>NC_054377.1:98928003-99272003 GCF_017654675.1 Xenopus laevis | reverse complement strand
TTTATTTTGCACAGCCCATCTATTTACCCCGTTTTTATTTTTATACTGAAAAATTCCTTTAAGGGCAATGGCACAAGAAGAGTGCAATTTTGTGCAGGCAGCAAAACAGTTGCAAATACCTTCACACATTTGAATCACAATATTCATGCCAGTACAATCTTTTTTTCTCACAAAAATGTTTCTTCTGCATTTCAATTCCTAAAGTGATCTTACTTTTTCCTGACAGAATATGCTTACAGTTTGCATTTATTTTTCGGAAAGGTCTGTCAAGAGAAGGCAAAGATCTAAGAAAAATAGTTTTGCCTTTTCTGGACTGTCATCTTAAACAACAATAGAAAGAAAATTGCTCCTTTTATGGTGCCCATGTGTTCAGCCTTCAGGCAGATAAGATACTTTATGCGATTGGCCATGTATGGCTGTATTAGAAGATTTTCACACTGAATACAACCTCTGCAATAGTCTCAAATCTCAATCTCAATTCGATAATACAGTGCAACTGCATGTTTTGAAAAGTAAATTAAAAGAAGATTGAAACCCATTTTCCTCCACTGTGTGGGCATGAGGCATCATTTAGGTTTAAAGCCTTGGTCAAAACAAAAACATAATAAGACTGGGGACAGGGGAAAAAAGAGCTGTTTTGGATCCAGGTACAAGAAAACACATACCAAGTGCGATGAAATCTTTAATGTGTTTTTATGTAATATTTGTTAATTTTATCTCTGACAGCATGGACTCGATATACATTAGTTAGTGGGAATTTCGTGTTAATGACATTTAACAGCTGTAAAATGTAGTACCTTTTGTATCTGTTGTAAACGTATACTGGGTATATCAAACCATAAAGCACTGCGTATCTTGACAGCGCTATATAAATAAATGATGATGATAAGAATAGCACTGATATAAAATTTTTAAGACTTTCAGTCATGATTTTCTTTTGTAGTTTGCATTAAAGACACTGGGGTTTATAGCCGTGCATTCTGCGAGAACCAGGTAATTTTCTCTAATAAAGATGCAGGAACTTTGTTCTTTGGAATATGTCACTCACTCAATGTACTGTTCCTGATGACTTCAAATTAAATTAGACATGCATTTTATAGTATTTTTATAAGATTATTAGAATGGTTTCTAATCTGACATTAAAAAAAGAGAAGGCATCATTCTTTACTTCTAGAAAAATCACAGGAGAAATTAGAAACTTTGTATTTTAAAATTATACCAACTGTGACACCTACAGAAAATAGGTGATTAGAAACCGTGTGAAATGCAATGGTTTCTTTTTTTTCCTTTCTTGGTGCTAAACTTCAGACTTGCCCTTTTCCCTGCTGTTATGGTGTTCTAAAAAATAGAAAAGTTGAGGACAACAATTGGCAAAGTCCCTGTGCAAAAAGCATTTAAGCCACAGGCGAAGTATGTAAGTGTTATAAAAGGAATGCTGAGAATCCCCCTTAAAACTGCAGAAAAATTGCTTTCCAGCCTGAAGACATCAAGAAATCTTGTTGAACAAATGATACAGCTACACAATTATTAGGCTGTTACTGAAATATACAACTAGAGGAACTATGGCACTTTAACAAGACTCATGGATTGAGAGAAGTTTGTCCAAACCTAGCAGTAAATTGACAGATGCTCGTAAAATGCATTTATATGAAATGATGTGCATATTGTTTATGAAATACAATATGTAGTTTTTCATTGTCTTTCAGATGGAAACCAATTATAAACAACATTATTGGATGGGGGAATCCCAGAGTAGCCAAGCACACGCAGTATATGTAATGCTTTTCTTGCACTACTTTCTATTATTAACGAAAATAACATATATAAAATTAAATTAAAGAAAAGTTGCCAGAAAAAGAGTGGCAAAAAATCACGAACTAGTGTATCCTCGAGAATATTTTTCAAAACCTTAAATAGTCAGTGTTTATTAAAGAAAATTTGCCAGAAAAACGTGGCCAATAAAAGCTAGAGAGGTTCAATAGAAAGTCAAGGGGAATAGTCTCTAACTAATTATGTTATTCATTTTCTCACTTCATTAAAACATTCAAGTTTTTAAGCCTCATTAAAACGAATAGAACAGTGTGTTTCTATTCTGAGAGAAAATGCACATGGGAAAATATTCTGTTGCATTCTGTTTTTAAATAAGCTGTCGTACAACAAAAAAAGTTGCATACGTTTTATCATTTATTTTATTTTCCCTCTACCTTGAAAATGCATAAATAGGCCCCTAAGAGATCTATAATCTTAATTGATGCCAATGCTTTTGGTTAGCATTTCTTAGACAAAAGGCTTTTGCCACCCAAAAGTAAAGCTACCTCTACTCTTACTCTTAAATGTTTTTGCAAATACATATAGGATCTGTTATCTGGAATGCATGTTTTTTTTTGTATTTGGATCGCCAGAGCTTAATTCCACTAAAAAAGATGTAAACATTGAATAAACCCAATAAGATTGATTTGCCAGCAATAAGAATTCATGCAGCTTAGTTACATCAAATACAATGTACTGCTTTATTATTATTACAGAGAAAAAAACTTAAAATAGAATTTTTATTTCCTTAAAATTGACTTTTAGAGGCAGATTTACTAAAGAGTGAAGTGGGTTTTTCTAGTGAAAATTCGCCAAAATGACAATTCACATGTACATCGCCAATTTAGTAAAAGGTAAAGCAGTCAATTCGCTAGTGAAAAAGCACAGGGCTAGAGAAGTTTTGCACCTTTTCGCTCTGGCGAATGATTGTAACTCCAGAAATGTATCAAAGTGCAAGCTTTTCTATTCTTCCCCTTTTCACCAGAGTCTGTTGTACTAGGTATACCTGGTAATTGATAAGATGATGCTACATCTTCAACATTATTATGTCAGCCACATCGTATCCTGTATGCCAAAAAAGTCATAAAAAAAGACAAATGGCTGTCGTCTTTCATATTTAAATGTGGGATTCTGTTTACAAGTTGTATGTTATATACACTTTTTTAACCATTTGAAGCTTGTGCCACATTTGTTTTAGTGTGGGCTTATGTCTAGGACAACAGAAGATCTCTTTTGTCTTTGTTTTGCTTTCTTGGACATTTTTAATAATAAGTGGCCACTTCCAGCAATTTCTCCAATAATCACTAATAAAGACATATATATGCCTGTATGCACCCACCATATTTAAATTGACATAAGCCTAAGTATGTTAATGAAGTTTCGCTAGGAAGAAAGCAAGGCTAGAGAAAATTTGCTTAGAAACGTTTGCACTTATGAACTTTGATGAATGGCGTGGCGTATTCACTGCAAAATAACATCTGGTGTGAAGTCTGGCAAAGCCTTAGTAAATTTAGTAAATTTGCCCCCATGTGAGATGGCTTTCTTGTAGTTTTCTAGAGAAAGGGTCTTTTGATAGGGAATTCTATACATGTATTAAAATATCTGATGTACAAAATAATTTTCATTATTTCAATATTTCATTATATAGAGTTGTAGGCTCATTCAGAGACCTATTGTGTATATGAGGGAAAGTTGGAATCTGTGCACTTACAGCACCTACAGTTTATTAGTTCAATGACTTCTGGAATGTTACTCCATTACCTATAATAAAGTTTACATATACACTGCATCTCAACAAACTCCAGTCTAGTGTATCTTTATTCACTGTGTAGCAGTGCTTACAATCCTTTGAATGATAGGCTTCTTTAAAAAACATTGCAGGTTCATTACTTGGGTTTAATCATTACCTTATGGTCTGGTATCTAAATCAGCTTATTTTTCTTCATCAGCAGGGCATGTTCACTTCAGATAAAGAAGATGGCATTATACAGATTTGCAGGTTTAAAGATTATGCAAAAAATAATCTCCAAAATTCTCTCTGAAGTTGTGTTTATTTATTGCTGATTATTTATACATATTGTATATATAGAAGCAGCACCAAGGTTTAGGAGTCCAAAAAGGACTGATGAAGCATGATGAAGATGAAGAAGCATCTATATTCCATTTGCATAAATGATAGAATGTAAGAGAAATAAGATCAGGAGAATAGATGAGGATGGTGTAACAGAGGTTTGGTCCAAGAAAGGATCATGCAAAGCATATATTTTTTTCACTCACTGGATTTCATAAAATAATTAGAACTCCTTGGGGTACGTTTTTCTAAGAGTAAAATTTCTCTGGTTTCTATTCAATGCTATATGAATTCACATTTATAAAAATAATTTCTCTATTTTCACACTCCAATAAATGCCCCTAAAAAAATTACTGCTGTGAAATTTTCCTCTTGTGAGCTGTGATTTTTTATTTTTTTATGAACATGCCCCATAATATTATTATTATTATTATTATTAATGACAGTTCTGTGCTTATAAATAAGATTTCCAAAAAAATATTTAAATAACAAATAACAATAAGTTATTTAACAGACAGAGATTAGGAGTCGGATAAATGGTACTGTCAGTGGATTGCTTCAAATAGTATAACAGGTTGTATGGTGACAAAGGAAAGCATATAATGTTACTATCCCATATTATGTTACTGATGAAGTATTAGGAATAAAAATCCACATCTGTACGCTTCCCTTTGTACTATCTATAGTGGCTTCTGCAGATAAGCTTAACAACTCCCACTGTTTTCTATGTTGCCTCAAAAAAATTCTTGATGGACTGACATTAGTCTTTAACAAGTAGAAGCTGCTGCTCTCTACATTATGTTTCAGTATAATGTAGAATATAACATACAAGCTGTCAGAGCTTGGTGCCTGTCTAGTTGATTAACACTGTAAGTCAAGCCAGTTGTTTGCCAAGTCTAGTAATTAGGAGTAAGGAAAAAGCTGTGGCTTAGTGTATTTGCAGTTATTCTTATATGAAGATTAAAACATGAATGCTCTCGTTCTACAATGCCCATCCTTTCCCTTGCAGTTTTTTTAAATCACTCAGTTATATGCAGTTTATTCAAAACAACTTGGTCAATACAAAAATCATTTATATAAAATATGATTTGTTGATTTTAATTGGCTTTTCTTATGTATATTTCATAAGTATATTTTCATTTTTGTAGAGATAAAAAAATGGTTCCACGGATGCAAGAAATTGAAAGGAATTATACCATCCTCCAGTGTTTTTTCTTTGTAGAGGTAGGTGATCTATTCTGTGTTTGATTAACGATGCATATCCAACATTTTGGCCCATATATACATATTACATGTAGATTTAGATGTACATGCTTTAAAAATCTTATCATCACAGACATATTTTGTAGAATTATTAGATCTTCTCAAGAAATTAATGGAAAAATATTATCATCTTTATTAACTTTAATTTAGAAAGATTTAACACTGATTTGAGAAACAGATGGCAAGGAAAAAAATATTGTGACTCTCAGATAAATATCAGCTGAACAGATAAATAAGTGTTACTTTCAGGATCATGGAGCTCACTGAGGCAAAGGCTGCCTGCATACAGTAATTTTGGGCTCAATTCAAGTTGCCCTGTTTATGATGTACTTTGTGTGCAACACTTGCATTTTTCTGTTGAGTGTCTGTTTTTTGGAGCTGAGCAAAGAGTGGCACATTGGATCTTGTTGGATCCTGGCTGTGAGAGGGCAGTTTATTGTCAATACTATAGACATTATTTGTCAATAGTAGTAGAACGCACCTGACGAAGGTGCACCCTACAAAAACATTAAGATTAGTTTGCCATAATAGTAAAAGTAAGGCGCTAGACCACTGGGCGTTGGCTTTGTGTACCAGTAGTGTTCCTTCTAATGAATATTCTTTGGTCAATCCCAAAATATATCAGAACAAAGGCATTTCAAATTGATGGCACTAGACGAATTTCAACAGGAAGTGAACTACATTTCATTTTATATATTAGTGATGTGCAGGCCTGCCCGATATCCTTGGGATCCGCTGGATCCTTTTTTGGGTCGAGGGCAGGTTTTGGTTGAGCTCTTCTGTCGGCTTTCCCTGCCTGTGACTTTAGACTGCCTAGGGCTATGAATTCCAAAGGAAAGGAGCAAGGTAATTTCTGCTAAATCACGGGTCTCCAACCATAGGGCCGCGGGCCACTACCGGGCTGCGGAACGTCCTGCCCTGGGCCACCTAGCCTGCAACTAATGGCGGCGCACCAAATTGGATGCGGGTGCACCCGAATTGGATGTGTAGTTGCCGCCGACCCCCCTTTTGTCCCCTTTCGTCCCCTCCTGACCCCCTCAACCCCTCCCGATCCTGCCCATCCCGCTCCTTGCAAAACAATTTCCATTAACATCAGTTAGGGGACCGCTGTGCTATATAACATGTCATGCTTTTTGCACAAGCAATAGGTAGACTCATATACAGCTTACAAAGCAAACACAGAATGTGGTTGTTTGAAGTCTTTTGTTAAAAGAGAAATTATTAAGTAAAAATTTCCAACAAGAATGTTTCTTGCTGACCAATAAAAACTGTATAACACAGCAAATGCACTGAATCGTTGTTAAAAAAGAAGTGCTTCTAAATATCTATGTTGCACACTATGTCCCTCTTCTGCTAACACAGTGGAAGTTTAATTACAGTACTTTATATTACTCTCAGTCAATTAAGGTGAATATGTGTCAAAATGTTCTTTTTATATAAATGAATCTTTTCCTTGCTTAGCCGCATCTGTTTATATGATGGAAAAACGCACCTCTGCTGTGGCACCTTCTCATTCGTACTCTCTGTAGCTACATATATATTTGCTAGGGACAAAAATGATGCAATCAGGAGAAAAACAATATGTTTAGAAAAGTCTTCCAAATATGCTTTACTACGGAAGAGCACTGGGGCCAGCAAAAAAAAAAATGATGGTGAATTATGACTTTTAAAAGTCATAATTATGACTTTAAATCTCATAATTATGACTTTTAAACTCATAATTATGACTTTAAAAAGTCGAAATTATGTCTTTTAATCTCATAATTATGATTTTTATTCTCATAAATATGACTTTTATTCTCATAATTATGACTTTAAAAAGTCGAAATTATGACTTTTAAACTCATAATTATGACTTTTAATCTTATAATTATGACTTTTATTCTCATAATTATGACTTTAAAAAGTCGAAATTATGACTTTTAATCTTATAATTATGACTTTTATTCTCATAATTATGACTTTAAAAAGTCGAAATTATGACTTTTAATCTCATAATCATGACTTTTAAATCTCATAATTATGACTTTTAAATCTCATAATTATGACTTTAAAAAGTCGAAATTATGACATTAAAAAGTCGAAATTATGACTTTAAATCTCATAATTCGAAATTATGACTTTTAGGGGGTTATGTAATAAAAGGCACTAAGTTTGCCCAGGAGCAGTAACCCATAGCAACCAATCAGCAGGTACCAGCAAACTTCTTATTGGTTGTTATGGTTTACTGCTCCTGGGCAAACTTAGTGCCTTTTTTTACATATGGGGGAAAATCTCATAATTATGACTTTTAAACTCATAATTATGACTTTAAAAAGACGAAATTATGACTTTTAATCTTATAATTATGACTTTTAAAAGTCATAATTCACCATAATTTTTTTTTTGTTTGCTGGCCCCAGTGCTCTTCCGTACATAATTATGACTTTTAAATCTCATAATTATGACTTTAAATCTCATAATTATGACTTTAAAAAGTCGAAATGATGACTTTTAATCTCATAATTATGACTTTTAAACTCATAATTATGACTTTAAAAAGTCATAATTCACCATAATTTTTTTTTTTGCTGGCCCCAGTGCTCTTCCGTACTTTACATATTATAGGCAAATTCTAGAACTGTATGTTTATTTTTGTTGTGATAACATTATTTATTGTTTCTCCTTCTCTTACTGATTCAGATACATAGTTGGTTTGACAAATACCAACACATTGTTTGCCTTGCCCTTGCGTGAAATACCTATTGCTCTTAATGTACTAATATTTCTCAATAGCAAAATTCAATGACAAATGCTGTGTTTAGTATTGTTAAGAATATAAAAAAATATATAAATAACAAAACCTGAAAATTAATATGTTATAATGTTGTGTTAACTGAATTAAAATAAATAGAAAAATATCAATGTAATAAAAAAAAGTAATGTAAAATCACTATATTTTGTGTGTGCCCCTGTGATAAAGATCATTTTGTATTAACATATTAGGGGTAGGAAATAAGTTGTGGATTTTGGTGTTTGGTTTCAAAAGATTAAATCGCAAATATATCTTTCTTGCAAAAGACTCACAAGTGCTTCATTTGGTCATCATTATTTATAGGAAGAAATGTGCTGGTATAGGGTGTCTAGAATTTGGGATATGTAAAACAAATTAACAGCCGCAGATCTATGGAAAAATCCCATATCAGGAAGAAGGCTGATGTCACAGACAGAGGATGACTGGTATGGGGCTGATTGGAAAAAGCCCAAGGGAAATTGGTACAGGAAAATATGGAGAATGGCATCCCTTCCTGGGCGAAAATCTGACTTATGGAATTGTTTCTTTACACTTAAAATACAATTACCATCTTCTTGACATGCTTTAACATTTGTAATTTCAAGTCTCTACATTACAAGGGAAGGCCTTTTTCACTTTTTCACCAGTTTTTGTTATTTCCTGCAGAGAGAGAGACTTTCACTTACGAGTGTTCAAGGCCAGGTTTTTTCATCTACAGTTTTCTGTCTTGGTTCTTTGGCAGCCTTTGTAATAATAACCTGTATATAATAATACATAGATTGCTTTGTTTTAGTTTAACCTTTTTTTGCTGTTCCCTAGAGATTAGTTGCAATTATTTTCAGTAGCATAGGTCAGCCTTTATAAATTTCTGCTTTTATAAACAACCTTCACTTCAAGCATATAAAGAAAATATGTAACTATCCATGGACTTCTTTGTTTGGGAGATTCTCATATATTTGCTTGTACATATTTGCCTTGTCAGACTCACTAACAAGGGCAAATATGCACCTGGGTGGTAAAAATTACTATGCATACAAACTTAATTTTGTATGATTTTCAGTAGGTGTATAGCAGCCTGCAAATCTATGGATATCAGCTACTTCAGGGATTGGGCCTGTTTGAATATCTTATCTGCTGATGCACCATATCTGCCAGTATATGTCACCTTGGAAGATGAGGAAGCAAAGAGCAACTGAAAATCCTCTCTAGTTCCTCTTGTTCTTGTTGCGCTGTCTGCCTAAATAATCAACCCAAGGTTTTGCCATGTTTGACCTCCTTAACCATTAGCAGATCATCAGCCAGTTAGCTGCAGGAAAGCAATAATGTTACTGCTTTCCATGGGTTACTGCACAGATGCAAATTTGCCCACTGTTAGTAAATAATTAAGTGATGTTTTTGCTCACATTAATTCTTCCTACCAATCTGCTGAGCCCTGAGCAGGTTCTGATGCAGACATTCCCATCTTAAATCATTTAACTGAGGATCATCAAAGCTCTACACAATTCAAGGAAAAGGGTATTCCTTCTTTGATGTCGAGTTCTACTTATATTGCTTACTTTCCTCAGCCTCATTCCAGTGGAAGAGTGAAAACAAGATATACTGTATTAACTTGAACAATACAGGACGTAATCTGTAACTCTTGCTTTTGTGTATTCTGACAGAACCAATAGTACTTTCAAAGACAGCACAAACATTCAAGGCCTCCCACACAAAGCATTATTGACTAGAAAATCAGATTTTCCCATCCATATAACTACTCTGCAGGACACATTCACTACCCCAATGCTCATTGATCATATTGTACCCTTGAGAATGTACTTGTTTGTTGGTAGTTTCATCACAAGTGAATTGGAATATATGATACTTTGTCTAGAAGCTTGAATGGAGAACTGCCACATCTGTGTCTTTTAGATGATCTATATCATCTCTGGATTTATTATCTAACCATACTTATGTAACTACAGTTTTTATGTAATGTCACCCTTTTAATTTGTTATTCCAATATGCTTCTTTTATTCCATTCTTTATATGGATAGATTGAGCCATACTTAATTATAAAATGCACCAAAACCATCTTGAATATAAGCTGAACTACTGTAGGTTAATTCTCCCATAAACCCGCCCTTCTTATTACTGCCCCAAAATGTCCTGCAATTTCCTAGACTCATCGCCCTAATCCACAAACAATGTGTCAAACTTTTGACAAGATTATGTAGATCATATAGCATGGGTTCATCTATTAACTACAGTTCAGAAAATGTCTTTAATACACTTCAGTCATTAAGTTAGATCATCTGAAACTTTTGCTACACTGCATTTTATATCTAGATCTATAAAATATAAAATGTATTATTTAATGTGATAATCGAGAAGGATAATTATAAGCTCACTAATGTGCCTTATGTTGAAGCAATATGTTTATGTATGGCTTAGTCTATCTTAATATATTGTTGCTATTTTGTATTTTATTTTGCTCTGGAGCGCCTTATGCTAGAGCAATATGCTTGTGAATAACTTACTCTGTCTTAATATACAGTGGTAGTATTTATTCCACTTTTACATATTTTTTTGATTATAGAGTTCTTTCTTTTTCACATACTCTTTTGACTAGTTTGATGATTTTTACTTCAGTTTTTGTCTATTTATGCTGTTTTGTCTATATTGTTCCCTTGCACAAAAGCAACACTTTATTGCTCTTCTAGAACGAAGCACTTACAATTACACCTCCATCTGTAAGCATTGCCATAATTCTATAGAGCTTGAAATAGGCGGCATATGGGTCAGCCCCTGAAATGCCAACTAGCTTACCCATCATTCAGAAAACAAAAGCTGAGAAGTGTCAGAATTAGGAGACCCTGTAATTAACACCTATAAGACACTGAACCCCTGAACTTTATTTGCCAGCAATACAGTATCAAGAAGTTTCTGATTTTTAAAAATGATTTTCTTTTTCTCTGTAATAATAAAACAGTACCTTATACTTGATAGTAACTGAGCTTCATCTATCCGTAGTGGTGGCAAATTAATCCTATTGGGTTTATGTTGTGTTTAATTGATTTTTATCACACGGTATAGTGATCTAAATTACAGATAGGTCCCCTATTTGAACAAAACCCAAGTCCCAAGGAATCTGGATAATAGATCCTATACCTGTACTGTTCACTGCTCAGTGTTTGCCAGGTTAATTTCCTAGTCTAACATCCTAGTCTCAGAACTGAATAAATCAATTTAGTTTGCAAGTTAACTTTTTTAAAATATAAAATCATATAGTAATTTACCCTATTTACATTCATTTGGTATGAAAGTTTGATATTTGAAGTAAAAGCTCAGACTTCTTTGTCACATTAGTTTTAGTGGATTTAAGCAAATCGTAAAACTGCTAAACTGATAATTGTGCCCTTACACAAGGTTTCAACTACAAGGCAGCATATTATCATATCTCCAGCCATTTCCACTATCTCTATCATCTTATTCTAAAGGGTTTATTAATTAAACAAGAGCAAAGTGCACAATATCTGCACATTTTGACATGCGTTATTCACAATGCAGCATTGTAAATGAACCCTCTACTCTTTAGAGCAGGGGTCCCCAACTTTTTTTACCCATGAGCCACATGCAAATGTAAAAAGATTTGGGGAGCAACACAAGCATATGAAAGTCCCTTGGGGTGCCAAATAAGGGCTATGATTGGCTATTTGGTAGCCCCTATGTGGACTGGCAGTCTATAGGAGGCTCTTCTTGGCACTATACTTAGTTTTATGTTTGCTTCCAAGCCTGGAATTCAAAAATAAGCACCTGCTTTGAGGCCACTGAGAGCAACATCCAAGGGGTTGGAGAGAATCTGGTTGGGGATCACTGCTTTAGAGGGAAGCAAGCCTGGTATTAGTCTAAAAATGCAAATGTCTCAGAAACTGCTTAAAGTACTCTGTCTAGGTTTACATAAATTCATTTTCAGTTCATCCAGATCCTATGGTTGATCTCATTGCTTATTAATATTTGAAAATAATAATTATGCACATTTTAAGACAATTCTGATTTACCATGGTCATGAGAAATTATGCCTAGACACACACTATTTTCTAGGAACACTCCAAAAAATATTGAACCTCCATATCATGGTCTAAGCAGGAACAAACTCCAGCGATGTTGTTAGGATTGATCAATTATCACCTGTGGAAAAGGGGAGGAACTGTGAGCTCTCTGTCCAAGAAGCAGGCAGTAAGCAGGATCATCTGAGATAATTTATAGAACAGATTAACCAATGTGGATGAAATACTTATAATTTTATCTATAGAAATAAGTCAAATCAACTGGGCTTGCTGTGTTTTTCCTTGAAAACGTTTCACCAGTCATCCAACTTGCTATCTCAATTCAGAATAACTTGTAAACCTACGAGAATATATCCTCTGGAATGTTGCTCCAATCAGCATAATCTGTTTATTTTAATCCACAATGTTGCGTGAATTTTGTGGAAAATCCTGTTGTGTATAGAACACAAGCGCATACCTGCTTGAAAGTTGTTGTTGTGTTTTTCCTTCGGAAAGTTTATTGCCACTTCTGCCATTAAGTGAAACCCTGCAACATTGATATACATTGTTTGGCCATCTTTTAGGTGTACAGCACCTGCTTTTATAGTGTTTGCATGGGTTTACTCCAGGTACTCTGCTTTTCTCCCGCCTAAACAAAGGTCTTGTCAAAGACACCATAGAAAACCAGTACCTTTGTATTTACCTATATTTTTAGTGATATTTACAATTACTTTTCTTAGATATTACTGTAGGATTTAAACGATTTCCAGTAATAAATGTGTGCTGCTACAGTTGTTGCCCTTGGCATGTACCACTTTGAAGCGTATTACTGTCATCTGCTGTAAAGTTTTCTTTTACTGCTTTCAAGTATTTCCTTTCTCTAGCGTTTGAAGTAAATCTTCAAAGTGTAGAATACTTGTTTGTGCCCCAGAATATCCTTTTTAGTCCCCATGCTACTATAACTGGTAATAAATCTTTAAATAGAATGAAAACCAGCTCTTGTAAAAATGATACCATCGTAAAGAATTCATGTTTAATGAGACCACATATGCTGCTAAACCAATCGCAACCAGTTGTCTGCTCATTTTTTTTTATTTGTTTGCTGATGGTTTTCTCTGTTACTTAATTAGATTTATTAGTGTAGTTATATACAGTATAGTACCAATAATTTATATACAAATTTCATGTGCCCTTATTTTTAATTTGTTTGTCTGTTTTATAAATATTGGAAGGACTAATCCAATTGTTTTAATTTTATCTTTCATAAGAACCAAGTATACATCACCATCATAGTTCAAAGTGCCTGTGTTCTTGTTTCAGTGATTTGTTTCTTTTATTAGAAAAAGACAAGGACGGACCCTTACTGTTGGCATTTGGCACAAACTGCACAGGGCATGGTTAAAGTGGATACTGCAATTCCTAAATTTGTATTTGTAGTTGTGTCCAATTCATAATTAAGTGCTAGAACAGGTACATGAATTTTAGCGCATCAGCTGCAACTGTGTGAGGTGCATCTTACCTACGTGATCCTAATTATATTGGATTGTGGTAAAAACACTGTATTGTGGGTAAGAAATTACAATTGTCTCTTTGCACACTGTAAGTAAATAACCCCTTTTATTTTAGCTATTTGTTATGCACTCATCTCTTCCAAAGCAAACCACCAGCATTTAATAGGGGAATGAAATGATAGTTGTTAACGGGAAAAAGCATGTGCAAACAACTTTTATTTAAAACGTAATGACTGTCAAATGATGAATATTGCATTTTTTATTATTTATGCAAACTGTTTTCTCTTTATGACTTTCATTACATTCCCCCAATGGTCTTGTAACTGTGCTCTTAAGACGATTTAAAACAACAGTCATAATTTGTAGTAGACAGCCACTCAGGTAGCTAATTATCAGTGACCCAGATTACGGCTAGTGGTCCACTAAGGACTTTGTTTTTCAAAGCCACTAAATTAATAAAATTAGCATACTGATAACTAGGCTGGTCAATCAAAAGTTTCATCATGAAAACATGTAATCTTAATGTGTCCCTTGAACAGGTAGGAGAAACATTAGCTTAGAGAAAAAGAACAATGTACTGTGTAACCACCAATCCTTACTACTAACTGAATAATGGCTCTACGTACTAAAACTGAATATTGTCACTCCGAAAATAAACATCCCCCTGATTGTACCACAAGGACAACCAACTGTATTTTCAATCTAGTTCTCCTGTCCAAGTGTGTTAGAATTGTGACTTGCACTTCCTCTGGTTTGGATCCAAGTACCATTTTTGTGAGAATGCAACTGTGTTTGTGGTTGTAAATGACCCCTGTTGGGTTTGTAAAAGTGATTTTGTGCATCACTGGTTAAGTTAATGCCGAAGGACTTTTTGGGCTAGCTCCAGTGTATTTTTTACTACCTTGAAATATAAGGTTATACAAGGTGGATTTTCTTCAACATCCCTGGGGCTGAAAAATAATGTATGCAGTGGTAAACCTCACAAAATAATATTTTACACAACATTCATGACTCCTATAAGTACAATATCTCAGTGCAGCTTCAAATTAAATAATTTTTCTAAATCTGAGGATGTGTATTAAAGCATAAAGTGTTGAAAAAACCCCCATTAATTAATCAGACCTCTGAGTCTAATTAATCTCATAGATGAGTATACAGCTATACTTTAAACCCCATGTATAATAAAAAGCACTGTTTGCCCAGGAGCAGTAACCCATAGCAACTACTGAGATCTTTGCTTTAAAATAGGCCACCAGTAAATATTACCTGTTGATTGATTGCTACGGGTTACTGCTCCTGGGCAAACCTAATGCCTTTTATTACATAACCCTGCAGATACCATCTACAGTACTTATATTTACATAGTCACTCAAACTACAGTATCAAGGAACACACATTTCCAGCATTCCCTGAAAGCATTTGATTTCCATACTGATGGATAACAATGGTCTGAAATGGAAAAACCCGCAAGACTGATTAATCAACCCCATTATGATATTTACCACTCTATAAAACTTTATTGCAGGGTTTTGATTTTACAGTCTATTCCTTACTTTGGAATTTTACCTCCAGTAAGCAGTAGGCACCAGGGAGACAGGATGTGGATGGGTATTAGAGCACATCACTGTAGCTGAGCTGTACTTTGCACTTAAGCCCCACAGGATAAAAAGGTATTTAAGCAGTAGAACACATTGTGATGAATTTATACCATTGTCAGCCTTGGTACATATGTCAGGAAGATTTTGATAAATCCAAAAACAGATGAAAATGGATATCCAGATCCTTCTGTATCAGCACCTACAGTAGGTGGGTTATTTATCAAGGTCCGAATTTATCTCAATATCGGCTGCTACAAACTCCGATCGAACCCGCTTGGGTTTATAACGCTTATTTATTATTACATTTTCCCGAAATTTTGCTTTGCGGGAAAAACTCAGATTTTCACGATTTTTCCGTGAATTTTCCCCCGAAAGCTCCGAATTTTTCTGAGTTTTCACCCAAAAGTTCAGAAAACATTGTGAAATTGCCAGAAACCCACGACACAACCAAAAATCAATGAGACTGTTCCCATTGACTTTTATGCAACCTCCACAGGTTTGAGATGCCGTGTTTTTATATTCGGGCTTTTTAGTCCTCGGGGTTTAATAAATTCCAAAAAAATTGTGCTTTTTTTTTGAGCCTATTATAACACAAAAAATCCCGAATTTTTCGGATTTCGGGGAATTTCGGGTATTCAGAGCTTAGTAAATAACCCCCTAGATTTCATATCATATTCATTGCCTTTTTAAGGTTACAAAAATTAAAACAAATATATAATTCTATAATTTACCCAGGGGAAATACATTACAAATGATAACATTCAGATTAATTCTTAATTCAAATTCCAATAACCCTTTTTTTCAATCCATATGCTACTATAATAAATGAAAAGAAAGTTATTTTGTTTTTTTAAGGGACTTCTAAAACATATTGTCACAGCACATAATGCTAAAGCAAATCAAGCTAGCAGCATCTATTCTGAAAAATAATCAATTCTAGTGAAACAACAAAACAGACAGGAGAACAGTTGCCACAGAGAACTTAATTAGGTAACACTTCTGAATCTATATTTTCAAATTAATTTTACTTCAATCTGAAACTCATCAACCAAAGAAATACAATCTCATAACAAAGTTGATTATCCAGATATTTGATTTTTTTTTTTTGGAAAACCTCAGTAAACAATGATCACTTTAAAGCCTAAAAACATGTCTTAGAATCCAGAGCAGACTTATCCTTACAAACATGGGTTTCTTCTGCATCATCTGCATGTCAGCATAACTGGCAGTGTTTGGACTTTTTTTTTCACACAAAATTCAGTACTCAATGGGCATTTTATTGCTGCAACTTTTTCTTGCAAAATACATTGGAGTCAATGGGCGAATCTATGCCTAGTAAAAAATACACTCATCACTAGTGCATATACTTTCACAAGATAAAAGAAGAAGACAGTTAACTCAACTGGTCATACACCTTCAATTGTGAATGCAACTTTAGGGGAAAAAAAATAAGTATACAGCCTACTGATACAATGTATCAATGAAATGTATAAGTTTTACAACGTATACGGTTTTTCAATACAATGTATATGTTATATAATCACAATCATGTTTAAAGGGGAACTATCGCGAAAATGAAAATGTAATATTAGCTTTATCACACTGTAATAAGAAACTTTCTAAATATGATCAATTAACAATTCTGAACCGTTTCGAAATAATTCAAGTACTCTTCATTATCTCCCACTCAGTATCTGTCTGTCTTCATTCACTTCATGCAGGAGTTGGGAGTCTGATTTTGAAGTTAGATCCAGTATATCTCGAAGGTGTGGCCTACTTTTGCCTAACCCTAGGATGTATCAAATTACCAAAAATCTTGTTTCCCCACATGAGTTTGCACATGAGTTTGTGCCAAAGTGTTATTTTGTTAAATTATGTTTGTGCTGGAATCAGTTATTTGAATTGGCTCTAATACATCTGCTAGGAAAGGGAGCCCCCAAAAAGACATATTGGATCTAATTGTCAATTAAAATCTGACATTCAACTCCTGCATGAAGACAGAATGAAGAGAAACAGATGCTGAGAGAGGAATACTGGAAAAAACTTAATTATTTCAGAAATGGTAATTCAGTGTGATGAAGCTTATATTAAATTGTAATTTTTGCGATAGTTCCCATTTAAGAAAAAAATAAAAAAAAAAGTGGCAAGCAAAAATGTGTTCCAATCATTTTTAAACGATGCTGTAAAAATGTCATTTGCTTAAATGCAAACTTTTTTTTTAAACACAGTTTCCTTGAATCTTGAAAAATTGAGTTTTAATAAATGTGCCCCCATGTACAAAAACGCCGAAAACATGTTCACTGTCAGACGTTCAGTCACAGGCAAACAACAGCTGAGGGAAAAGCTGTGTCATAAGTAGCAATTTACAAGGTTACATTTTACAGGGAGTCAGTTTATAAAATTATAAATTACAGGAGACTACAGTAACACGGCTCTTGTGTATTATAAATGTAATCAGAACACTGCATATTAAGAGTGAAGCATACTATATACATCATTTATAATCCTGCAGTGGCTCACTGTATTAATGCAACAAATGCTTCCATTTTAGTCTGAAATGTCCTTATTTAACACTGTTTCTTTTGACTTTATATCAGTATTTCATTTTAACGGCCCAAGAATATAGGAGCAATGAATACATTTGTATATGTGCCATAAATCATCAATCCATTACCATATTAATAAAAGAATTATGTTGCAATAAAAGAATGAAAAATGTATCCGCCAACATGGCACTACTGTGTTCGAGTGTTCCAAGATTCTTAATTTATTATTCCCTTTTTTTCCTACAGAAAAGCTGCTTAAAAATACAAATTAAAAACCAGCTGTCTTTTTCTGTATGGATGTGGCTTGTGTTTAACCGGACATTTGCAATGCATGAAAAAGCAAATATTTTATATGCAATGTTGAACTCTTATTTAAATTCAGTGTGCATTCATGTAAAGACAAGCCTCTCAAATTACTATGAGAGAGAATCTTAGATTGAACAAAAATATGGGCAAATTGTTTTGCATGGTTACACTGCAACTCCAGGAATTCCTCAGATGAAGCTATTAGGAAACCATGTTAAATCAAATTAGTGAAATCATGCAAAGAAGGGTTATGATGATGAGTTCCAAGTTATGTTGACTTCCCATTATAGCCATTGCTGTATGTATGGGAAAAGTTTTATACTTAGAAGAGGCATTCTCTGACATGGGTAGATGAGTCCAATAAACAATTTGATAGCAAAGACCCCACTCATTAAAACACTGTCCTAGACTTTTAACTTCTCTCTTGGAACATCTTGGAAATGTTATTTACAGGTAGCAAACATATGAGCCATTCAGAACCTGGGAGGTTCAGGAGAATGGTGGTAAAAAGAATATCCCATATATAGGAAAGGTCACCATTAGCCATGATCATGATATTCTTCATGAGATCCTGAGAAATCTCATTGGGGTAAGACAAATGGATAATGTGACGGGAAGTTAGCATCAGGATGTGGTATTTTATGAACCTCCTTCTTTCAGACTGTAGCAAAGATAGTATCTTTCAGTGTCTGTTCTGTAACATTTAATACAATTTATTTCTACCATGTAGTAGTACAAATGAATGTGCCTTCCTCAAGCATTGATGTGCCAACACCATTGTTGTCTGACATTGTTTAGTAACGAACGATGTTGTAGAAATGATTGATGCTATGATGAAACCACTGTGACATCATTAGGAAGTGTCAATGCAAAATACTTCATCATTATGCTTTTTTGAAAAAAAAAAGGGTTAAAAGAAGGAGTGCACTCTTCGCATTGCAAGTCTTTTTTGACACTCCCACAGTGGATAATAATATTTTTTGCATGGTTTAAATATGAGAGTCATATGCACTCCAATAAAGTTATTTCTTATGAAGAATAAGAGGGAAGAAAACCTTCTCTCAGTAAATGTGGGATATAGTTTGGATGTCTACTAAGAATGATGTCTTTACATATCATCTACCACTGGATCCTAAATATACTGGTTTCTTCATTGTTTCTAAGATCATATTTGGCAAATACACCATTAGAAGTCATGTTCCTATATTCTATTGCACCCGCTGAGGATTGGGAATCAGTTGAATCTTAACCTTAATTTTTACAGGTTGGTGTAATGAAGCCTTACATAACTTGGAGATAATTATTGCTATCTCCCTAAACATGTCACACAAAGAAAAATAAAGGGCATGTAAAGAAAATAAAGGGCATAATTGAGCCCATGGGGTTGTTAGAAAACATGTTTTCTAAGCAGTGGGTAGAGTGAAGATGTTCCATACCCCCCTCATATGTGACTGGACTGTCACTTTCCTTGACAGGGTAACAGTATAAGAATCCTAAATACCTTTATTCTTTATTTACTGAAAACATTAACCACATCAAACTGCTAAGTATTTGGCACACTCTGGCATTTTTTTATTTGGTGGAGGAGCATCTGACACAACCACTAACCTCCCATTCACTTGAATATGAAACAGATTGTGGAAATGGCACATATAAGCCTCAAAACTCTCAACTGAGAGTCCCAAATGGAATACAACTTTGCTTGTTAAATGACAAAAGCATAGGTAATACTGGACAACCCAATGGCATGTTCAATCTAAACAAAAAATAAAAAGCCAGTAACATCAGTAAATGAAAATGAATGTAAGCAATACTGCTTATTTTCTGTGTAACTAAAATTTGTTTTGATGCAAAGAGCATTATACTGCATTAGATAAAAAGGGAACACCACTATTCAGAAAGTATACTCTAACAAATTGCATTTCTGTTTTGGTAACCATTATCCAAATTAGTAATTAAGTCATTCATTAATGGGTTGTATTAGAATACAATCACATGGAACTTCCTTTTCATTAAAGGAACATTGACAACGTAACCCTAGAACTGATTCAGTTTGGCCAGAAAGACCCATTTTGGCAAGTATTTGCCTGAAATATCCACATATTTGAGGGATGTTTATGCAATTATCTGTGTACTGCTTAAGCACAAATAGTGGTACACATAGATGAAGATAGTAATTTAAATTATTGTGAGGTTTTGCCTAGAGATGTAAAGTACTTTATTCATTCCACGTGTTATAGCTTGTAATACAGTTTGCAGCAAAAACAAACTAAGCTAAGTTACAACCTAGAAGATAAAGATCTGACTGTATGCCAACTGCGATGTTTAAGGCAAGCTGGCACGTCTGATCACATAGATAACTATGAGCATAACTGCTGATTCTGCAGAGAATCTAAAAATGCATCTAATTTTTTTTCTATTTTGCTGCAGCATGAAGATAGCCAAGAAATAAGACGCATAGGTTTCGTAGATCTGGATATCCAACATGCAGCTACTCAGCTGTAGATATCTTTATTTATAGTCACGTAATGGTGCCTCAGGGTGGCACTTTACTGTTGATGTTACATGATACGATATAAAAGTTAAAGAAATTATCATCTGTTGCAAGGTGCAATCATTGGTTACAATATATATATATATATATATATATATATCCAAAGGAATGGTGCACTCCGTAGACAAAATGAATACCTGGGTGCCAGCATGGGAAATAAGCAGTGAAAAAAAGATTGCAGCACTCACAGGGTTTTAGTGAAAAAACAAAAAAAATGTTTTATTATTAAGCCTCAACGTTTCGATCCCCCACAGGGATCTTCGTCAGGAGAAAAAAACGATGTTTGTTTGTTTTTGCTCCTGACGAAGATCCCTGTGGGGGATCGAAACAATGAGGCTTAATAATAAAACATTTTTTGTTTTTTCACTAAAACCCTGTGAGTGCCGCAATCTTTTTTCACTATATATATATATATATATATATATACATAAGGGAAAGTTGTGCTCACCACTAGTTTTTAAAACCATTAGGTGGGGTTGCAATGAGGGTGTGACCACAAAATACATATAGACAAATACAAGAGTCCTCTGCACTCAACCCATTATCAATATATTTAAGACAGAGACATTTTGTGCATACTGCTACTGAAAAATGTCTTACCCTTTAAACAACACAGGGATTGTTTGTCCATATATTGCAATATATTTAAGCTGGCCAACTACGTCAAAGTCATCCCATATCTGGCCAGTCCTATGCTCAATTTTCATTTGATTCATTAAGAATTCTATGGTTTCATTATACATTTTATAAAAGGGACGAATACGTTTTACCTGCAACTTACTAGCTGCTTTCAAAGTAAAACTCCCAAACTTGGCTGCCCTTTTATTAGACACCAGTGGGATCACCTGACTATAGCTGGGAAGGGTGGGAGCTACAACATGGAGCTGGTCACTGCTCCTGTATAACTATAACAAACAAGGGAAAGTTGTGCTCACCACTAGTTTTTAAAATCATTAGGCGAGGGTGCAATGAGGGTGTGACCACAAAATAAATATAGACAAATACAAGAGTCCTCTGCACTCAACCCACTATCAATATATTTAAGACAGAGACATTTTGTGCATACTGCTACTGAAAAATGCCTTACCCTTTAAACAAAACAGGGATTGTTTGTCCATGTATATATATATATATATATATATATATATATATATATATATATATATATATATATATATATATATAATATTAACTTTTATTGCCTTAAGTTATTATTTTTTACGTGCAGGGCTGCAGTATGGTTTGCTCTTGGCAAAATACTTTTTTTTTGGAACATTTTGGGTGTTATTTACTAAGCTCCAGTCAGGCGTTTTAGGGCAAAACTCAAATTTTTAGTTTTCGAGATTTATTAAAGCCCAGTGCAGCAAAAAGCCTGTATCCGAAAATTCGGCATCTCAGACCTGCCGAGGTTGTGTTTAAATCAATGGCAGAGGTCCCTATCCTATTTTGTAGTTTCTGTGGTCTGCACTGGAATTAGTCTATATATGTATTTTGTATTAGTGCTAATTTTGAACGTATATTGTGCCGAATTGTTTTGAATGTTGAGATAATTGCAAATAAAATTGCATATTTAAATTGTTTTAACAAGGAAGCATGCTATTAATTGAAACCCTTTGCTTGTTTATTCTAATCAGCATTGTAATTACAGGTTGCTACATAATTTATACATCAAGTTGATGTACAAATGTTTTTTTGCAGATGTTATTCAGCAAAAACCAACTGATTTCTGTGTGAACTTACAGAGCAGTAACATTCCAAGCTACAAAAGTGGTTTTATTTTCCTCCCACCCAATATATCAGCATATTTTCTGTAAACCTCTACCCCAAACATACATGCATATCCAGAAGCTTTTGATAGTATACCTCTCTTTAGCAAGTCTCCACTGCATCACTGGTACCAGTAATATTTGATGCCTGTTTATTAAAACGTTGCATTACATAATTTGTTTATCTACTATGGGGTAGTTTGCATTTAAATTAACTTTTAGTATGATGTAGAGAGTGATATTTTGAGACAATTTGCAATTGGTTTTCATTTTTTATTATTTGTGGTTTTCTGGTTTCTCTGGTTTGCAATTTCAGCAATACGGTTGCTAGGGTCCATATTACCATAGCAACCATTTATTGATTTGAATGGGAGACTGGAATATAAATAGGAGAGGGCTTGACCAGAAAGATGAGTAATAAAAAGTAGCAATAACTATAAATGTGTAGCCTTATGTGGCATTTGTTTTTTTGATGGGGTCAGTGACCCCCATTTGAAAGCTGGAAGGAGTCATAAGAAGAAGGCAAATAATTAAAAAACGATAAAAAATAAAAATTAATGGCCAGTTGAAAAGTTGCGTAGAATTAACCATTCTATAACATACTAAATGTTAACTTAAAGGTGACCCAACCCTTTAAGTCCTGTAGGACTCTGAATGCTCCACTGCCACAAAGCAGTAGGCAGTCTTTGTAAACAATACAGGTATGAGATCCGTTATCCGGAAACCCATTATACAGAAAGCTCCGAATTACGGAAAGGACATCTCCCATAGACTCCATTTAATCCAAATAATCCCGATTTGTAAAAATTATTTCCTTTTTATCCGTAATAATAAAAAAACGTGACCTTGTACTTGATCCAAACTAAGATATAATTCATCCTTATTGGAAGCAATTTTGGGCCTGGCTCTTTCTAAGGGTCAGATAATTGTGAGGGCTAATCTGGGAGAGAGTTGTACATTCTAAGATCTGTATATTTTGTTAGATGAACTAAATGAACATTTTCAGCCAGTCAAGTGGTGTACAAAATTGGGCTGATATTATAGTTTGGCTCAGCAGTGAATCACATTAGGGGCCAGTGCAGATCCATCTGTAATAGGCTGAATACACATAGATCACTATCTGGTTGACCATTGACCATATAATGTTTACGTGTGACCAAGTCAGCAGGTGATATCAGCCCTTGAATCTTAACTTGGAGAATAATGCAGGGAGAGAAGCTGAGGAGAGGAAATGTGGATTTCCGAAAAGTTGTAGGGGTTTTAACATTTACTATGGGCTTCATGTGATATAAAGAACTTTGCAATAATTAGCTTGAAAGCTACAAATCTGGATTTGACCAGCATTATTCTAAAATTGCTAAATGAACAGAAAATGTAAATATCTTAAATAGTGATAAAATGACATCAGTACATCTTTGTTCAGCATGAAGAAAATATGACAGCTGATGTCCTCCCACATAACCTGATTCTTTGAGATGTACCTTTATGAAAGCTTTCATATTCATTATCATTATATTCACACAGGAAAGGAGACATTAGTTACCACAAGGTATTTGAATATTACTGGGAACCTTTAATAAACAAAAGCAAAGCCACGTTCTATCAACCTGCGTATGTATTTAACAAAGAAAAAAACAGTTTTAATTTGAAAGATGAGATGGAAGCAATTGCGTAATTTAAAATAATCCCCTGCTGTTTAATAGTCATGTTGAGCAGTGCACAATACTAATAATAACATTATTTATGTTCTAATTACAGCTTTTCTGAAAATTATTGCAAAAATACAACATTGCCTTTTTTGGAGAAATCTAAAAAAAAATAAATTTGCAAGTAGTTGAGTGCATGGGTGTGGCAGGGAAAAGCTGCTTATAAAGAAAAGAAAAAGATTTGTGTTTTTGGGAAAAAGAATTGCATAAATAAAAAATTGCATTTATAAAGCACCAAAAGCCATCCTGCCTAAAAAGAGACCATATAGATTTGCAACAAAAATGCCTGAAATATGCAAGGACAAGGAGCAAGGATTGTGCCAACAATATGTTATGGCCTTTGTGCTTTTATATTGATATTAGTGTGTTTGTGTGAAGGCACATTTTTTGTATCAAGGTGTAAAAATCTAAATGAATTTGCCTATCCTGCTGCTAATAGACCTTGATGTTATTTTCCTACATTATCATTATGCAACAGCAAGAATCACTATAGAGTTACTACAAGCTCTGCTTAGCCTTCCTCTAATAATGTCAAAACCACCCACTCACCTTTCTGAACCATGTATTTTTATGTATTTATTTATGTATAGCCACCCTAAATGTAAAATAAATTAACACATATGAAAACCTTATTTCAGGAAATAAACATTTTCAGCTCTGGATTCATGAAGCTTTTAATTCAACACTGATTCCAAATGAATGGAATGGAAAATAGGGTCCATACACAGAGCACTTGTACATTTACCAGTAAAAGATGATGGTTACTTTCTGTAACTTGAACACAGACCATAGCTGTGCCAGGCAGGATTATTATTATTATTATTATTATTAACATGTATTTATATAGTGCCAACATATTGTGCAGCGCTGTAAAGTAAATGTGTTTATACAACTAAATCACATGAATTACATACGTAGAACATATGGAGTTACATACAACATGACCAATACCAGTACAAAAGGTGAGAAAGGCCCTGTGCAAAAGAGCTTACATTCTAAAGGGAAGGGAATAAGACACAAGGTGTGGGCAAGATCAGAATTAAATGGGTGAGAGATGTAGTATGTGGTATTGCATTTGATAATTAAGCAGAGTGAGGGTAGGCTTCTCTAAATAAGTGTGTTTTAAGAGATCTTTTGAAATTAGAAAGCTTGGGAGAAAGTCTGAGCAGGTCAGTAGAGGAGCATAGTAAGTGGTTGGGTGAGTATATAGAGATGAGTTCAGAGATGTAGGGTGGGGCAGAGTTATGAAGTGCTTTGAATGTCAGGGTCATTACTTTGAACTTTATTCTCAAAGGTAGCGGAAGCCAGTGCAGGGATTGGCAGAGTGGCATGGCAGAGGAGGAGCGGTTGCTGAGGTTTATGAGCATCGTGGCAGTGTTCATTGTGGACTGGAGAGATGACAGTCTCTGGGGGGAAGGCCAATTAAGAGAGAGTTACAGTAGTCTAGACGTGATATGACGGGAGAGTGCATAAGAATTTTGGCAGCATCTTGGGTGATGATCGTATTTTGACTAAGTTCCTTAGGTGGAAGTGACGATTTAATAAGTGACTGGATATGAGGAGTGAAAGACAGGGCAGAATCTAGGATAACCTCAAGGCACTGGGCCTGGGGAGATGGGGTGATAGTGTAATTGTTCGCTATGATAGATATTTCTGGGATGTTACGGGTGTTAGTTGGAGGAAAGAAAACCATTTCCGTTTGAGAGAGGTTTAATTTAAGGTAGCGTTGCAACATCCATATCGAGATAGCAGACAGGCAGGAGGAGACCCAAGTTAAGAGTTCTGAGTTAAGATCAGGAGAGGAGCGATAGATCTGGATCCCTCTTCTATATGAAGAAGTCATACTAAAGTCATAGAGTTAAGGATGGCCACATGATAGGATGGAATATTTATATACTAATTGTGGAAAGCACAAAAATGCATACATATGTGCCATTGGAACAGAAAGGGTAAAATTCAGCAGAAACAAGATAAAAGTGGACTTGGTGTTTAAAATAAGTGAAAATTGTTACTATGCATTGAGGGCAAACTGATGGTGAAACTGACATTAATTTGCAATTAAGGGTAAAGCAGAGACATTCTACTTTGGCAAAAGCAGAAAGCAGAGAAAAAAAATGAAGTTATCAGGGATCAGTACATTGCCTTATTGTGTAGCCCCAACACAAAACAAATTACAAAGAAAAAAAAAACAAACTTGAAGGACATCTTAGCAATTGTTACAATTGTGGTATTATGTGGCAATTATGTAAATATTGAATCAAATCAGCAATGTGTGTCAGGTGCGACTACTCTTGGTTTTGTATGGGAATATATTATCCTGCACTGATTTTTATATACTGTATCATGCTACCGACGGATAGAAAGTAAGCATCTGCACTTTTACATTTTATTGCAGATTCTCAACAAGTTGCCAATATTGTGGACTAGAGGAACCCTATAGTAGAATAGCTTTTAACCTTTTTTTATTCCCAGCCCCACTTTAGGGATACATGTTGGTTTGTTTGAACCCCAATGGGGCCTGTTATCCAGGATGATTGGGACCTGGGATTTTCCAGATAAGGGGTATTTCCGTAGTTTGGATCCCCATACTTTAAAGGAGAACTAAACCCCTACCCCCTATCCTCCATATTCCCCCTCCCTGTTCCCCTCCCCCCACACAGATTTTAATACCAGTAAATGCCCTAAGTCTTTAATTACCCCTCGATGCAGAGTCAGCACAGCGGAGCTCACGGTGGCCATCTTTAACACTTCAGGAGTCTTCAGTAAGTAAGAAGCGTATTGGCAGTTGTAGCAATTTTATGGTCCCAAACAACTGCGCATGGGCTGGCAGCCACAGAAATTGCCAAAGGGACCCGAAGATTTTAGAAGTGGTGACGATGGCGCCCGTGAGCTATTCTCTCAATCAATTCGAGTATTCAAGTTTTCCCCCCGATTGCATCGATTCACGTTTTTTACATTGCAGTTTTTTCATAAATAAGCAAACATGCGATGTGTGAGTTTATTTGAGGTAAGATACAAACTTCACAAACCTTTGATAAATAACCCCTAAGTCTACTAAAATATCATTTTGGATCAAGTACAAGGTACTGTTTTGTTAATACAGGGAAAAGGAAATCATGTTAAAAAATGTTCATTATTTTATTCTATGGGAGATGGTCTTCGAGCAATTCTGAGCTTTCTCAATAACAGGTTTCCGAATAACGGATCCTATACCTGTACAAGGTTCAAAATATATATCCTTAAGTCAATCAATATTAGTTTCAATAATATCTCAGAAAGCAAATTTACACTGTATCTCACGTCGATTGCCCTTCATGCTGAGCTTCTAGGAGAATATAGTTAAGTAAACTGATATTCTCCCCAATCTCATTATATAAGGCTTTAGTCTGGACCCACAGCTGTTGGCATCACTAGGGAGGAAGCTCTCAAAGTCTGTTATATTATCTTTAAAACTAAAGCAAAAGAAAGGGGAAACAAGACTAGTAATATAGAATGTGGTTGAAATGGGACTTTAGAGGAAGCACTGGCTATTAGGGGGACAGGCTTAATTTTCTTTGAGATTACACAATGGTTCGAGACACAAGAAGAAGGAAGATACTACTCGCGGTAGGGGCTGAAATTGACCTATGGATTTCAGCTGGCTTATTTCAGCCCCATGTGGCCCTAGACTAGGGTACTGAACAACAAGTGGCAACAGGCAAACCTAGACTGTAGATAATGTGTGCTTTGTTCTACATACTGCTGAAAAATATATGACATTTCTTCATATTTCTATATAGTATCATCAATATCATCTGAGGGGAAAACGAATGAACAGATGTGGTACTGAACAGAGGGATATTGAACCCAAAACATCCGAAAACCTCTACATGAGAGGTTATAACTGCAGGGGTAAACTCATAATAAAGGCATAGCTCAGTGGCCATTAAATACATAGCAGTTAGTATAGTACAGATCACTCATTTGAAGGTTGAACTGTTCACAAACACACATACACAAACACATATATTTTTTTCTCTCCAGTGTGCTGTGATGATATAATGGGAGAAACAGAGAATCAGCTTTTGGGCTATAAAAAATGGTGTTGGATAGTAGTGCTTGTAGGGGAGGGGAGCACAAAGACGGAAGTGTTTAGTATTGCAGGGCTTAGGAATGGGAGCTGAACTCTATGTGACGCTGATGCTTGGCATACATCTTGTTAACTAACATCACATCTATTTAGGCATGAGATATCAGCACTACGAAGCAATGAACCTACTGCTTTCGATCAGGTTTTATTGCAAAACGGCAGCATGAAGGAGTCCTCTAATATTCACAGCATCAACAGAAAAATGCAATATTACATTTCTTAAAGGAAACTACCCAGATTATTTGCTTAATCCCCAGGCATGAGCAGTTCATCTGAAATATTTAGGGCAGCTGTATATGTGTCTTACTGTATATAGGGGAGGATCTGATTCTTTCTACTGGGATTTTTTTTTATTCTTATAAAGAGACAGCCTCACATACAAAATAGTGGGAAGGAGATGCTGTCTTTGCATTGGAGCAGGCTTACCGATTAAATCCCCTCTCTCTAGACAGCATGTTGCAACAAGAGAATCTGTTATTTTCACCACCCGTGAAGCAGCTGAAATAATGTAAATGCCAGTTGGAGGTTACAATGGATCAGTGATATATCTGAACGGAAAGGAGAATCAAGAGACTGGAGCTCTTGAAAAAAAAAAACATTTCAGCCACTGAAGGCTATTTACTATGTGTGGGCATCTGCTTTAAATCTGTTTGTGGAACCCGGCAACCATGTTCATTAAGTAGATGATCTTATTTAGAAACAGCGTCTTTCTTGCTACAGGGAAAAAGGGCAAATCTCTCAGCCTTACCACTATTTCTCCTTCCCCAGGAAAAAGCTTTTGGATTCAGCACTGAATGCAGGGACAGCGACTGAGCTCCAGTTGTGCCTTTGATGTGTGGATTGTTATTAAATGAGTTTTCAATTCTCTCTGACGATCATGCTTTATTTCCAGATGGTGATAATGGCAGGGACTGTAATGCTGGCTTATTACTTTGAGTATACGGACACGTTCACTGTGAATGTCCAGGGTTTTTTCTGCTACGATAGTTCTTACACCAAGCCCTATCCAGGACCGGATGAGAGCAGTGACATCCCGCCTGTCCTCCTCCTCTCCCTTGTCACAGGGGTACCAGTACTTGTGGTAAGCCTTCTCAAATCTATACCCTCTCGTGTGTGTTTATTGTGTCTGAATTTTGTCACTGAACATGCTGGTGTGTCGGGGAAGTCAGAGCAAGTGACACAGTAATAAGCTTTTTCTGAATAACAAAAGTATTAACATTTAAGTCTCTCTGATATTTTATGTCCCCATGTCATTTGTATGTATCTATTAACATGTAAAGCTATTGTGTGCCTCTGCTATTTCCATACGTAAGTAGAGCTGCTGAATATTTTAATATAATCCATATTGTCTGTTTTAAGGGCACTTCAGTCATTGCCATTATGTTACCTTGCAGCATCCCTCTGGTTTATGCATCTCGTTGGGCTTTTCTCTGCAGTTCGTCCCCCCATTTGACTGCACTTTCTAATATCTGCCCCCTATCTGGAGTCCGTGAATTCTTATTATGTTGTTCTCTTTGTACAGACCAGATCTGCAGCATACTGCCATGTCTCTAGTTTGTTTAAGGGTCACCAAAAGGTTCATTGTCTCTAGGGTATAGACAATAGTGTCTTCAATACAATAACTCAGCTCTTGGCTACTACCATTACATCTATATTCTATGGCAGCACAAAAATACATTGCTTTCTTGTATAAAGGTGCTTAATTATTACAGCTGGGGGAACTTTTTATCTGTCAATAAATATGGAAGACTCTTTGCAATATATTTATTTGACTTTATACTTTTATTTATACTTTCATTTATACTTTTAAAGTTAGACTAGGATATAAAACACAACATGTAGCTAAAAAAGAGAAATCCTAGTTATTTTACTGCATACCAAAATCTGTTTTCTTACCAACTACTTCATATCAGGTTGTTCACTATTTGGCTTCTAGAGAGCCCAGAGAAGCTTGCAGAGCAATAGGCTACAGACATGCTTGAACTTGACTGCCTTACCATAATGCACCCTGAATGAAAAATAGAATTAAAATAATTGGTTGTGCCTTTTTGTGCCTGTACAAATTAAATAAACATATGAATTTTATTAGATTGTGTTACACAACAACTTATTTGTGCATTTACCAAAAAGTACATACACATAACTTGTATAAGCATGAATCTGTCTCTATAAACTGCATTTAGAGATCCATGAAAGGTTAAAAAATGTTTTATGTATATGTTCCTTAGTTACTTAGCTTAGTATTGCACCACAAGCTGCAGTTTTAAATTTGGAGCTGGGTCCACTAAACCAATGCCTTGCTACTAGCTTATGGCCTATCAGGGCTATGCCACATATAGGAGGTTATTTATTAAAGGTCGAGTTGTGAAATCTCGAAAAACTCAAGCTTTCTTTACTAAAAAACTAAATTTTTTAGAAGAAAAAAAATATATATTTTTCAAGATTTATTATACACTGCAAAAAGCCCAATCCGAAAATCCGCCATCTCAGACCTGTGGAGGTCCTGTATAAGTCAATGGGAGATGCACCTATTCCAATTTGACGTTATTGTGGTCTGAGCTTTCCCGTCATTTTCGTAAAAAAATGCAAAAAGCAATTCAGGAAAAATCCCGTAAGATTTGTATGATTCGAGTTTTCGCTCGATTTTATAGAGTTTTTTCCCAATCTGATTAAATCGAGTTTTTAAAATTAATAAATAAGCTAAAATCAGGCATGGGAGTTTGGTTGAGCTTTTTTTTATTAATACTATGAGATCAATTCGGATTTTAGTAAATAACCCCCTTAGGGGGAATGTAATAAAAATCGCTAACAGAAAAACTATTCGCAATGCGAAAAGTTTTGCCTTTGCGCGAACAAATTTTGCTTTGTGCGAATTTAATATAGCTTTTGCGAGCCTGGAAACTGTTTAGCGACCACTTCCGACAGTGAAAGACCATTTGCGAATTTTATAGTTTGTGCCAATGCGCAGTCAATGTAATAAAACTTCTTACTGAAAAAGTCGTTATGTTTGCTCCAAAAGATTACGACACCTTCAAGCACTTCTTATGAGTGCGCAATTAAAATTCGCAATACAATAACAGTTTAAGGAACAATATTACATTGCGAGATGTGGATTTTTAGTCTTATTGGTGCGAATTGTTTTGCTCTTTGCGACTTTTATTACATTCCCCTGTTAGTGTTTTTACACCACATATTATGAAATTGTGAAAAATATGAGCATTTTCACTTGCATATATTAGCCAGGTGTATTTCTAAATTCCCAATGATTTGCTCTACTCTCCCACAAACCTTTGCATTCGTTTTCATTTCCCACAAACCAAAACAACAATATGTCAATCTCAGCTTTGTCATGCGCACTGCCACACATAATAACACAATGTGTTACCATGGCTACAAGCTATTTGTAACAATGTATAATTAAGCACTGTATGAATATGAGGACCCAAACAAAGGGCATTAAATAGTGGTATTGAAGAGATTCCTTAATAATGCCACATAATATGTTTTTATAATAATGAATAATAATATGTTTTAATAATAATGAAATTCTTATTCCAACAATCCAGACATATTCATTTATGATAATAGCTTATGATTTCTCCTATGTGTGAATCTTTCCTCTGGCATTTTTTGGCAGATATCAGCTGTAACTTTTTTTTATTTTACAACAAGCCTAAAATATACCATAAATATAAAAATGGTTATTGGTATTTTTATACCACATTGAAACTTTTTAATAACATGGTATACAAACACCATATATGACAAAGCACTTAATTTACATGGGGGTCTGCAAGTGTAATTTCTGTTAATGTGTTTTATTAGGGGGGAGGAACTGATATCAGTGACATCATTAGTATGGCAACTATCTCGTCATAAAAAAGCTTCATAAAACTGCTTTTCAGTGGTTTCCATTCAAATGAGTTGTGAAACGCCAGGAAGACAACCCCTCAAAATGTTCAACTTCAGGGGCTGGTTTTTTTAAATATTAAACTCTGTAATCCTAAAGTAATCATGTAACTTAATCCTGACTCCTTGATATGGAAAGAAACGATTGGGACAATTATTTTCTGCACTAGAACTAGTCATTCCAGCGTGGAAAATACATTTTTAAATGTGAGATGCCCTCTAAAGCTTATCATTGCTGCTCAGTAAAGTTTTATGATCATTAATAAATCAGACCCACAGATTGCATTATAAATCTCATATATTAACCAACATCGCCAAGATCATGAGAATTCCCCTTGCACAATTTGAACATTCAAATTACTGACTTTTGTGTTTGTGTTGAAAAGGCACTTGCTTAACAATCCTTTAAAATTCATTTGATTTACACAGGGATTATTTACAATCTATTTGCTACTATTTACTTAATTATAGGTAATGTACTCATAGCAAACACCTTGATCTTTGCATTCATTTTATAACTTGAGGAGGACTGATTAAAACGACTTGATAATTGGTTGCTATTAGTAACTGCACTGGTGCAATTAAGCACCTCTGTTAGTAAACCTAATCTTAAAAGAAGTGGTATACCCTCATTGTTCATGTAAATGCAGTACTAAATTCTAAATAGTACTGTTCTAAATAGGGCAATACTGAAACTGAAAGTAGTTCCACTTTCCAACTTCCTGTGGTTGGTCAGAGCAGCTGAAGGTCAGTTATCATGAGGAGTACACAGATTAGTTTCTCTATAATAAACTTCTCTTGTTCTCAAAGCCTAAGACTGGAAGAAGGTGGGGTTTGTTTTACAGAGTTAATTATCACTGTTTAGGAAAATTATTCTGATTGCAGGGGTGGAAGGGAGGATAGTAACAGTAAAAACAAAATAATGATTTATTAGTAGTTTAAATGGAAAAAAAGCTATCTAATGTCAAACATGAATACAGCAACTAGTTGATCATGACATTCCTCGAATACTTTTAGTTTATTACTTGGGGATACAGAAACATTTTACTTAAGAACTCTGCTTTACTGTACAGCATATTTTATCACTAGTCCTCAAACTGTACATAACACTATAAACTTTTTGATGGAAAGAAATTGTAGTGTCAAACATTTTACAGCAATTATCTGCCATCTCCAAAACCACTGGAAAACAGTGAAAGAAAATGCTGTTTTAGGGGGAGAAGTTTCTTCTTTTCTTATTTATTTTTCTTGGGTGATTTTTTTGTGAAGCTGCATATGGGTTGTACTTGGGTTGTGTTTTCTCATACTGACCTATGGCTGCCTTCTTCAGTAATGTTGAGGAACCTTGTGAAGTGTGCAGTCACAGCTGTAGGGAGGATATGGAATCACTTACACAGCAGCAGCTTCTGAAAAAGAAGTCCAAGAGGTATAAGGTCATGGTTCTAAATAATGATATATATATATATATATATATATATATATATATATATATATATATATATACACATTGGAAGGTAACTATGGCTCTTTTAACCAATAAGGAATGAGAACTCTTATTAGGAAGTGGTAACTCATAAACATAAAGAGTTGTTCAGCCCTGAGTCTTCAGCATAGGGAGTGGCGATATCCATGATGAACCAGTTCATGCTGTCAGAGATACTACCCCAGCACAGAACAGTTTTTGAAATGGCAAAGTTGATCAAGTATCATGATCAGGGTTCCTCAGTCCTTTCCATGCCACCACAGCACACCTCAACTTTTACTAGAAGTTTAAATTACACAACCAATTTCTAAATACAATCTGGGTCTGTGTTTTGTACATAACCTCATAGTAAGGGTTTACTGACAAATATGTTGTCATCCCTTGTCAATGTTTACGCTACTCAAGCAGTTCCAACCATTTTTGCTGTATGATTATATTTTTATTCTCCGTTTTTGAATTATTTACTTTTTTAATGCGGATTTTAAGTTTTATGTTATATAAAATGTTGCTTGCTGTGCTTCGACGTCTGATAGCAAATATGCAGTGGTTCGAAAGGCTGTCTGAAAGATGAATAGGAGAGGGTTTAGAAAAAAATCTAGTCTCAAGATTAATTTGCTTTGTGGATGCCGGGGTCAGTGAACCCAGAGTAATATAACTTCATTAATATACAAAGTCCTACATGCTTGTCATTGTTAGAGAACATTACTCCAAAAATCCGATCCTTTTGAAACTGTTTTTTACAGTCTACTGGGAGTGCTCCCATCTTGTACAATGAAAACCATAAAAAGCACGGACATTTTAAATAGAAGGACAAGCTTACCGCTTTCCATAATGGGTCCGGGTGCTCATGCCCCAAACCCTCAGCAAAGGGGAGCTACACGCAAACACCAAGCAGGCACCATTCCGGAACACCAAAAAAAAGTTAATGGTGCTCCCATCCTGTACCCTAAATCCAGACCAATAGAAAAACTAGTTATATTTAGATTGCTGTTGGTGTTTTTTTCTTAAACAATAGAAATGGTCCAACTACAGCATTTGCTTTGTTGATAACTTTTTCTATCACAACAATCCCATAAGTCCCATTAGGAACTTACTGACATTTAGTGAAATGTCAAGGTGTGAACTCTTGCGTAAGGTCACCTACTAGCTATGTGTATGTTTTTCCTTTAAAGGGAAACTATACGCATGAACATTTTAAATCTCTATAACAATATATCACATAAAACAGCACATATTTAAATCATTGTTTAATATATATCAATCCTTATGTTTTTTTTTATACTAAAACACATTTCAAAGCTGTTTCTTAAAAATCATAGAAACGTGTACATATCTCGGTATTGCATTAAGTAATGAAGTTCATACCTTTCCATATCTTGGTTCTGTTTTCACACGCAAACTTTACTTGCTCGGTTATATCAACCAATGAATGGGCAGAGCTGTGACAGTGAGAACCTACATTATGTAAAAGGAAAACATACTTTCATATTTATATGCCAATTTGACAATATCCTGTGAAAGGTCTCTTATTAGGATATACATTATCTGCTGGTTACATTTTCTTTCTGAACATAAAGTTCTACTTTATGAATCTGTCTCTTGAATAAATTAGTTCTAGAATAGGGTCATTGCCTTTCTGGAAAAAATGTTCACTATTGTGTTTATATTATTTTACTTTGCTATTAATACAACCCAGATTTATATAAAACAGAGAAGGAAAAGGAAAGGTATCTTCGTTTGTACAGACTTCTCTCACTGTTATTTTAAATCTTCAGTGAATTCCATTTTTACTCTTTCAAAAGAAGATAAAGGCTTCAGAACAAACCCATGCTTTTCCCCTGATCTCATAAATTGAGATTCAGGCACACAGAATCCCACATGAGCTGTACATGGTATCTTTTGATATTTAGAAATTAAGCCCAGCCACAAACCCCATGTTAAATCTCCATGGTGATTTTCTGGTTGGAAAAAAAATGCGGTCGCTGAGAACCTTCTGGGACAGCAGTCTTAAAATAACATTCATATTTACTGTTGGGTTATTTTAATATTTTTTATTCACAAAAAAGCTGTTACTGAAAAATATATTGTCTCCCCTATGTGTAAAACTTTGCAAGCAGCTCTAATCATTCATGGTGGATAATATGACCTAATTCTTAAATAGCAGCGCCATACAGCCAAACAACAGCAGCTTCTGTGCTGTAAGCTGCCAAACATCATTATATTAACACATGATCTTGGCAGGCATCATCTGCGAACACAGCCTGGCAATAGGAAATGTGGAAAGTGAGTATAATCCTGAAGATAATATCAACAGTGTACCTTTATATAGGAGGGGGGGGGGGTATATGCAAGATTTAGAATAACAGCATACAAACACATAACCTCATACATACGGGGCTTCTTAGGTAAAGTGGGAGATAAATGTCAATTTGTCAAAACATGATGTCACACAGTTTCATCAGTTAATACTACTCCAGTGCCATTATGTTCATTAATTTGCTTTGGTTAAAACCCACACAGGCAAGTGGGCTTTTTCACTTTCACATTTAAATGTTAATATTTCACATTTAGACTGAAAAATATATACTGTACACTACAGTTGCAACCATCATAAATTCTATGGTTATGTCTGTGTAATGGGACACTCGTATAGTAGCAAAGTCTTGGATGTGAAATGCTTCTGCTCCTCGCACATTCATATACTTAAACAAAGTAGGACCATAATATTTATAAGGACCTTAATTTGACTAGCATGCTTTAATTAATTTGATAAACATGCTGTATATTGGTAATCAGCACATTTCTGAATAGTATATATATTTTATTTTATAAATAGGTACAGTACCTTAAAATAAGGCTTATATTAGCAATTAGGTGTATACTGTAAAATAAGGCAATTTGTATTATGTATAGGAAACACCATTTGCTATATAATATATGGCAAGATACCATTGCAGGTTAGGGTTGGGTGCGGGTCAGACTGGGGAAGTACCCTCCTCCTCTTCTTCCAAAGCTTTCCTGTCTTGAAATTAGAGGCATGCACAGAAGTAGCGAACAGAGGGGCAAATTTACTAAAGGGGCGAATTCGCCAGTGTGACGTTATTTCGCCGGCGTAACTTCACTAGTGAAGGAGATAGACCCTAACGCCAGGCGAATTTGCGCTCTGGCGAATGGACGTAACTACGCAAATTCACTAAGATGCAGATTTTACTGAACGTTACCTCTTGTGCCAGACTTGCGTTCGCCACCTCAGACCAAGCGAAGTGCAATACAGTAGATAGAAAAATTCTCAACTATTTTTTTGAGGAATTTCCTAAGTCCCAAAAAAACGCTGGCGTCTTTTCCTTTTTTCAGGGTGATAGGCTTTTTTTGGGGTAAACGGCTTCCCCCCTACATTTCCTAAAATATGGCACATAAACTATACACTGGGCTCATGTGTAGGGCAATATAACAACTCTATTTTATTAAAGGGATACTGTCATGGGAAAAAAAAATTTTTTCAAAATGAATCAGTTAATAGTGCTGCTCCAGCAGAGTTCTGCACTGAAATCCATTTCTCAAAAGAGCAAACAGATTTTTTTATATTCAATTTTGAAATCTGACACGGGGCTAGACATTTTGTCAATTTCCCAGCTGCCCCATGTCATGTGACTTGTGCCTGCACTTCAGGAGAGTAATGCTTTTTGGCAGGCTGCTGTTTCTCCTTCTCAATGTAACTGAAGGAGTCTCAGTGGGACATGGGTTTTTATGATTGAGTGTTGTTCTTAGATCTACCAGGCAGCTGTTATCTTGTGTTAGGGAGCTGTTATCTGGTTACCTTCCCATTGTTCTTTTGTTTGGCTGCTGGGGGGAAAAGGGAGGGGGTGATAATCACTCCAACTTGCAGTACAGCAGTAAAGAGTGATTGAAGTTTATCAGAGCACAAGTCACATGACATGGGGCAGCTGGGAAATTGACAAAATGTCTAGCCCCATGTCAGATTTCAAAATTGAATATAAAAAAATCTGTTTGCTCTTTTGAGAAATGGATTTCAGTGCAGAATTCTGCTGGAGCAGCACTATTAACTGATTCATTTTGAAAAAATAATTTTTTCCCATGACAGTATCCCTTTAAGGTTTCCCGGGCTTGTGTAGTGTAATGTATTTTCAGCAACATATACGTCCATTCAACTTTAACTTCCCGCCGTATGCAAATTAGCCAACGCTAGTGCAACTTCGCTTCGCTTGGTGAAGTAACGCTAGCACAACTTCGCCAGCATTTGGGCGGCCTGGATTTTTGGATTTTAGTGAATATGCGGTGTCCTGGCGAATCTATGCCATGCAAAGTGTTGCGCTGTGAGCAAAGCCGTCGCTGGCGAATTTTCGGGGTTAGTGAATTTGCCCCAGAGCAAGAAGACACAGGTACAAGTTGGGTGCAGGTCCTCCAATAGCAACATTTTGTAGGTTAAGGTTGGATACGGGTAAAGATTTTGCAGGTTAGGGTCAGGTGCGGATTAAGGATGGCAGGTTAGGGTCAGGTGCAAGTTTATCCTGACCCGCACATTACAATTGGCCTGCCCTCTCCTTACCACCCACAGATGGAAAGTACAGGGCCCCCTTTACTGCCTGTGTCTGCTGCCTCTTCCTAACTTGCACTACTTAATGATGCACCAAGATATAGGATGGGAGGCCTCTCTGCTTTGCACCACCCCTCATGAATACCCTTTCTTGGGTGTAGTAGCACAGACACTTGCAACTTGCAAAAAATAATGGAATTCTCCCATTTTGGAGCTTTGCACATAATAACTAATAACAACAACAAAAAGTTATAAAAAGTTGTATAAAATAAATGGCAAATTTATCAAGGGACCACTGCATTTGTTGGCATTTTTTTACACCACTTTAGATCTCGCATAATCCATTAAAGTTAATGGGAAATATTCCAGCTGCAAGAAAAAAAACCACAGAAAAAAAACTTTATAGATGAGCCTCATAAATTCCTGTAGCAATTTCAACGGCTGCTTCCAATTACACCGGATTTTTATGCAGAAGTACTCAATTGCTGAAATGAATACACTGCTTGATTTGCACAGTGATGTGTGGTGAATTGTTCCTTTTTTTTTAACACCGCATGATAAAAAGATCTCCTCATGTATGATCCCTGCAGTTCATGCACATACGACAAGAAATGACATGCAAGTCACTATAATATTGGTTAATATAAATAAACTACAAATATATGAACATTTCTCTCATATTCAATCCATGTGTTGGTTCCCTATAAAACAAAAAAAGCCACATGACCCTTTATTTAACAAAGTTCAGAAGGTTAAAAATTATCCACTCACATACAACATTTTGTATTTCAAATGTTAGCATTGTTATAAACTGTTCTACCTTGCCAAAAACATTTTCTGCTTCACCTCGTTTGGATAATGCACATTCCAGCATAGTGTAAAGCTTTAGAATTAAATTATCAATCAACATTTTACTGAAATATTTTTTAGACACTTTGAAACTGTATATTTCCTATGAGAGATTATGGGGTCATTTTTTTTTAAAGGAGCATGTGGAATTTTTCAAAATCTTAATTCTGGATGTGATGTCCTTGTTCCATAGACTTTGCATAAACAGCCACATCAAAAATGAGTAATATACTTACTAGAACTTTTTATTAACTCACAAGTAGTGATGGGCGAATTTATTCGCCAGGCGCGAATTCGAGGCGAATTCCCACTGGTGAATAAATTCGTGAAACCACAGCAAAAATTCACCGGCATAAAAAAAATGGACGCCGGTGTCAAAAATGAGATGCCGGCGCCGTTTTGTGAATTTTTCACCGTTTTGCGAATTTCGCAGGAAATGCCCGAATTTTTCAGCGAAACGTCACAAATTCGCTACTCACGTGTTTTCTAGTGAAGTAACAGATATAACATTAGTGGTCACTTGAATCTCTATGAAAGAGGCTGTAAATCCAAAAACTCCATGGAACATATTTACAAACCCAAGCATACACACTTACATGCAAACCAAAATATAAGGGATATCCAGTAGCACATAAATTTTCACATGTCACATTCTGCTGATTCATTTCCCCTTCACTAACACTATTCATTATTATCCAAACATATACTCCCCCCCACAGCCACATCTGTACTTTATATATATTTTTACATCACAAGTAAAGAAAAGAGATTGACAATGTCGAAACTTTAGTTTTGGCTGAAACTTTTTCTCTATAGTACATGAAACAAGGACCAGCAATTATACACATAGTGCTTTTAATACTAATTGCATTAAATGAAATAACTGTAAAAAACATTTTTTCAATCAAAGTATTTTGGAACCTTGCCTAGAATTAAATTCACTTTCATTATAAACTATGATGAATGCCGCTATTAAAGTAATTAGAGTTATAGGGATTTGGCTCTATACTTAGAATTAGAACTACACTTGGTCCTATAGATAAGACCTATACGAAATACTCTTGTGTGTTGTTCCAAGAAACTATTTGAATTAATAAATTGTTGGCAAATCAATCAATGGCCTAGCTATTAAGTTCATTTAAATGGTTGATTGGTGCTTATAAAATTATCATTAACTGTGACAATGCTGAGGTCTAATACATGAATTAATGGATTAATTCAACAACAAGGATTAATGGAATGATTATTAGAGCAGACATATATACAATCAAACCACAGGTGGTAACTCCCAACTCATTGACCTGAAGTTCTCTTCTTCACACTAGTGAAGTGTGGCTAAGGCCACACTAGGCGATAGCGCCGCGATTTGACTCGCGGCGACTTTTCGCCGCGATTTTTAAGCCGCAATCGCTGGGGAAACTTTTGCGCTGGCGTCTATGGGGAATCGCGAAAAATCGCCAGCGTAAAAACACACGCGGCGATCTTTTCTCTACTGTCGCTCGAAATTGCCTCGCTGGGCGATTTCGAGCGACAATAGAAAAAAGATCGCCGCGTGTGTTTTTACGCTGGCGATTTTTCGCGATTCCCCATAGACGCCAGCGCAAAAGTTTCCCCAGCGATTGCGGCTTAAAAGTCGCGGCGAAAAGTCGCCGCGAGTCAAATCGCGGCGCTATCGCCTAGTGTGGCCTTAGCCTAACACAATAGTCTTTTTTTGTCTGCAAAATTTTCAGCTGTTTTTAAAATGCAGGTATTCATTTCAATATGAGGATGGCATCAATATGAGGATGGTTTCTCCACTGAGAAACAACTTTGAATATGGATCCCATGGCATTTTTGGTATTTCCCAATCAAAATGACTAATCAGATCCCAGATCACAGACAATACCCATCAGATAGTGACATAGAACTGGAGAGAAAGTGGTTCTTTCCCTGAAGCTCCTAGAATAGCAAATGGGCCCAGGTACTACTGTATGCAAAGGGTAGCGCTACTCCAAAATATGGAGGCAACACGTAGTGTTTAGAAAACTAGGTTCAGAATAGTACATTCATTTGTTTAGTGACTTTCTGGGGCCCAACTTTGCTCGAGTGAAGGAATAGAATAAAAAAAACTTTGAATTTCGAATGTTTTTTTTGCCTACTTCAACCATCGAATTGGCTACTTCAACTACGACTTCGAATCGAACGATTCGAACTAAAAATCGTTCGAATATTCCACCATTCGATAATCGAAGTACTGTCTCTTTAAAAAAAACTTCGACCCCCTACTTCGCCACCTAAAACCTACCGAGGTGCAATGTTAGCCTATGGGGAAGGTCCCCCCCCATAGGCTAACATTGCACCTCGGTAGGTTTTAGGTGCATTGGTGGTTGTACTTGCAAGATTATGATAAAACATTGGCCAATCCTGCTGTAGCCTAAATGGCCAATTATGCTGTAGCTTTTAATATGGGTATATGATGGAAACATAATTCTAAACTTTTTACTAAAACCTAACAAAATGTATGCAAAGATAGAATTTCTATTGAAATTAGGTAAGAGATTGTGTATTGATTAACTCACCCCACCCATTTACTGCCGTTGATTGCACATTCAATAACATCAATATAATAACCCATAATACTACTCTGTTGTCATATTCCCCTCATTTAAGGCATAGCTAGCTACAACAAATAAAATCTGTTACCTTTGTACTATCCAAGCACAGGCATTTAAAACACAGGATACAGTTAACCTTAAAAACCATGACTATATGGGCATAAGGAAATTGTTTATAGCCTGGCTAGCAGAACATTTTTACTTGCTTCGGGTTCAGACTTAATTGCAAATATGGAATGGTATGCTCACATGCCCTTGAAATGCTTGAGTTTTATTCACCAAAATACTTTTGGCTTTGTCAAATAATATCCATTATGTGATCTGCATTTATGCTTACTTTACTCCTTTTTGGAATACTGACACAATGCGCTTTTCATTCTAAATCATCTTTTTAATGGCATCCTCTCAAAAAAAGCATAGAGAGAAAATATAGTGTTCATTTGCTTTTATACATGAAAACCTCATAAATTACATTGGCAGACAACACTGCAAGTTCATCAATTGGGCTTTATGTGCATTTACCCAAAGGATAGTGCTTTAAGATGAAATATACCCAAGGCGTTCTTGCTTGGATGATGCCCCAAATCACAGTAAATGAATAGTGTGAATAGTAAATTAAGAGCAATAAATCTGTTGTTGTTAAGGTATCCTTTTACAATCAGGCCACTCCTTGTACTTTTTGAGAATCTTCTCAACTGCAGAAATGTTTGAAGTGATTTTTAAAACAGATTAAGAAAGGGTATGATATATTGCTTTTGAAATTAAACTACCCAGTCCACGTCTACTTAACTATTCTTTATAACTTGTTAAAAGGACCATAAGCCCATCTGTAGCATTTTTTTTAAAGTTTGTGAGAGGTGGAAATGGACGTGAAATTTTAGTTGGCCAAAATTGTGCATAATTCTCATGGCCATTTCACTATTAGGGATGTCGCGGAATGTTCGCCCGCGAACTAATTCGCGCGAACATCGACCGTTCGCGTCCGCCGAATGTTCGCGAACGTCGTGCGACGTTCGCCAATTTGGGTTCGCCTTAGCTGGTGCTTATTTTTGCCCTCTCACCCCAGAGCAGCAGATACATGGCAGCCAATCAGGAAGCTCTCCCTCCTGGACCACCCCCACACCCCCTGGACCACTCCCCTTCCATATATAAACTGAAGCCCTGCAGCGTTTTTTCATTCTGCCTGTGTGTGCTTGGAAGAGCTAGTGTAGGGAGAGAGCTGTTAGTGATTTGAGGGACAGTTGATAGTAACCTTGCTGGCTAGTAATCTACTTGATACTGCTCTGTATTGTAGGGACAGAACTCTGCAGGGATTTGAGGGACATTTTAGGTTAGGTAGCTTTGCTGGCTAGTAATCTACCTTCTACTGCAGTGCTCTGTATGTAGCTACTGTGGGCAGCTGTCCTGCTGCTGATCTCTCATCTGCTGACTGCTGCCTGTAACCCAATAGTCCTTGTAAGGACTGCTTTTATTTTCTTTTTTGTTTTTTTTACTTTGCTACTGTAAGAGCCCAGTGCTATTAGTCTAGCTGTGTTGGGGAGTGGGACTGGTGTGCTGCTCCTCCTAGTAGTTCACCACTACCAGCACCAACCAGAGTCAAAATTGTTACAAAGTATCTTATTTGCACCTGTTAGCTGTTCTGAGCTCTCTGCCAAAAGCTAATTAAGTTAGAAACTGTTTTTTTTCTGGCTGTTCAGTTCAGAGAAAAGAGGGACTGGTGTGCTGCTCCTCCTAGTAGTTCACCACTACCAGCACCAACCAGAGTCAAAATTGTTACAAAGTATCTTATTTGCACCTGTTAGCTGTTCTGAGCTCTCTGCCAAAAGCTAATTTAGTTAGAAACTGTTTTTTTTCTGGCTGTTCAGTTCAGAGAAAAGAGGGACTGGTGTGCTGCTCCTCCTAGTAGTTCACCACTACCAGCACCAACCAGAGTCAAAATTGTTACAAAGTATCTTATTTGCACCTGTTAGCTGTTCTGAGCTCTCTGCCAAAAGCTAATTAAGTTAGAAACTGTTTTTTTTCTGGCTGTTCAGTTCAGAGAAAAGAGGGACTTTCCAGTACAAAAGAGGGACAGGGGGTTGAGTGGTCAAAAGAGGGACAGTTGGGAGGTATGCAAGTGCCACCTAGCTGTGTGAGCTTTTTCACATTCTGTCTAAATAACAATAATAATTCCGTGTCCGTAAACATCACCTGAGTGATGTTTTTACAGCAGCAATAATATATTCCGTACCCACTACTGTATACGTTGCCCTTGCAGGCATTGTTTGCCCAGTCTTTAACCAAGTGCCACCTAGCTGTGTGAGCTTTTTCACATTCCGTGTCCAGAAACATCACCTGAGTGACGTAGTGTGATTTCTGCCCTTTACAGCACAAAACGCAGCGCTGTGTCAACAATGTATTTTTCAGATACATTTTTGCCCTTGATCCCCCTCTGGCATGCCACTGTCCAGGTCGTTGCACCCTTTAAACAACTTTAAAATCATTTTTCTGGCCAGAAATGTCTTTTCTAGCTTTTAAAATTCGCCTTCCCATTGAAGTCTATGGGGTTTGCGACGTTCGCGAACCGTTCGCATTTTTGACGCAAGTTCGCGAATATGTTCGCGAACATTTTTTCCGCCGTTCGCTACATCCCTATTCACTATACAGCAGCCCTTAAACAAGTTAGAACCCTCCACCTTCCACAACACAGTTCTACCACTTTGGTCCTTTTTCTGGGCTCAGCTGCTGACATTAATGGTACTTAGTCTGCATTCTGTGGTATCCCAGGAGGGACAGAGCATTTAATTGTATTAAACCTTGTGTACTTGTAGAACTAAATGTTTAAAATGTTTATCAGCCTATGATATCTTTCTACAAAATATTGTCCTCATAGTGATTTCTTAACAAAACTTCCTCTCTATAGATGACAGGTGTATAAATGGTAAGCTATTAAAATCCACGTTCCACCATTGCAGTGGCATCGTACCAGATGAGAGAGAGTCTCAGAAGATTTAAAATAAGTCAGTAATATACTGTACATTTGAAATGGGGTCCAAAGTGAATAACTAGGCATTGTTTTTTTACATATTATATACTCATTTATAAGGATAATATAAGTAACCATAAATGTATCGCCATATAAGAGTAGGAAGAGTTGATTTACAATATGAAGAAATTGAAGTTATGCTAAGGAAAACATTTCTAAGATACAGTTAAACCTACCAAAAGTCATCACTCTTTATATATGCTGCTGTTTAAAGCCACCTATAATGGTCTATGGCAATTGCATCACTTAAAATTCTGTGCTCACAGGTTAGGGTCAAATGAAGGTGCAATCTGAATATGAATGTTGTGGACTATGATCACATACACTTGATCTGATATAAAGCAGAAGAGATGTTCTTTAGCCAGGGTACAGAGGGCCCAGGACACAGATCTAATTGGTGGGCTACCACTGCTCCTAGAAATTTGTGATAAAACTGCCCTGAAGTAGGTGAACAATACGATAAGGCAGGTAGTGAAGAAATGCCCAGTGTTTACTGAAGTAGCCTGGATTTTTAAGCGTGCCACCCTGGTCCATCAACCATAAGAGCAGATAAGTATAATCAAAAAAAGGACAGAAATATCTCATAGGAACATATGTTTTGATTATTACATGAAAAGTGAAGTAAATGCAGTAGTTGCAGTTGCTTTTATTTGGGGTCTGGCAGGACTTTGTAAAATGTTATACCAGATGCAATGTCTGATACATGATTAATCGAATTTTATGTAGACCGTGTGCACAAAATTTTCTTTCATTCAACATAGGAACAGCATGCAAACTTGTGTGCGACATTCTTGGAGATGCAGTTCCTGCTTACACTATATGAACAAAAGTTTTAAACTGCCCTTCTAATTATTGGAACTGGTTATTTAAGCCAAACCCATCACTGCAGACACAGGTGCAACTACACAATTCTGTGTTTCCTACTAGGCAATAGTTTGGGAAAGGCCCTGTTGTGTTGCAGGACAATGAAACAAAGGTCCATAGAGAGCAGGTGTGCAGAGACAGGAGAGGAAAAACTTGATGGCCCTGCAGAAAGTCCTGTACTCAACCCAACAAAACAACTGTGGGATTATTTGCAAGTGAATAGTGAGGTCTAATTATGCATCATTAGTGTTAAACTTCTTACAAATGAATGGAAGCTAATCCTACCAACATGTAGTGGAAAGCTTGCCCAGAAGAGAAGAGGGTAAAGATTGCTTTACCAACAAACAATTGTGTAATTACTGGGGGTGCAATCACATCGGGTTCACACTCCCTTGATGCCCACCAGAACTGTGATAGAGCAATATTGCTGTAAGGATATTTTTCAAGTGTGTGCATATGGTGGACACAAGTCCTTAGAGGGGGGTGGTGTGAGGCCACATGCATGATGTGCATTTGTGGCCCTGCAACCCCCCATTCTTGGACTGTAGTTACACCTCTGCCAGCAAAGGCAATACCAACTTAGTTTTAATGTCCCTTGTTTTGAGATGATGGACAGGCAGGTGTCTACATACTTTTTGTTTATAATGTACTTGTTTGGTAAAACAGACAATACATTGCAATATTGCGTTTTGTCACTTTGTGCACACTAAACTTGCTTTGAGAAACACAATTTGTTATGCAAATGGTGTCATAACTTATATTCGTGCACATAGTTAAGTAACAACATCATACTTACACTGACTGTGAATGCCATACAAGTCTATGGGCGTAATTTTTTCGGCGAAACAAGGCGAAAAAATTCGTCCATCCCTAGTGGTCCTACTTCCACTTTGATAAACCAACTTTAATGTGCTTTAACATGGACATGCTTGCAAAATTTCTGTTGCAAAACAATAAAGTAGTGGAATCTCTGCAGCCTCTAAGCTCTCAGTTTTGTATTAAAACTTGAAATAAAACATACTCCAAAGGCACAACAGTAGAATTTTAAGAACATTTTGCAAAGTTGCTTTGGGACAGTGGCTATGAACCCATTTTCTGTTTTGGCAGTTTGCTTTATATAGATATAGCCACTGTCACTTTACCTTGTAATTCCCAAACTGAAGATCTTTTGAAATGGATGCAAAAAATTGTGTTTCATGCATCATGAGCACTGTTGCCATTGAAAACATTTTGTCTTGGTAACTTTTAGTCCAAATGCATTAAGCCAATGGGCATTTTTTTCTTGCGGTGACTTTTTTTTGTCTTGGCGACCTTTTGTCCCTGCAATTTTTTTTTTTCTGAAAACAGCTAAAAATAGGTTGGCTACTTTCAAAACATATATTCTTTATTGGTCTTTGTTGCACCCTAAGCCACCCTAATTCAATTTGCACCCATTTCTTTAGCCCAGCGATGAAGAAAGTTTTGGTACATCGTTTGTTTACAGCTGTTTAGTTCTCATGGGTTAATAATTGTGCCTTGTGATATTTTGGTGTGAATGCTTATGCAGCATCTTCATTTACTGTTTTAATTGTCTGTGTTTAATTGTCCATATTTAATTAGCTATTGTGAGCTTTATAAAAAGCAATTCACTGATAATTACAAAAAATGGAAAAACATTGTATAAAATGTACCCCAAAGCTTCAATTTACAAGCTGTAATAGGTATACTCTGATTGTTATCATGGGTTTACGATGCAGTACAGTAGAACCACAATTTAACATTTTCCTACAATTTGTGTCTTTAGTAAAGGCCCCCAGATCCCCAAATTCATTAAAAATTAAAGTTGTACTGTGTAACTGTTAAAATGTGATGTGGCAGCAAGCTCTGGGCTGCTGAGCATATATTGCTCCCTAGAGCCTAATGGTTGCTGGCGTTACACCTGATGCCACAGAAGATGAGAGAATGAGAGAGAGATTGTTTTATTACAAGTACATGCACTAAAGTAAATGTTTACCTTAGCAAGGCACTAGTGATGTGTGGGTTGACAAATTTGTCGACCCACACCCAACCCTAACCTGCCACTCTGCATCTGCATCCAACCCTAACCTGCCACTCCACTACCCCTTATATACCCACGCCTGACCCGACCCCCACCCACCCCTGTCTCTGATGTCTATAAATAGATGCCGCCGGAAGCAGAAGCAGCATATACTTAGGCCGTGACCTGAACTCACTATGACTCTATATCAGGCCCGGACTGGCAATCTGTGGGTTCCAGAGGGGCTGCTATAAAGTCCCATAGAAAGTCAGTATTTAGTGGGTTGGTGGGGGCTGTTTGGGCCTCTATGTGGGCTGATTGGGCCTCTGTGTACCTGAAATGCCAGAGCCTATTTTAATTCTCAGTCTGGACCTGCTCTATATATATAATCCTATTTTGCAAAATTCCAGGCGAAAACCCAATGTGCTAATGAGCAGACCACTTCAGCGATGTCAGTGGAGCATTTTCTCTGAGGCTTCAGGAGAGGTTCAGCGCATGCAAAACCTGGACATTTGCAGCAAATTCACTGGACTTCTAGTTAAAACATGAAATTGTTTTAAAGTAATAAAAATATAATGCAGTGTTGCCCTGCACTAGTAAAACTGCTGTGTTTGCTTCAGAAACACTACTATTGTTTATATAAACAAGTTGCTGTGTAGCCATGGGGGCAGCCATTCAAAGGAGAAAAGGCTCAACTAACACAGCAGATAAGCTCTGTAGAACATAATGGTGGTATCTGTTTTCAACTATTTAACCTGTGCCATATATAAAGAAAACTTATTTGCCTGGGTGCACGATCAACAGAGATCTCCATACACTTGCAGAAAAGATCAGCACTTCTCAGGTCTTTAAAATAAACCAGAATTATTTAATGAAATAGCAGCAGACTGACATTTCGGCTGACTCCTCAGCCTTTCTCAAAGTGCTAACATCAACTCAGAACATGTCTTTTAACCACACACTGGCGGGAAAACCAACAGTTACAGCCTCGTCACACAATCAGTCGTTAATAAACACCAATTCAATATTCAACTAAATATACTTCCAGTCTATATGTGTAAAATGTACCAGTTATTATTCATCTTTCATAATACAAAAACAATAACATTGTAGCAATAATGTAACCATATCTGTCCTGGTACTTAGCAGAAACAGGAAATGTTCATAAATGTTGCTAGTTCTACCTATATCACTCATATAATATTTCATTACTAAATTGCACTCAAAGGAGCAGTTTCCGTTAATTATATTGCTCAAATGTAAATCATTGAGTATAACACAACAGCATATCGCTACCACCTTCTTCTATTGGACTGCTAAAATTTATATTGCAAGGCTCGACCTTCACTTAAATATTTACAGTAACATATTTACTCTCCATTCTTAACCCTATGTGTCTGTGGCTCAGCTGGCAGCGACCTACCTCTAGAGTAATCAATAATCATATATAATGCCTCTGCGAGTGTCCTCAAGTTATGGTACCCCCTCTATTCGTATTTAAATATGTGTTACTATAAGAGGGCCGGCCAGGACAACTCGGTAATATGATGTTTTGTGTGTTATAATCCATAGCCTTAAAGGGCACAAGAGACCACTATTGCTATGGATGGTCATCCCACCACAGAATGTATTATCATTACCACCCCTAACAGGTGCCCTTAATCGTGTAACCCCAAAAAATACAAAACTACACTCACCATGAATCAAAGTACATCTATCCCCATCAGCAACACAATTACTACAAGCACTCTCTTGTGTGAGGATCCCATATTATACTAATCATTATCTGTGTTAACACAATATTACCCCTTATGTAATCATTACACCTTATAGTAGTGTGCTAAATCAAAAATGAAAAAATTCAATACAGATAAAAAATAATGCTATTTATTAAATAAAAACGCACTCCTAGGGCTTTAGTGAAGAAAGTGTGCTTGAATTTATTTCAACGTTTCGGTTCCTATACTCGAGCCGTCATCAGGCTTATGTTGAAATAAAGTCAAGCACACTTTCTACACTAAAGCCCTGGGAGTGCGGTTTTATTTTGTCGTTTGCATACCTGTATATAACCAGCATCCAGGCATTTCTTTTTGGGTTGATGGTGTATAATGGAAATAGTAGAGATCGCACTCGCAGGTCTTAGGTGTAGTAAGAAGGATTTTTATTGTGGACAATCGCTGACGTTTCGGCTGATACAACAGCCTGTCTTTGAGAAAGGCTGTTGTATCAGCCGAAACTTCAGCGATTGTCCACAATAAAAATCCTTCTTACTACACCTAAGACCTGCGAGTGCGATCTCTACTATTTCCATTTGATGTTACAGACCGAGGACTGCACCCAGGCAATGTTGACTTCATTTTCGTGAGTGCCGGTTTCTTGCCCTCATATATATATGTCATAAACAGACCCCTTAGGGTAGAACTACACGATTCACTTACCTCCATTTTGACACGACATAAGGAAGTGCAGTGCTGAATCAAATGTAAGTAATAGGGGCAGATTTACTAAGGGTCGAATTTTGAAGTACAAAAAACTTCGGAATATCGAATTCGAAGTTTTTTCAACAAATTTGGCAATCTTGCGGACGAATAAAAATCGTTCGATCGAACGATTCGAGTGATTTTTATTGATCGATCGAAGGATTTCTATTCGACCAAAAATTTTTTAGAAAATTACTGTGGAAGGTCCCCATAGGCTAACATTGCACTTCGGTAGCTTTAATTTGGCGAAGTATGAAGTCGAAGGTTTTTTTAAAGAGACAGTACTTCAATTATCGAATGGTCGAATAACGATTTTTACTTTGAATTGTTCGAATCAAAGTCGAATGGTCGAATATGGCCTATTCGATGGTTAAAGTAGCCAAAAATTTACTTTGAAATTCGAACTTTTTGACATTCGAACCATTCACTCGAGCTTAGTAAATATGCCCCTTAGTGTACTACTGATTTTAGGTGTAGTGTTAAGTTACATTTTAGAGCCCATTTATTAGGCAATTCCACAGTTGCAGTTGCACAATCTTTGCTGTACTATACATCATTACTAAATTTGCTGACTAAATAGTGTTTTCTGTAACATTTTGTTCTGTTAAAAAAGATTTTGCCTTACTGGATTTACCACTTTCTCAAAATTTGTTGTTCGCCTTTAAATTACCTCTTAGTATGATGTAGAGAGTGATATTCTGATACAATTTGCAATTAATTGGTATTACTGTTTTTTTCATCTATAGCCTTTAAATTAAGCTGGAAAGGTGATGAATCCAGAAACCGGATAACTGATTCTTGGCCAATAGGCGGATAGCTAAAATATACTATAGATGGTTCTGTAGGTTGCAGACAGTTTTCAATTTAAAGGAAATCTAAACCCCAAAAAATGAATTAATGTAAACTTACTTGGGGTGCTTCTCTCAGCTCTCTTGCAATTAACATTCATGTACTATTTTGACTGGTTTTTGAGATATTTGTATTTTTAGTTAATAGAAGACTTTTAGCTTAACTGAAGGCCAGCCACCCACCCAAGGGCCAACTGAATACTGGAAGTGCCTAGACGGTATGTACTGTAGATGGAGTTGTGGACACTCCGAGCCTTAAAAAAGAGCTGTTGAGCTGAAGCCTGTCTAGCAGTATAAAACTGGTAACATTTTTAGAAACCACTTAAAATAGAAAATAAATGTACATTAGAAAAGTGCTCAGAGGACCACTCAGAATACTTATTAATATCTTTAATACTCAATGATACCTTTAATATAAGGCACACTTTGAGGAGAAAAGTCAGCTAATTATACAATATTAGTACTTCTATGACATGATAAATGACTACTGAATTCTGGTGACATACACACAACTGTCTCCTTAAAACAAATCATGGTATTAAATGGCAACCATTTAATTGGGGTGTTCAATGATATCAGCTCTTCTTGGAATTCAGAATGGAACAGCACCACTTGTCATTTGTAGAATAAAAATGCTTTTAGTGCATAACTTTTTGGAGCATTACAGAAAAGTTTTGGGCCTTGTTTGGCCCTTTATCAAGCTAAACTGACAATGAATCTCACTATTTAAACCCTCATTCACCACCTAGTGGACAATAAACAAAACAGTGTAACGCAACAGTGCATCAAATAGTATATTATAGCAGTGTTAATTAAAGTGTCCAAACATAAGTGCTCCCAAACAGTGCAGGCAGAAAAGTTCATATGTGTTAAATCTGTAGAAAAGATAAAAAAAAACAAAAAAACTAAATGACTACTGAATTCTGGTGACTATTATACATCATTGAGGATTTCATTGACAATATAATAACCCGAGGGGAAAATCACCTCTGAGGTGACTTCGAATATCCTCATATTTTGCAACAGGGGGTATTTATTTATTATAATACACAAGTTTCAATGAGTCATGTGTGTAAGGATGCATCCTGGTGGTCCATTGGGCCAGCGGGGACGCCCACCGTGGTGACCCTTTCTCCCCTGCTGGCCGCTTTCCTGTGGTGCGTGCATTGCACACTTTTGGGTTTTACATGCCGCGTGCGTGATGTCATCATGTCTTTTGCCGCAAATAATTTGAATATTTAAAAGGGCTTTAAGCCCAAACTCATTGCCTGTTGTTAGATCTAATTTGATTAGTTCCTGGGTGTGAATTTTGTCTGTGAATTCTCTGAATTTGATCCCTGCCTGTCTGACTTTGCTATACTTTGCCAAATCCTGACTTTTTGCCTGCCTGCCTATTCTTGAACTCTGCCTGTACCGACCCCGGCCTTCCTGACCACGCTTTATCGTCTACTCCTTAAGCAGTTGCTGACTTCTGTCCTAAATCTTGGTAACGAACATGCCCCTTTGCTCGTTCAGAACTCTTGCTTTGCTCCTCTCAAGTTAAAGGGATACTGTCATGGGAAAAAATTTTTTTTTCAAAATGAATCAGTTAATAGTGCTGCACCAGTAGAATTCTGCACTGAAATCCATTTCATTTATATTCAATTTTGAAATCGGACATGGGGCTAGACATTTTGTCAATTTCCCAGCTGCCCCAAGTCATGTGACTTGTGCTCTGATAAACTTCAATCACTCTTTACTGCTGTACTACAAATTGGAGTGATATCACCCCCCTCCCTTTTCCCCCGAGCAGCCCAACAAAAGAACAATGGGAAGGTAACTAGATAGCTTTTCCCTAACACAAGATAACAGCTGCCTGGTAGATCTCAGAACAACACTCAATAGTAAAAACCCATGTCTCACTGAGACACATTCAGTTACATTGAGAAGGAAAAACAGCAGCCTGCCAGAAAGCATTTCTCTCCTAAAGTGCAGGAACAAGTCACATGACTGGGGCAGCTGGGAAATTGACAAAATGTCTAGCCCCATGTCAGATTTCAAAATTGAATATAAAAAAATCTGTTTGCTCTTTTGAGAAATGGATTTCAGTGCAGAATTCTGCTGGAGTAGCACTATTAACTGATGTGTTTTGAAAAAAATATGTTTTCCGATGACAGGATCCCTTTAAGAACTGGCGGCATCTGAGTAGCTTAGAGCTCCTCCCGAGGCCAAAGGCTGCTGCTACAGGCAGAAGATTGAGCCGTGACTGGGAACCTAGCACTTGTTCTGAACTTAGGGAGACGTCCGTGACAATGTGACAGAAATGACACCTCACTAAACTCTGATTATAACCGATGACATCGCTAAGCACTGTTTATAAGGATATAATTTACAGTATCTTCATGGCTCTTGTGTATTATATAAATAGTATACAATCTACAATTGAGTATGATGCACCATGCCTGTGCTGGTGTATGCAATATACTGTATGCCCCAAAATTTCCAGACATCTACAGAAAAAGTAAGAAGTCTTGTAATCAGCAAGGTGATTTATTGAAAAGCGTGTCTGCACATAGTGCCTTAGTGACATTCCAGGCTCCCACTAGGCTCTTTATCAATTTTTATAAGGCTTGGAAAGTGGCTCAGTGGGAGCCTTATACTTCTCTTAGGCAATCTATCCTGATTAGCTTGCTGTTTGGATGAAGTTGTGACTGTTTGTTTCCAAATTGTGCAGCAAATAATTTCTGTATTTTCTTCTTTCTCAGGAAGGAGGAAGTAGTCTGTAGTTGCTCACCTAATTGATGCAAACAAGTCTAATTAAACTGTAAAGTAATGCCATTTTCAAAAGTATTGTATAGGAGCAGCACAGTGACCTTTGAAAGGGGAGATTATCTGACGATCTTAAACTGTAAACTTTTTCAGATTATTATACATTTGTATTAAAATATATAATCTAAATTTACATGTGCTGCTCAGACTGTAATAAATCATAATGTTATGAATTACTATCAGGGCAAACATAATTTAAAAATGATGTTAATGGTACTGGTTGGTAGTATGTTCTCACATGGATTCCTATAATATCACAGCTTTATACATATGTTTATATGTCATTGCCTCCATTTTGGGTCTATCTATCTATCTATCTATCTATCTATCTATCTATCTATCTATCTATCTATCTATCTATCTATCTCTTGGATGTTGGCACATCTTGGGGTTGTCTACCTTTAAATTAAGTTTTAGTATGATGTAGATAGTTATATTCTGAGACTATGCTATGGGCGTGTTGTAGCCCGCTCGCACACCCTGGCCTTCGGCAGTTCAGCACCTGGTGCACGGTGTTGGAGGGATCGGCACCCTGCTCAGCAAACAGTCCAAGAAAACACTGGCACTCAAAGGCAAGCAAATGCAGGGTTTTACCCTTGCGTATTTTATTCTGCAAACGTGCAACGTTTCGGGGTCAGACCCCTTTGTCAAGCATAGAAAAATGTGCAAGTGCAAGCAATTTAAAGGGGACCCGTCTCCCAAAGAAATGTACCAAAATCCTATTTTATCACATTAGTCAAGCAAAATGAACTTTAATTACACTATATAAATTATATGAATCTTGTTCCCTTCAGTCTGGGAATTCAAAATGATAGCAAGCAGGCAGCAGCCGTTTTGTGGACACTGTTTTAAAGGAAAGCCTTTCATCATCTCAAAATCTTGTTTGTGCACCAGAATGGGGAACCCGATGTCCATTCCCATGCCCTGGCTACACAATTAAATAGTTAACAGAACGGGGGAATGTGTGGAGAGCAGTGACATCTAGGAAGTGCTGAATGGAAAGTGAAAGTAATTGTCTGCCCCGCCTCTATACCCAGGGCATAAAGGAGGGGCTGACAATATTTGATTGACAGCTGAAATTTTTAAATGAGCTTACAACAGCTATGAATGCTTTAATAAAAAAATAGAAATTGGATTTATGTTTAATTTGAAAAGGACTTTTATTATACAGATTTTTGTGTCTGGGTGACAGGTCCACTTTAACACCCCTCACATAACTTGATTGGTCAATCCCCACATTTACATACATATTCAGGGAATGAAATACGCAAGGGTATAACCTGCATTTGCTTGCCTTTGAGTGCCAGTGTTTTCTTGGATTACTATGCTATGGGCAACATCACCAATGATGTTTTACTCCAATGTTTTACACAGCATGATAAATATTGCTCTAAAATTGTAATGCATGTATCATCACTGTGAACAGAAGTATAATAGTTTGCCCCTATGCTCAGGGACAGGACATTCGGGCTGTTAAGAGACAAATTAGGTATGCAAAAGGAAATAATAAACAATAATGTAATAAGTAGTAATTTATTGGTCCTTGTTCATAGATTTGCTTGTGATTTTTTATACTATACGTGCATATCCATCAAATAACCTTGTCTTTGTCTGTGTAAGCTACCAGGCAAATAGCCCTGCTGTGCTGTTCTTAGATGGATCTGTTGGTATAGCAACAAGTACAAGATGTTTTCTCTGATTATAGCCTATACTAAGTATGTCATTCTGAAATACTGAGGAGAGGGAAAACCTCTCTGGAATATGCCACGAGCCTTAAACTTTATGCTATTTCTAAATTGTCAACCCTTCCTTTTACATTCACAAAACCTATACATAATTTCCTAACAGGACAATGCAAAAACTGATGAAAAACTCACAGGGCTTGATAATTAAATATAAAAAAAAATAGTTTAGCCTATAAATCTTTTGAACCAGCATTTGCTATAGCATGAGAAAAGACAGAAACTTGTTTAGTGTAAAATGACTGTGAGAAGTATCCTCATTAGCATACATAAAGATAGTGACCAGAGACCATTATCTGCAAGGGATTATTTAGTTTAAAACAAGAATAAAGCAGATATGATTGTGAAGACTACCAGGCTGTAATATTACCAAGTCCAAGACACAGATAAAGAGAGAGAATCGAAATGGGATAGTTACATAGTTACATAGTTACATAGTTAAATTGGGTTGAAAAAAGACAAAGTCCATCAAGTTCAACCCCTCCAAATGAAAACCCAGCATCCATACACACACCCCTCCCTACTTTTAATTAAAATTCTATATACCCATACCTATACTAACTATAGAGTTTAGTATCACAATAGCCTTTGATATTATGTCTGTCCAAAAAATCATCCAAGCCATTCTTAAAGGCATAAACTGAATCAGCCATCACAACATCACCCGGCAGTGCATTCCACAACCTCACTGTCCTGACTGTGAAGAACCCCCTACGTTGCTTCAAATGAAAGTTCTTTTCTTCTAGTCTAAAGGGGTGATATATTTGTGGTCCATGGGCCACATGTTACCAAAGTAAAATCCCAAGGAGGCCTCAATATTGTATAATGGCATACCTTTTGGCAGTGCAATGTGTGTGATGCAAATAGACAATTCATTTAAGATACAGCAATGAAGAAGCTGTGTATTGCACTGGACCCACATAATACCAAAATGTATTATTCCAAATATCAAACTATGTTTTTTGTATATCTTACAAATATAATCAACGCATTCAAAAGTCATTGGGTTGCTGTCCATGCCTTCTTAAACTTAAACTTGATCATCCAAAACCCATTTCTTATCAAGCTGTCCCCTTCTGCCACAGCCCAGAACCACTACAATGACAGGTGCCCTCACAGGACTACCACATAAAGTGAAAGCTCTATTCTCCATGCAACCTGTCATGATCGGCACCCTAAATCCAGAACAAGTGCTAGGCTCCCTGTGCTTGGCTCTGCTTCTGCCTGTAGCAGCCGCCTTTCACTTCGAGAGGAGCCCTCCGCTAATCAGATGCCCCCAGCTCTTAATAAGAGAGGAGCCTAGCAAGAGTTCTGGATGAGCTCAGGGGCACCATTGTTTACCAAGGATTTTGGATGGAAGGCCACAACTCAGGAAGAACCAAACAGAATAACGTGGTCAGACAGGCTAGGATCAGGATAGAAGAGTTCAGAATAATCAGGCAGGCATGCAGGCAAGGATCAGGATTGGAGAGTTTGGAATTGTCAGGCAGGATAGGGTCAGGATTGCAGAGTTCAGAGTAGTCAGGCAGGCAAGGGTCATTACCAGTATAACAAGCAGGTTTCACGGGGAACACACCCAGGAACTAAACAAGTTAGACCTAACAACAGGCAACCAGTTTGAATCCGAAATCCCTTTAAATACATTTGAATTTTGCGCCATTTCGCGAATATGCCGTGTGCGCCATAGGAGAACTGGCACTCAGAGGGAGAGGAAGCAAGTGGTGGGTGTCCCCGCCGGCCACTAGACCACCAGGATTAGGGATGTCACAGACTGTTCGCCCGCGAACTAATTCGCGCGAACATCGACCGTTCGCGTCCGCTGAATGTTCGCGAACGTCGCGCGACGTTCGCCAATTTGGGTTCGCCTTAGCTGGCGCTTATTTTTGCAATCTCACACCAGACCAGCAGATACATGGCAGCCAATCAGGAAGCTCTCCCTCCTGGACTACCCCCACACCCCCTGGACCACTCCCCTTCCATATATAAACTGAAGCCCTGCAGCGTTTTTTCATTCTGCCTGTGTGTGCTTGGAAGAGCTAGTGTAGGGAGAGAGCTGTTGAGTGATTTGAGGGACAGTTGATAGTAACTTTGCTGGCTAGTAATCTACTTGATACTGCTCTGTATTGTAGGGACAGAACTCTGCAGGGATTTGAGGGACATTTTAGGTTAGGTAGCTTTGCTGGCTAGTAATCTACCTTCTACTGCAGTGCTCTGTATGTAGCTGCTGTGGGCAGCTGTCCTGCTGCTGATCTCTCATCTGCTGACTGCTGCCTGTAACCCAATAGTCCTTGTAAGGACTGCTTTTATTTTCTTTTTTGTTTTTTTACTTTGCTACTATAAGAGCCCAGTGCTATTAGTCTAGCTGTGTTGGGGAGTGGGACTGGTGTGCTGCTCCTCCTAGTAGTTCACCACTACGAGCACCAACCAGAGTCAAAATTGTTACAAAGTATCTTATTTGCACCTGTTAGCTGTTCTGAGCTCTCTGCCAAAAGCTAATTAAGTTAGAAACTGTTTTTTTTCTGGCTGTTCAGTTCAGAGAAAAGAGGGACTGGTGTGCTGCTCCTCCTAGTAGTTCACCACTACGAGCACCAACCAGAGTCAAAATTGTTACAAAGTATCTTATTTGCACCTGTTAGCTGTTCTGAGCTCTCTGCCAAAAGCTAATTAAGTTAGAAACTGTTTTTTTTCTGGCTGTTCAGTTCAGAGAAAAGAGGGACTGGTGTGCTGCTCCTCCTAGTAGTTCACCACTACCAGCACCAACCAGAGTCAAAATTGTTACAAAGTATCTTATTTGCACCTGTTAGCTGTTCTGAGCTCTCTGCCAAAAGCCAATTAAGTTAGAAACTGGTTTTTTTTCTGGCTGTTCAGTGCAGAGAAAAGAGGGACTTTCCAGTACAAAAGAGGGACAGGGGGTTGAGTGGTCAAAAGAGGGACAGTTGGGAGGTATGCAAGTGCCACCTAGCTGTGTGAGCTTTTTCACATTCTGTCTAAATAACAATAATAATTCCGTGTCCATAAACATCACCTGAGTGATGTTTTTACAGCAGCAATAATATATTCCGTATCCACTACTGTATACGTTGCCCTTGCAGGCATTGTTTGCCCAGTCTTTAACCAAGTGCCACCTAGCTGTGTGAGCTTTTTCACATTCCGTGTCCAGAAACATCACCTGAGTGACGTAGTGTGATTTCTGCCCTTTACAGCACAAAACGCAGCGCTGTGTCAACAATGTATTTTTCAGATACATTTTTGCCCTTGATCCCCCTCTGGCATGCCACTGTCCAGGTCGTTGCACCCTTTAAACAACTTTAAAATCATTTTTCTGGCCAGAAATGTCTTTTCTAGCTTTTAAAATTCGCCTTCCCATTGAAGTCTATGGGGTTCGCGATGTTCGCGAACCGTTCGCATTTTTGGACGCATGTTCGCGAATATGTTCGCGAACATTTTTTCCGCCGTTCGCTACATCCCTAACCAGGATAAGAGTTTCTTACACAATCCTTCTGAGCTTTGCCAATAGATAAGGTATTCATGGTATAGATGTGAACTATTGCTAAATTTTAATGATCTATATATAATGCACAAGAGCCATGCATATCCTGTAAATGATATCCATATGAACTAAATCACTGCTTTCCAACTTCTGTGGTACTGAAGGCCAGAATTTTTCTGGCATATGTGGTGAAGGGCTGATAATGGAAGCCAGTGTTCACTACTCCCTGTTTTCTTAAACCACATCCATGTTACCACAAGAAATTTTAATACTATATCCACATTAATGGCGGTAGCACACCCCGCCAAAAGGCAGTCAGAGTATGGCATACCCAAGGAGAATAGGGCAGAAAGAGTAGGGCAGGCAGAGCATGGCACACACACATGGATAATAGGGCATACAGAGTATGGCACACACAGGCAGAGTAGGACAGGCAAAGTATGGCACACACAGGGAGCATAGGGCAAGAAAAGTATGCCACTGGGGGGGGGCGCATTATCAGTTGGATAGCCCTGAACTAAATTATCCTGTAAATGTTATCATCGGAGTTCTATGATCTTTAGTTCCATGATCTTTATAAAAGTACTCAGCCTTGTGCTTTTATATGGTTATGGAACTCTTCAGTGACTTATAATATCCGTATATTTTACAGTATAGGGTGCTTTATTTACTATATAACATTATCCAACAAAACAACCTCTCTTTATTTTGATAATTTGTACCCCATACCTTTGATAATGTCTTTTGCTATGCGCCATTTTGGCGAAAATGTATTCCGCTGCAAACTAATAAAAGAAAATGTTGAAGTTATTCAGAACTAAGAGAACACATGTTGTTTGTCAAGAGCTACAGCTCAGAATTCAACAGCCATTTGTTTTTTCCTTTGTCATTTTTCATTATAAGCCAGTGAGTGACAGGGGAAGGTGCTTCCAGTCGTAAAATGCTTTATGTAACTATGGTGATACACTGGGAATGAGGTGCATAGTAGCAGAAAAAGAAAAAGATGAATTGCTTTCCTTTTATTTCATCTGGAAATGTAGTGACTGGAAGCAATAGACCAGGGCTGTATGTATATTTTCTCTTTTCACCGTGCATAGCTGGGCATCAGTATCTTTATCATTATGTACAGTAGGCAAGATATCATTTTAGGATACTGATTTACAAATCAATGAATCAGTGATTGACTGGACTTCTGGGTAACTAAATAGCCTTCATTTTTGTCTTCTTGCATGCAGCCCAAGCTGTTTTCACAGGATGAGGAAGGTGGATTATGTATGACATGCTCTCTAATAATGATTGGATATTCAGCCTCTTGCTGCTTGCGGACTGCTGTTCAATATTATGTTTATTCAATCCTTCTGAAAAATTAAGTTAATGCTTTTTGAAACTAAGCCTGTCATTTCACAATTAGTAATGAGAGGGGAATAAAAAGCAGGGGCAATTCTCTCTTCCTTGCCACTTGAGGAGGCTCCTCCAATGCCACCCCTCCTTGTTTCCCTGCACTTTACTTTTTTGAGCAGGTGTGGGTGCAAGAGGGATGCATTGGTAGTGCATAGATCACAATTGATCTCTCTGCACTAGAAGAGCTGAATTTTCTGGTTTAAAAACTGCAAATTCAGCTCTTACAGTTACCAGGAGCAGCTTTTTGCCACCTCTGGTAACATGCAGGCTTCTGTTGTCTGAAATGAGTTTCTCAATTCTCCCCATGGAATCAGAGCCCCTGATAAAAAGTCATGTAGTGCATGTCCATTCAACCCTTGTTTTTTCTGCTTTATTCAACTACCCATTTCCGGTATGATCCAGCATTGTCATAGCTTAAGGTTTAATAAAGAACAAACGTACAGAGAAGGTGCAAACAAAAGTACTGTACAGGCAGTGATGAGAAAACGGCAAGCAGGAATCATAGTCAGAAACAGGCCAAGGTCAGAACCGGGGAATCTGCAGCAGTAGGAATCAGGAACTTGATATTTGGAACTTGGAACTTGGAACTTGGAACTCTGAACTTGGAACAATGAGAAAATTGCAAGCAGTAATCGTAGTTGGAAAGATGAGAAAAGGGCAAGCAGGAATCAGAAACAGAAACAGGCCAAGGTCAGAACCGGGGAATCCGCAGCAGTAGGAATCAGGAGCAAGAAACCCGGAACAAGGAACTTGGAACAGGACTCAGGAACTCAGATTAGGGGGGCAGCAATGTCACACAGGGAAGCGAGGCAAACACCGACCAAGCCCTGAGCAAAGGTCATGGCCGGGCTTGTAAAGGGTCATAATGAGAAAATGAGTAACACATAAAACAAATGAGATGGGTGGAGACAAGGGAGGAGACAGACAGAATACAGGCAGAATCAAGTAATACATAGGTAAACAGATCAGGACCAGCCCTAAGAGCCTTCAGTGGCTCACAAGGTGAGTGCAAGTCCAGAAACTGCAAACACAAGATTTGAGTCCTGGCTAGTCATGACGCATTATTGGAAATAATTAATATATTGGCTAATAAAGCAGTCTTGCTTATTTGATAATGTTGCACATGCAGCAACCTCTATCAGTAATTATTTAATATACATGGTTCCTATTTACTTTTTATTGAGAAACCATTAAGATTTTATGCAGAATGTTTGAACATACCCTTCCTGTAATGTTTTACCATTATGTAGTGCAATAACTGTTAGAAGGTAATTTTCCAGGAAAAAGAAGACTTTTCTGATGACTGGTTTTAATCAGAATCTGTTATAGGACATATAATAAAGAGCAATTTCTAATGAACTTTATGGTGAAGCTAAAAAAAGAACATATAATGCACTTCAGGCTTTTTTACCATGGGTTAAGCATTTGAAAAGTAATAAGCTAAAAATCATCGACAACCATATTTTTTTGTAGTCCTTAAACTTAACAAAGTAAGCTAGTAGTATAGTGATTATGTTAAAGATCTGTACATAACTAACTTGCAACTTCTATTTTTAGAAGTTCTCCTTGTAGGCCTTTTTATATGTTTAGGTATCCTCCTTGTTTGTGGTGGCTGTGTTACCTAGTTTCTACACACAGCATTTTGCTTCACTATAAAAACCTTTAATCGTCATTTCTCAAAATGAAAGAGTCTGCAGACCAAGAAGCATTTATGTACTTAGTCATAACATAGATATAACATGAAAAATGATGGTGCGGCTGACATCCTATTAAAAAGACAAATTACAAGATTTCTTCAAACCTATTTGTGTATGGATTAGTCATGAATTCTGCTACCATTTGCCACACACTCTTGGTTCTTAAAAATATTTAATGATCTCAATATATGTTTTAACAAATGAAATTAATATTCTAATTTCAATCTTCTTCGAATCTCCTTAAGAAAATAGTTTAATAAAATCAGTCCCAATACAAAACTCTGCAGCCATTGGTTACAAACATATGCAGCTAGTCTTTTAACCCAGTGCTTTATGTAAAAGTAAATTTTATAAGACCACCTAAGTTTAATTTAAACATGTGCATGTTTGTGTTACTGTATCAAAAGCCTAACATTGCTGTCCAACTTGCCGACAACTTCTTCATAAAAGTGAGAAAGTTGGTTTGACATTTTCTTCCCATTATAAAATCATGCTCAGTACTACTTAAGATATTATTACCACTGTATATTCATTTATGTTCTCTCTGCAATTCGTCTAATATGGTCACCAATGTCAAATTTAAATATTCTCCAGGCTGCATTGATTGTTCATTTCATATAATAGGGTGATATCCACTATCCTTCAGTCCTGTGGTGTCATATCAGACAAGAGTTTGAGAAAGTTAAAGAAAGTACATTTTAAAAGTATTTTTATGTGTATACCATCTTGGTAGAAGTAGAAGCTTTATTCCATTTAATGTAACGAGTTCTTGTACAAACTGAGGAAGCCAATCTTGTGCTAAACCTTCTGTATTATGTTACAGAATATTGTATATAATGAAGGAAGACCATATTCACCTGTGTCCTCTATGACCACGAAGAAAAATATATGTTCACTGACCTATATCCTCAGCCCTCACTCTTTTACTACAGAAATGTTTTTGGGTTGTATGAATTTTGTTTTACAAATACACTTTTCTGTAACCAGTGATACAGAAGGTATTAACTAAACATAATTACAAATCATGTTTGTCATTTGTAATTTTTTGGGAAAAGGTCACTGCAATTGGGGTGTTCTAGTAAAGTATTATTAAAGGGATACTGCCATGGGGAAAAAATTTTTTTTCAAAATGCATCAGTTAATAGTGCTGTTCCAGCAGAATTCTGCGCTGAAATCCATTTCTCAAAAGAGCAAACAGATTTTTTATATTCAATTTTAAAATCTGACACGGGGCTAGACATTTTGTCAATTTCCCAGCTGCCCCAAGTCATGTGACTTGTGCCTGCACTTTAGGAGAGAAATGCTTTCTGGCAGGCTGGTGTTTTTCCTTCTCAATGTAACTGAATGTGTCTCAGTGGGACATGGGTTTTTACTATTGAGTGTTGTTCTTAGATCTACCTGGCAGCTGTTATCTTGTGTTAGGGAGCCGCTATCTGGTTACCTTCCCATTGTTCTTTTGTTTGGCTTTTGGGGGGGGGGAAAGGGAGGGGGGTGATATCACTCTAACTTGCAGTACAGCAGGAAAGAGTGACTGAAGTTTATCAGAGCACAAGTCACATGACTTGGGGCAGCTGGGAAATTGACAATATGTCTAGCCCCATGTCAGATTTCAAAATCGAATATAAAAAAATCTGTTTGCTCTTTTGACAAATGGATTTCAGTGCAGAATTCTGCTGGAGCAGCACTATTAACTGATGCATTTTGAAAAAAAAATTTTTCCCATGACAGTATCCCTTTAAGGTAAATATACATTTCCTGCAATCCAACATTTTGGTATAATTTTGTGATATTAGACTAGATCATAGCTATAACTAGATCATAACATAAGTAGAGCATAACTATATTGTTATAAATATATCCTATCTTTTATTTCTTTCTTGAAAATGGGTTGTGTGTTTTCTATGATCACAAAATCCCAAAGAGCATCTTTTAAAGAAGTCGTTCACCTGTAAGTTAACTTTCAGTAGGTTGTAGAATGGCAAGGACTAAGTAACATTTCAGTTTACAGTTTTTGTATGATTTGCCTTCTTCTGACTCGTTCCAGCTTTTAAATGGTGGTCATTGACTCCATCTAAAAACAAATGCTCTATAAGGCTACTTTTTATTGCTTATATTTCTATTCAAACCCTCTCCTATTCATATCAAAATCTATTATTCAAATGAATTCCTAGTTACTTGGGAATTTTGGACTCTAGCAACCTGATTTCTGAAATTGCAAACTGGAGAGCTGCTGAATAAAAAGCAAAATAACTCAAATACCACAAATAATAAGAAGTGAAAACCAATTACACACTTTCTAATAATATTACTCTCTACGTCATACTAAAAATTAACTGAAAGATGGACAACTTGTAACCCCTTTTTGGCCACCCCCTATGCCAAAGTTGTACATCACACAGTCCCGTTTGCTAAGTGATAGGGTACTGGGAATTGCCTTCACCTAATGGAATCTGGGAATACACCTGCAGGTGGCTCCATTAGGAAAAACATTCAAACACACACAGTGTTGTATAACAAATACAACTTTATAATAAAGAAAGTGCAGATTAAATATACATTTACATAACAATGACCCACTACCCTGGGGAACCTGTTGCAGTCCAATGGTGGCACCTCCCTGCCAGGCAAAGTCCCACACTCCACTACTAATGGATAAAGAGTATCAGTCCCTTTTCCTCCAAAAGAGCATTATTGTCCCCAGGTAGCGCTACCTGCCCAAATACCTCTCCATCTGAACAAAGGTAATTTGCTCCCACGTGACAGGCACAGCAACAAAGCCTGTTCACAAACAGGTGACACTCTGGATCCTCTTTCTCTACCCTCCCACAGGCAGACTCCCCCGGAAGCTCACACAGAACTGGCAGGCTCACACAGAGTTGGAACAGGCATCCATGTGAATACAGCCTCAGAGGCTCCAAGCACTCCTAGCTGAGCACATAACATGCTGAAATCTTTAAGGCATGTTCCCAACACTATTCAGTTATCCCTGAGCCCATACAGGGCGTAGCAACTTTGTGGTGTCTCTCCATAGCCTGAGGTCTGCCATGCAGCACCCCAGCAGACAGTCACTCCATTCTGCATTAAAGTGAAACTAGGACTGACAGTGTGGGCACATGGCTCTGCATATATCCAAAGGTTGTGCAGCAGCGACACCTTCTGACACCCTCCGGTATCTGCCAGACACACTGCATAGTGACATGGCTCCAGACCCTCCCAACACTCTAGGTTGAACCTGTAGCTGGAGAAGCAGGGAATTTCCACCATGTGGTTTCAGACCATAGGGGAATTAACCCTATGGGTCCCTACAAATCCCTTTAAGGAAGGAGCACCTATGGCGCAAGTTTGAAACTGGTCTTCCTTTAAATGCATTAGCATCTTCATGTCCCCAATAAATATTAGTTATTAGTTAAATTCCTGCATTTTTAAGATAGAATTACATTATCTACTAACCGTACAAGCACTTAATATGGAAACTAAATTTGAGTGTATTTTAATGTATTTCTTTCAGCTTTTCCAGACTTTATATCCAGCAGTTTGTTCCAGATTTACCTCATTAAGTCAGTTTTGACGGATGTAAAGGACACTTAATAATTTAGTATTCATTATACTGCATTTCCATCAATAGTTTGATGTCTACATCGAAAACGTTTTTGAGTCATTGCCCTAAATGCTAAATATTTATAATGATCAGTATAAATAAAACAATCCATGGTTTAAATATTAATCAAAATGCAATAGGGATTACAGTCTCTAGGTGCAGTTGCAGCACTGGGTAATAATAACTTACGTCATTGCTCATCTTTCTACTCACTCCTTAGGAGTTTGTGGATTTCTCCAAAATAAAATAGAATCCATCTGCAAACAGGTCATTACCATAAAGGTCAACTCTTTCCTCAATCCTAAACCCATTTTCTTTCCTTTATTCTTTTGATCCTATAACTGCCATTCCAGCTTCTTGGCTTCTTCTGCTATACCCACTTTCATCTTATTTTCTTGACCCTATGCCCTCTTTTCTGCTGTGCCAGATATGTTTAGTTTTTCCTTAGATTCTTGAATATCCTTCATCATTCAAATGTACCTGTTACAAGCCTATTCTTAAAAAAGCCACAGTTGACCTATTCCATTTCTCTAACTATTATACCCTTTATTTTGACATCTCACACCACTTGATTTGAAATCCAGAAAAGTATTCTGTTCTTCTGTCAAAGTCAAAATTCTAATCTTCTATGACCTCCCTTCTGCATTTGATACCACTAGCCACTCTCGTCAATGCAGTCTTTAATCAATGTAAAGTGTGGTTCTCTACTTAGCTCTCTAACTGAAACATATGCTATCAAAAACTGGTCACACGTTCCTCTCAATATGTGTGTTCCCTAAGGTTCTGTACTTGGTCAGTTTTTTGGAAGACCTCAACCATGAACTCAACTCCTTTACTAACCTCTAACTGCCTCATAGCTATCTCCACATGTATGTATCTACTCCAAAAAAAAATCAAAAGCTAAGACACTCATTCATGCCCTTATTCTATCCTACCTAAACTACTGCACATATATACTGATTTGTCTCCCTAACCCCCACCTCTCCCTACTGCAGCCTTCCTTAGCCCATTAAACAAGAATGACTTTGACCTTTCATTCCTCTCTACTTCACTACATAGCTTAGGTCTCCATACATTCCTGTCCGACTCCTTTGTACACTTCAACATGTGTCAAGGGAGCCATTACCATTAAAAAAATGTACGATATACTGTCATGGGTTGTAAAACATTTATATTCAATGTGTACAGTATATTGTGAGTTGGTCCCTAATCTCAGTAAGTGCCAGCAGCACAGAGTATGTGCAGTGAATCAGCAGAAAAGAAGATGGGGAGCTACTGGAGAATCTTTGAAGACACAGATCTTTACTGCTAAAGGGCTGTGGTTGCCTTGGGCTGGTATACTCCATTTCTAGTCTACTTATTAGTTAGTCTTTATTTCTCCTTTAAGAGATATATCTATAAATTAGCCACTTATCACACAGAGGCAAGAAAAATTCAATTTCCATAGCGAATCAAGCTTAAAAATACAAGTATGGGATCTGTTATCCAGAAACCCTTTATCCATAAAGCTTCAAATTACAGGAATGCCATCTCCCATAGAGTCCATTTTAAGCAAATAATTCAAATTTTTCCAAAGGTATTTCCTTTTTGTTTAATAATAAACAAGTACATTGTACTTGATACTAACTAAGATACATGGATCCATATCAGTGGCAAAACAATCCTATTGGGTTCATGTTATTTTAAAATTATTTTTAGATGCCTTTGATTACACAGATTAGCAACCGTCTATAAAATGAAAGTATTATTATTATTTATCAGATTTATCCATCTCATATAATACAAAGTAAATAAATGCTTTTTGTTAAACAATGCCAGAAATGGCAAGATAGAACCAATTTCTACTAAATTTCAATGACTAAACTTACACTCTTGTATTTAAATACAACACTTTATGTAACAGAAATGGTCACTGAATATATCCCCCTCCTGCAATCACACTCGTACCTGGATATATAACATTGCATATGTTCAAAATATATCATAGTTTTGGCTTCCCTGTACATCATTTTGTAAATAAATAGCAATAAAATGTGTTACTTTGATTCATTTAGATCTAAGCAGTCGTGTAGTAATCAAGTTATATATAAAAATAAGAATTTTGTCTGGAATGGGGGAAATGTTCCCATTACAGTTAAACATTACTCACTTAGATAACCCAACTAATGATCCATGTAGGCAATTTAATTTAGATAATCAACAGTGATGCCAAAGTAACATTTACTGTATAGAGAAGTAAAGATAGAAAAAATGAATACTATATATATGTTTTACCACAACATATTTAATTGTTGTCTACTGCAAAATATTGGCAACATTTTAGTATATACAGTATTTTAGTTATAGATGACACATTGTCTTCTTTATTTCTCAACTGTAAATGTATCTTGAGTCTGCATTTGTAAATGGCATGCAAGTTTATTTATGTTTTGATTGCATAGATGTGGGTGTGAATTGAGTTAAATAATGTTATGGTGCAATTCATTAGGGGAAAGGCAGGTGTTAAAATGTGCAAGGGTTTTACACACCCTCTAATATGACCCTGTTTAATGTACCTTATCTGATGTAGTGTAAGTGTTACATAGGGAGCAAACTGGGAGTTGGCCAGGTGGCAAATGATCTCCATAAATATCAGTCCTTATTGCCAGGAAATCTAAAGGCATTAGGCTACATGGAAACAGTGTTGCATGCAGGCCATTGCTTGTATAATCATCAGTCCCATGACTGGGAGTTGGTTTCACAGCAAAAGGATTGCTTGTTGGATAATCAATCAGCACATTCCCATTCATGATAAGAAAGTTGCGAGTAAACTGGCTCCACTTTTGCAAGGCATGATTTTCTACATACAGATATAAGTCCCAGAATTCTAGCTTACCTCCCTTATTTTGCATTCTGCCTCTTATTTTCACATTTATTTTCAGAGAAAGTTAAATTCACTGGGGTGTTCCAATTTGTTAGGCACCCCAGTGAATATGATTGCTAATCCTGGACCCGAGTTGGCATGTCTTAAAAATCCATCAGTAAGGACACATTTCCTATGAGTACCATGCCACCATATTTAAAGGGATACTGTCATGGGAAAAAAATGCTTTTTTTCCAAAATGCATCAGTTAATAGTGCTGCTCCAGCAGAATTCTGCATTGAAAATCCATTTCTCAAAAGAACAAACAGATTTTTTTACATTTAATTTTGAAATCTGACATGGGGCTAGGCATATTGTCAGTTTCCCAGTAGCCCCCAGTCATGTGACTTGTGCTCTGATAAACTCCAGTCACTCTTTACTGCTGTGCTGCAAGTTGGAGTGATATCACCCCCCCCCCCAACAGCCTAATAACAGAACAATGGGCAGGTAATCAGATAGCAGCTCCCTAACACATGATAACAGCTGCCTGGTAGATCTAAGAACAACACTCAATAGTAAAATCCAGGTCCCACTGCCACACATTCAGTTACATTGAGTAGGAGAAACAACACCCTGTCAGAAAGCAGTTCCATCCTAAAGTGCTGGCTCTTTCTGAAAGCACATGACCAGGCTAAATGACCTGAGATGGCTTAACGTTGAAAGTCCTTTACAAACAATAAGAAAAATCCAGTTATGTCCCTAAAATGTACAACTTTAACCTTTCGCTCTAAAACACAAGATTGCACCATAATAAAGGACTATTAAGGTAAATAATTGTAAAATATTTAACTAAAATATACAGAAACAGAGTAATTAATAGTCTGGTTATTATTGTAAAGGGTCAGCTTTGTTAAGATATTTTTGTTTTTGCCTTCAAATCTTGCTTTATGCATTTATAAGTAATACAGAGTTTTGTAAAATGTGATTTATCTTTTCTGTTTATAATTCACCCTGTGACTGTTATCCTACATGTAAGAAACAGGATCAGAAATCAAATCAAGATCAATAATCCTCTGATGGACTCTAATCTATTTAGCATTTATCAGCCTTGTATTTTTACAATAAAAAATATACAGCCCAACCCCAGGGAAAACAAAGAAATGTGCCATTCCATAATGTGTGTTTGCACATTGATTGATATTGCTTTTTGGACATCATATTGCATTGTTATTATGCTGTTACCTGTCTTTTTATACTGAGGTTGAATATTTCTATTTATTAACTGTGCCAAGCCATTATGCACAGAGCTATTATTATGAAAATTCAATATGACATAAAGAAAATAAATAACATTGCACCAAACACAAACTGAATCACTGTTCAGTTATGTTATAGGAGTAAACTCCTTTCTTTTCTGTAAACCAAAACTGAAAAGATTCCTAAAGGGAAAATAATATACCTTACTGCCATGCAAGCATTTGCACTCATAGAACAACCATCCACCAAGCAGTAATATGAGGTTGTACAGTTCAGTTTTACATACACTGATATTATGTTACCCTGCATTTCACATTGTTTTTTTTTGTAGTCCTACCAATTTATCATGCATTTTAATGGGTGCTTTTCCCTGATTTTACATAATGCTTTCCCAGATTTTTCACAAAAATGTTGTGCCGATATTCCCAAAAATGTCTGTTCTCTGTGAATGTTATTATTCATGAAATTAGGATGTTTAAAATACTAATTAGATGCATAATTTGTCTTGGTCCTGTCTGTAAATAATTAATTCCGATTAGCCTGCACCTCATTCAGTCATATACAAATCACTTATTGCTTGAGTGAGGTTCGGCATGTAACTTGGCCTTGCACATGCCCCTCCACATTGCATAAATGCTGCAATGTTAAACCATTGTCATTAATACTCTTGTGCTTATATCCTTGAAGAATAAATTTCTTTAACACATTTCCCTAATTCTAGATTTTTCCAGATTTGACTCAATTTTATTCTGGTCCCCTGAAAATGTCTCAGAAGCTTTATACTAATTGAACCAGTGCTTTATCTGCATGCTCACATTGCTAAAGTGAAAACAGAGCAACAAATATTGATAAAGACTTCCAAGAAGAATACAAGGTTAAATCATTTTTGGAATGAGATGAAGGGGAACATATGGTTTTAAAATGAGATGTTGGACAGGCAGGTGGCCACCTACTTTTGGTCATACATTGTATCTGGCCAAAAGCGATAAAGATGAGATATGCATACCAGCTTCTATAATCCCTAAACACGAGTAAAACTTTGTACAGTTTTGTTGGAAACATTGATTATAAACCAGCTGTGATCATGTAAATATCGTCTTATTTTTAAGACACAATTTGACCTTGGTCGGAGGTTGTGTTGCTTACATTAAAAAGTAAACAAATTCATGCAAACTTAATATACAGGTGGTGCATTTAGATGTACTGTGGAGACTGAATGGCTTCTACTTATTCATTGTCAATTTTAGACTGCTGTTTGGCAATATAATTATATGATGCTGCCATAAATGGAGATGGTGGAGACAAACTGCAGCTTCACGTGAAGAACATTGTAAAGGTTTCTAACTTAATTCATTATTAATAATTTTAACTATGCTACTGTATATTACACAATTGTCTAAATGACCAAATAAAAATCTCAATTGCCTGTAAATAGTTACCGAAGAACAAGACTTTATGTCAGAGGTGTTTTTATATGTATATGTGACTCATAAGTGAGAAATTATATTTCCAATCTTAGTTACTTAGAATACAATATCTGTATATTTACCATTATTTTGTATGGCTTTTACTAAATTATTTCAACTAAATAAGTGTATATTTTACAGAATGCAAGTTAATGGTTTGTGCTCTAGGGAAGGAAGAACTGTCCATTCGGTGTACTGTGTAGTTGATTTCACAATAAAAGCTCAATATTAAGAGGCATGAGGTTACATATAGTTATGCAGATATGATTATGACAAACCTCAGGCTGTATTCTGTTGGGAAGCATTTTTTAGCAAACCTTATAATATTATACCACACAGAGATCTAAATGGATATTAAAGCTGGAAGTGAAATGGCATTTGTTACATAGTAAGGAATAAATTATAGGGAATATCATAAAGGCTTATATTTCATATTAATGTATATTTTGATAAGAACAGGCAGGAGCAGGACAGAGTGTGTGTAGAGACAAAATCAAGTAGGAAAGGGACAAAGCAGATGTAAAGACAGGAACAGGCAGGAGGAGGAGGCATAGAGGCAGGGACAGGCAGGAGCTGGATGGAGCAGACATAGAGGCAGGACCAGGCCTGAGTGGTTGGAGCAAGAGCTGGGGCAAGCCACAGTGCTCACGTTACAGAAGTCAATGCTCAGACCAGAGTGTGGGAGCTGGGTTTATATAGGGTGCAGCAGTGGAACTACATATTTCGGAGTATACAGAAAATAAATATGATACATGTGATAAAAAAGGCCATGTATGAATTAATAAAGCAAGCTAAGCCATATGTAACAGGATCTGAAATCAGCCATCTATATAAGAGCCATGCCTGGGGGGGAGTGAAAGCCAACATACGGTGACCTAGGGGCAGATTTATTAATTTATTTTTTTAAAACTCCCATAAACTCCCATGGACTCAAAATTCGACCAATCAAAATTTATTAAAAAAAATAAAATGTTATAAACTCGGGTCAATAGGATCGACCTGAAAACTCAAATTGAATTTGAATTGAATTTGCATAGAGTTTTAAAAACACGATGTGAAAAAAATCTCAAATGTCAGGAAGGCAGCAAACATCTGCAAATTGATTCCAGGACATCTCCCATTGACTAAAACTAAAAATTCAGCAGGTTTTAGGTGGCAAATAATCAAATTCGAGTTCTAAAAGGGCCAGAATATGACAAATCTCAAAAATCTAATTTGAATTTTTAAAAAAACTCGAATCAAATTTTAACAATGCCCAAGTCAAATTTGACAGTTTTGGTCATAAAATACCTCGAAAATTTGAATTCGAAAATTTGACCCTTGATAAATCTGCCTCTTAGAGTTCACATCAATATCAAAAGTATTTGATTCACTCATGATTTACTTAGCTGCTTGCACTAACTTGCACTACCATGATAGTGTTATGCCTGAGTGCAACGAGTGCAGACCTAAAGCTTGAGGAAGTCACAAAGTAAGGCCAGTGTGACACCGCAGTTTTTCTCCATCCTGCATCTGTCCCATAGTTGAAGTGACAGAAATGAAGGACATCCACCTGTCACTGTAAACGCAAGGCTAATTTCAGCCAGAAAATGCAAACATAAATCAGGCCCATGTGTACAGTAATAGGTGGATCTCATTTATTTCTGTCACTTCATGTATAGAAAGGATGCAGGACAGGTTGGCCTTTTCTCAGTGTTTATATCCCGGGGGAGAATATGATGTGTCTATCATAGTGTCGGGAGAGCTCCGCCATTAACGCATCATTGTGGTTTGTTTGTCTATCATAGGCCTAGGAAACCAGTTCAGCTTAGAAGCATCTATATTAAACAAAGGAAACTTCACAGCTTTGTGAACAGGGGTGTAGCGATAGAGGAAGCAGTCCCTGTGGTTGCAGGGGGGGGGGGAGTGCAGGAGTGTAGCGAGCTCAGTTAGGCCCAATTAATGAGCAATTGTAATATGTCTTGGCAGAACAAGTGAACTTACCAATGTTTTTGGGCCCCAAAATTTAATTTGCTGGGGAGCCCAGTAAAATCTAGTTATTAAGTCACTGATTGAGCGATGACTCTATATATTATTTGGGTATTCATCTCACAGCCTTCCCTAAAAACACAAGTAATTTTCCTTAATTATACCATACAATGATACAAATTCATGGAAACACCAGCATCTGTCCTGGTTAGGGAGGCTACATGCCTTAAAAATGCTGGCAACTAAGATTCTATACACATTTTGAACAATCTTTATGCATATTCCTCCATATTTCCTATTAAAACTACAGAAGCTGTTCTCACAGTTTATGTGGGCAAGTAAAAAGTCCAGAGTAGTGTGGGAATTGTAATGCTACCTACTGTAAAAGACTGGGTGGCATAAATATTACTAACACAACCCTCTATTATCAGACGACTGCTCTCGACCAATTTAGAGGAGTATAAAAGGCAAAAAACAATATTGTATCTACAGCTTCTAAATCTAAAACAGAAGAATATTTGCAATGTACTTCTACTAGAAATTCAATAAAGAGAAAAAAAAATCTGGCACAATACATCCGCTTTACCTTTCTCTGTTGCAGAATTGGCACATGTTTCTGTGCTCTGTCCCAGAGTGCAGAGGCCTGAGGTTACCCCTTGAATACAATACTATGTTTGGCAGTATTGCATTTTTTCCTGTCAAGTAATCTCTCTGCTCCCCCAAATATCACCTGACAGAAAAAATGAAGTTGGAATTGTAACAGGAAGAAGTGTTGGAGCAAAAGAAAGAGCTCTGTCCATTCATTGGCTGATGTAACCTAACATGTACAGTATGCGTGTCCTTGATTTGTGTGTACAATGAGCACAGTGAATTGTACAAGCCAGGAGGTGGCCCTTAGTAATTAAAATGGCAGTTTTCTATTTGAGATTAGTCATTGGCAAGTACTTCTAAAAAAGTATATTTTTAGGAAAATTATTTATTTTGATGAAGAGGTGTTTTACATATGGGCCGCTTTTTTGTGATATATTTATTGAGACAGCAATGTTCAGGGATATACTTTTACTTGAATGTGTAAATTGTTCCCCATACGTTTTACAAACATTATAAATGCTAAAATGCTGTTTCTGGTTGCTGTATCTTCAGAATTGTCACTTTCCATCTGTAGTTTTGCATATAAAGTAATTGGGTCATTAAATATTTTCTCATTACTCCGCTATGTGGTGTTTTCCACAGTAAATTTGGGTCAGGATTATATTCATTATTCCTTTCACTGACCTTGAATCTGCTACTCTCATTCTGCGTTTTATGAATGAGCAGTAGTCCTAGTGTGTGAATTCTGTAGCTAATACAGTGTAAAGTATGATACTTAAATTTGATTAAAAGCATTAACCAATAACATGTCACTCCAATAAACACAACTATTTATTGCATTTATTATTACAATTACTGTATGTAAATAGTTTCTCAATATTTTGACACCACCAAAAAATATAAAAGCAACAACACATTTTTACCATAAATATTTCAATTCATATTATGTTTTGCACCAAAAAACCCATCCAAAACTTATTCATTTCATTTGTGCAATACAAATGTTAAAATCAGAATGTACAGTAATACTTTTAGCAGAGCTTTCCCTAGCTTCTATAAACGTATTACTAACTGTTGTGGAAAGTCACTGCTCTGTCCACAGTTAGGCACCCCTCCAGTGATTATAATCACTTGCCTGATACAAAGGCCAGTTCTCCTGTTCGCACTGCATAGGCCCAGGAAAATTTCTGACCACCATCTTCTTCTTCTGTATTCTCTTTGCTACAGTCTAGGATGGCACATGCGCAGTAGAGTGGAAAGCTGAATTCTTTTCACTCCATTGTGCATGCATCTGCATTGGCCCAAACAAATGAAGAGAGAAAATTGCAGAAAATCGACTCCTACAGAAATATCCTGGCCTGGTGCAGTTTTACATTTTTAAATGTTATAGTCACTAGGGGAGTGCCTAACATTTTGACACCCCTCCCCCAGTAATTATACCTATAGTTCTCCTTTAAGCTGTCTATACAATGCAAGATCCACTTGTCAGGTGAAGTGACAATGCGACCTTATCCAATTTGGCCACTCAGGTAGTTGACCAAAATAGTCTATCTATCTATCTATCTATCTATCTATCTATCTATTTAATTATCTATCTATCATCTGTCTGTCTGTCTATCTATCTATCTATCTATTATCTATCATCTATCTATCTATGTATCTATCATCTATCTATCTATCTATCTATCTATCTATCTATCATCTATCTATCTATCTATCTATCTATCTATCTATCTATCTATCTATCTATCATATATCTATCTATCTATCTATCTATCTATCTATCTATCTATCTATCATCTATCTATCTATCTATCTATCTATCTATCTATCTATCTATCATATATCTATCTATATATTAGTCCCTAGGCAAAGAATAACTTCACATAGGGTAAGCAAAGTATTGTAGTTCTTATCAGATCAGATTTTTCAACATATATATTTGATATATAACCAAGCACAAATCAGATATTGGTCAGGGAGACTCTTGTTTATGGTTGAAGCACAATGTCTAGAGCTGAAGCAAGAATTTTCAGCAGCCCTGGGCAGTGGACCACCCAAACCCCACCAACAACAACTTCACCACTAGATTTGATGTATGTTGTACCAATGACAGTCACCCAGCAAGCAGTTTGCCTAAAGTTGACATACAAACAAGGCTATAAATTGTCAAGGAGCTATTGATTCAATACTTAAATGGTACAGGCATTTCTATTCACATTGTTGCAACAATACCAACAAAAATAATGTTAGCTAACTGAAACATGAATATTAGTGAGTTGGGTATTTTTCTTAAAAAGCCACTGTAAACTAAAGTTGTATTGGTTACATTTGTTCAGTACAGGTAAATATTTACATGAACACCGTCATAAGAGAATTATGGGGTCTGTCTATAGACTCTATATAATAAGTGTTTTTACCTTATTTCATCTATTTGTGTATGACTTAATTACCAGTATGATAAAACTTGTTTATAAGCAGGGGGTTAACACATTTCACAAAGCATTGGGCCTCTGTGCCTGCACAATGGGTCCAGGAGCTCACCCCCTGTGAGTTTCATTGATCAACCATAAAAATCGATCTGTAATTCCTGTTTGTGTAGCTTTGCCGAGCTTGAATAGTATCAGCTGCAGCATTAACAAAGGAAGTGATTTCTTGTACTTTTAATCAATACACATGTTAAAGCTACAAATTAGGCAATACTGTGCACTATGGAACAAATAACCAGTTTTTTACTACTATTAATGAAAAATAAAATAGTCGTAAAACCAGAAGTGGAGTCATACTGGACATAAAATGGAAAAATATCAACATTTCTGTCCTGTTATTTTTCTTCTGTATTATATTGCATATATTATATAATATTATAATGCATGATGTAAAATTTATGTTGATCCAATCAGTGAATACAGGCCTGGTGACAACCCTAGCCAACCGTATGTATTTTTGGCTAATAATGGACCCACACTTTATAATCCCATTTTATTCTTTATGCAGTTGTTAATAGGACATCAGAAATCCTCCCCCCCCCCAAGGTTGAAATGTCATACATTTAAGTGAAAACCCTGTGGTTTTGTTTGATCTGTGACATGCATGTTTCCATATCTGCAATAGATAAACAGTTGATGGCTAAAAATATATATTTTAATAAAGGGGCATAATCTTCTAGATTGAAGCTCCAATTTGCACCACTATTTGCACAGCCGATTAAAAATGTTATTGATGTGATTGCACTCAGTATACAGTATGCTTTTTGGTTTTCATATATGTGCCACACTATCCTATCCATATAACACATGGAAATCAACAGGGAACAGTGTAGGAAATGTAAATGAGCCCACACCTGTATTGGTTCATAAAAACTGGGAGGCACAGGAGATACGATAGTTTTTAAAATTTCCTGTGCACCAATCTCCAGTACTCCGGACTCAATGGTGAAAATTTGATTAAATAAAAGAGAGCGGACGGAGGCGATGAATGACAGTGGGCCTAGGGGCGCCTGCAATGTAAATTCGGCCCTGGCCCCAGTAGGTCCCGGACACTCCAGCTCGACAAACTAAAGAAATGATTTTGCTTCCGGATCAACCCACTTTACACAATACTTAACATTCTTTTCATTTATAAGTTACTGCATCTTTATATCTACATGAAGCTAATTTGTGAGTAATTAAACCTGAACTACATGCTTGTTCACCAAGATGACTGAGGTGTCCCTTACAATAAATCTTGACTTACCAGAAAACAGTACAAACACAAGAGCATTGTGCAAGAGGAATTAGTTGTCCATTTAGTAAATTATATGCATCCTTTATTTCTATAATCAGGTACATTTTTAACTACATCCCTATTCTCAGAAGGCTGTTAAGGAATGTGATTCTCAAAAAGCACAAAATCATAGCCCGGTTGTAATGCTAATGAAAGAGATCATATAAAGCTATTCAGCATTCCACACTTTATAGAATATGACAAATGCACAAATAGCCACTGGATAGCCCTGGTTCCAGTCTTTATAAGAAAAATAAGATTTCATTTTGGCCTGAATTAAAAAAAACTGATAGAGTGGAAAATGAATTTACTGATGACACACTTAGTACAAATCATGTATTCATTTTTTTCCTGTTAGAATTGTATTACAGCAATACAGTACATCTGGTTCAAAAAACTTTAAATAAGGTTTATTATGCCATTTTTATTTTTTCAGAATAATGTATCAATATTTTGCAAATGGATTGTAACACTTGCTTTACAACTGATTGCACAGCAGAGGGGTGTTTGTATTATAGTAACAAAAAAAGTACATTGTAAAAACTTCCTACGACATTGGCCCAGAATATTAATCCTGCATATGAGTTTAGCAAGGCGCTGAAAATCGAATATATATTGGTTCCAATACATATAATAAGTTACAGTGGCTATTTATAAAGTGAATTGCAATAAATTATTTCACTCCAATCTCATTTCAATTCAGTATAAAACTTCTTTTGTTCAAAAAGTGACTAGTGTGCCAAATGAATTAACCCACCGTCAATCCTGTATATAACAATTGATCTTATAGAAGAATTAATTATTGAATTAATTATTACTAATCCCACTGCCCCATCTAACCTAGCTTCTCCATACTTCTGTAGCTCACCCCCCTTGTCTAGTTTAAACACTCCCCCAGCCTCATAGCCATTCTACCCCCTAGCATAGTGGACCCACTTCCACTGAGGTGCAATCTATCATGACTACATAGGTCCAAAGCACTGTACAACAAAACAATAAATTATTAGTAACAAACAAGAGCTCACTGCAATAATAAGTAACAATAAGTGCATTATTAGAAATACAATTCACATAAATATAAAAAATAAATACACTCAGTGTCAAGGAGACAAAAGGATAGAGGATACTACCCCGTAGGGCTTACAGTCTAAATGGGAGGGTAACTTCAAACACAAGTGATATTACAATGCAATGGCTGCATTCATAAATTAGAATAGAATTGCTTGATGGTTGATCAAATAGGTAGAGCAAATTCTTCATATTTATAATGTCACCTAAATTAACCAAGTGAATACATGTTGAATGTAGGAAGGGAGGATTGGAAGTGGGTGAGGGCAGATCAGGGCAGAGATGGGGAACAACTCTGGGCCAAATGAATTATGAATCGACCCATGAATTCTGCAACTATTTATCATACTTGCTAAGACTGAAAAGAATGTTTTTTGTTTCATTTTAATCCTCTTTCTGCTTAAGGATAATGACACATGGGGGAAAATTACTAACAGGCTAAAACTCGCCAGCGCTGGCTTTGCGCACATCGCAACACTTCGTTAGGGGTAAATTCGCCTGGACAATGCTAATTCACGAAGTTCCGAAGTTGCGCACAGGGTAACGAACGCTGGCGAAGTTGCACTAGCGAAAATACACCAGCAGTTCGAAGTTACGCTAGCGTTGGCTAATTTGTATACGGCGTGCAGTTAAAGTACAATGGCCGTATATGCTGCAGTAAATATATTACACTGCACAAGGCCAGGGAACTTTAATAAAATTATATAGAGGTCTTATATTGCCCTACACATGAGCCCACAGTATAGTTTAGGTGCCATATGTCATCAAATGTAGGGGGGAAGGAGGGTACCCCAAAATTTTTTTCGATCTTTGTCAGCCTATCACCCTGTAAAAATGAAAAGACGCCAGCGTTTTTTGGGACTTAGAAGAATTTTCTACTTTTTTTGAGGAACTCCTATCTACTCTAATGCACTTTGCCTGGCCTGAGGTGGCGAAGGCAAGTCTGGTGATAGAGGTAACGGTCAGTAAAATCAAAAACGTAATTATGCGAGCAAACTTACGCCAGCGACCGTTAGTAAATTGGCAGTGCCACTTTCCCTTTAGTAAATTTCCCCATGGTACTTTTACCGTATTCCTTTCTTTGCAGTACTGTTTAGGGTTTTAAGCCATGTTGGTTTTTGGGACCAGTTGGGTATGCAGAATAAGTCAGTTGTTGTTGGCTATGAAGATGAAGTACATTTAGGCACATTGTTAAAGAAATCATTTGGAAAGTAACCAAAGTGATTATATTTGGGCGGTCAAAATGAATTCTATAACCTATGTTAAAATGTTGCTGTTAGCATATGATAACATTAAACAGATTCAAATATCCTGCTCTTTTATTGTTTATTTAGATAATCGTTGGCGAAACAGTAGTGTTTTGCCTACAGGTCGCAACAAGAGATTTTGAAAACCAGGAAAAGACTCTCTTAACCGGAGACTGTTGTTATATTAATCCACTGGTGAGAAGAACTGTCAGATTTCTTGGTAAGTGTATTCTCCTAATTTGTATTGCTTTTCATTAAAAATTATTAAAATATATATATATATGGGCTGTCTGCAGGCTTTATCCAATACACCCCCCAGAGGGGTACCAGTCGATTTTCTCATTCACTTACTAGAATTAACCCTCTCCAGGAACTTCTTTAGTTTTGAGAAACTATTCTATCTACAGGTCTCCAGCACCGCGATGGGAAGTGCGCTGGCACCATCTTATGCCAACATTTTTATGCTTGAATATGAGACGACTCACATTCTTCCCTTTCTTGGGCATCAGCATTTGTTATTTCCACTACGTAGACAATCTGTTTATGATATGGACAGATACTGAAGAGGCTCTCCTTGCCTTTCATCAACAACAACCTTGACAGTCCCATTAGCCTTTCATTGTGTCATAGTACAAGGGACATTGACTTTCTTGATCTTAATATTTTCATAAGTAACTCCACATTGGGGACCCGTCTCTTCAGGAAATCAATAGATCGCAATTCAATACTGCATACATCAAGCTTCCATTCACCAGCTACGACCCGTGTGATACTATACTCACAATTTCTGAGGGTTATCCGGAATAACACTGAAAGAGCCACTGCAAAAGTCCAGATTCAGGAGATGCTTGCTAGGTTTCTCAAAAGAGGCTACACACAGGATCTCTTGTTGTCACAGCTGAATAGGGAGTTAGAACATACGCAATCTGATCTTCTCATATCTAAATGAAAGGAATCTGAAGCCACTAATTCTCTAATCTATACAACCACTTTCTCATCAGCATCCTGCCATCTTGCCAAAAGTACTGACAAACATTGGCCCATGTTGAACATGGATGAATCCCTCTGTTTCCACAAAGCCAGAAAACCCATTATGGGCTACAGAAGGGGCAAGAATTTGAGGGATTTAATTGTCAAGACAGACTTTCTGGGGCTGCCTGATTCAGAACCAAACTGGCTATCTAAACAGAGTAAACTAGGATGCTACAAGTGTCCAGACTGTGTAACATGTAGGTGCCTGCTGACGGGCCCGAATTTCCCCCACACACGGGGAAGAGATACAAAATCCTTCACAGACTTGGTTGTACCTCAAAACATGCACCACACTCAAAGAACTCAAGTCTCAACAACCTGTAGCCAAACATTTCCTCCAGAAGGGGCACCCACCACCTAACTTCAGATGCATGGCAATTGATTACCAACCTCCATTGTCAAAAGGCGGCAACCGGGACCAGGCACTACTTAGGAGAGAATCCAGATGGATCCACAGATTGGAGACTGTGGCATCACGTGGACTGAACGAAACCTTGCCACTGGTCTGCTTTGTGTGATGCCCTTTTTTTGAACTTTGGATGCTTTGGTTCATGCCCCCTGTAAGCTATGTCCCTTATTCAATATGCTTCCATCTTTTTGTCCACCTTTTACCTTAATTCACGACTAACTGCAGTACAATGCTGTAACTTTGTTTTTAATTTTGACCAGTGATTCGCAATGCACCTATACTTACAGGGTGATTATCTCTGTTAATTTACCCCTTATGCCTTCATACGCACCTTGGAGTATGATTCCCATTACCTGGACTTGGTCATGATATGTGGGTTCTGGGAACATAGGTGATGGGGCAGACTTTAGCCTCCATTTGTTGTTCTTGCCCTGTGTCATTTGCATTACTCATAGCTAAGTGTGTCAGTCTGTGTATTTACATGCACTGCCCACTATACAGAGTTGATAGTGACTTCCCTGCAAGACGCTACTTGACATTGCTAAGTTATGCAGGGCAAAGTTACTAGGAGGCGTGACTCCACCACACTGGTGTTCCCAACCTCTTGGGTTGCCCCACTGCTACAGGATAATGGAAGAGGCTTAGCCACGCCCTCAGAGTGTCTGTGTCTGCAGGCATTGTAGGTGTATGTCTCTCTCCATGTGATCAAGGCTGGGGTCTAGGTGCATTTTAGAAGAGGTCAGTATATGGGTGTTCACCTGAGAGCACTTGTGCTTCACTTATTGTGCTTGTTTCACACCGCACTGAATGTCTATCTTTCACTTCTGGGTTGTGGTTGCCTAACAACGATAACTGGCAGCAAAAACCCTTTTAAAGCGTTCACTACTTGTTGGTGGTTTGTATTCCCTGATGAAAGTTCCAGATAGGAACTGAAACGTTGGATTCTAATAAACCTGCTCTTTCTTCACCTTTGAACTTTGTTTAAAATCCTTGGAGTGCTGATGTTTTTTGTATATATATATATATATATATATATATATATATATATATATATAGTTAGTCCAACCTGGTGCACTCGAAACACTCTCTGCGGCATCTGCCTGGGTGCTAGTCTAATAATAGTATTATTTACAAATAACCAATAACCGCACTCCAAGAACTTTGTAAGTGAGAAAAATTAAAGTAATTTATTTCAACGTTTCGGCTCCTCTACTAGGGCCGTCTTCAGGATGTAAAACAAATCATACAGTGTTACTCCTTTTAAAGAGAACAACATGGTGTCATAACCATGAGGTATGACGTCATCAGTGTGTGCCACCATCAAAATCAACCCTGCGAGTGTCATATTGTTGCCAAATAATATGTCCGTACATCAAACAATCATAAGTATATTCCAGTGTATCAGGTGAAGTGTCCAATAGTGAATTATACAAAGTGTCCATGTGTTTAAAGCAGGCACAAGGTGTACCCTGTGGGGGTAGCAAGTGTTAAAAACAACTTTCCCTGGGTTAAGAGATGCTACAGCCCGGTGTGCCCTTCTGTCCCTCCTCGCAGAGCATCATACCAATGACCTGTGGCCAACTTCCCCTTGCATCCTCTGTGGTCTGCCTCCCGACCTAACAGAACTCTACCGGCGGCTGTCAACAGCGCGGTTCCGCCTGTGTTGCCATGGTAACCCGATCCTGGGTATTGCGCGCTCTTTCTCTTAGATTTGCTGGAGCCTCCCTTCTTTGCACCTGCGCTCCCAAATGCCTTGGCCCAGCTTGAAACCTCCTCCCCAACGTGGGGATACACACCGGTAATCTACCGGTGCCCTCTCCATGTCACGGGGTGGGGAGGTGGGGTGTTTGCGCTCTCATTCATTGATAGTTGGACTTCCAACTATCAATGAATGAGAGCGCAACCCCCCCCCCCCGTGACGTGGAGAGGGCACCGGTAGATTACCGGTGTGTATCCCCACATTGGGGAGGAGGTTTCAAGCTGGGCCAAGGCAGTTGTAATTATGTGAGCATTGAACTGGGGTGAACTGTAGTTTCACTCATATATATAAGTGACTGTCTTATTATGACTAAAGAGAAAAAATACTTGTAATCTATTATTCTTTTCAATATGTACATCTGCATGCTCTGAATTTTGTACTCTAAGAAATATGTATGGGAATAAAAAAATTAATTTCAGGCTTCTCAATCAAAACTATGGTATGTGGTATGGCAATCCCATGATCTACATCAACATACAATCCTGCTTTGATATGCTATCCCCAACGGCTTCACAACAATTTACACTGTACACAGTTATGTACAGTCATTTGTATTCTTACAACAGTTATCCCTTTAATTTTAGCCTTGTATTTTTTTTTCTTATTGAACATTTAATTTATATTGCTAAGACAAAGTAGTAGGATCAGTAACTTATCAATATAGACTGCATTGTTTGTATTTTCTGTGCCTAGGGATAGGGAAGAAGAAATAAAACTTTGTACCTTTTCAGTTGCACCTCAATTTAAAGCAAACATTGATTAATTAATTGTCAGCCAATTTGAATACATAGTAATAGTAGAAGTAACATTGCTGTGGTATCCACTTGCACTCTACTGGAACTCTGCTAAAAACAGTCAAACACATTGTGTTGAATTAACACAGGTCATAACTACAAATGAAGCACAAGGGGGGCTTGGGTCTCCTTCCACTGTATGGGATCCATGGGTGACCCACAGAGCACACAAGATCACAGATCACATGTAAATTGACCTGTGATTTTGGTCAAGGTGGTGATGCCTAGTTGCACCACTGGGTATCAGCTCTGATAAATGTGTAAATCTGTTATATTTTTTTGAGCAGTCCTAAAATATATAGAAATGCAGGTAATCTTATGTTTCTTTATATAACAACTCTGCCCCCTATGGAATTTTATTTTACTTTTATGCTTGTTTTCATTGTTTTGTTAGCTCTGTTTTTCTTGTGTCAAAAAATAATCAGAGTTTTAAAAGTAGAGACTATTACTTTGAATGAGATATTCATTTTGATTTATTTCTGTTTTTTTTTCTAGGCATTTATACTTTTGGATTGTTTGCTACAGATATATTTGTAAATGCTGGACAAGTTGTTACAGGGAATCTGGCCCCACATTTCCTTACAGTTTGTAAACCCAACTATACAGCACTTGGTTGTCGACAGTTTACACAGTTTATTACTGATGCCAATGCTTGCACTGGGATCCCAGATCTTGTTATCAAAGCCAGAAGAACGTTTCCATCCAAAGATGCAGCTCTTAGTGTTTATGCAGCTTTGTACCTGGCAGTAAGTACATCTTGCATTGAAATAAGTAAATGTTCTTCTGTATGTACAAATGCACCTTCAATTATATGTATAATTGTGGGGCTTGGTATTTTTGACTTTTCATTATATCTTGTCAAGACAGCTTCTATTTATTTAAGTTGTGCAATAATAAAATTCCCTGGAAAGGGGAAGGCAATAAATCGAATTTAATCTAATGTATAATCTGATACAGGGGCCGGTATAAGCTTCTGATTTATTTTTGTACATAGTAAATTAAGTTGAAATAATTGAAATCTGTTCCAGAATTAAACAATGGAGGGAAAATCCATCAATCTTTAGTAGATTATACAATAATCTTCCAGAAGCAGATGGTATAAGGAAGGACAAGTCATGCCATAGGTCATTTAGATCATTTAGATAGCTAGGTAGACAGATTGGTTAGATTCAATTATTTGCCAGATGCTGGTTTAGTTTTAAAATGTAGAATGATTTTAAGGGGCACATTTACTAAGGGTCGAATTTCAAAGTGGTAAAACTTCGAAATTCAACCATTGATTGTATAAATTCGATAGTCGAAGTTTTTTTTGATTGAATTTAGCCATTTTCGATCGAATTCAAATCGTTTGATCGAATGTAGAAATCAGTCGAAACGAACGATTTAATCGATCAATCAAACAATTTAAAAAAAAAAAAAAACCTTCGACTTCTAAAAACGTAGCCAAATAACATAGCAATTCGGCAGGTTTAAGGTGGCGAAGTGTCAGATATTCGAATGGTCGAATATTCAAAGCTTTTTCAATTCAAATCGAATTTTGGCCTATTTGAAGGTCGAAGTACCCAAAAATTACTTCAAAATTCGAAGTTTTTGAATTCGAAATTCACTTCAACCCTTAGTAAATGGGCCGCTAACTGTAATTTCAGGTAGCAATATGCAAATTGTTTTTATATTAATGATAAAGCTACCTATGTAAAAGAGCTCACAAGTTTATGCTTTTCATATTTCAGATATTATTCCAGAATATATTGAGCTACGAATTGTTGGGGGGGGGGTTATTGTTCTGTGAGGTCTGTGTATTACTGTTCCTTTTGTGGAGGAGATGTTTGTGTTCAGCTGCTTTAATCTGTGTCCAATGTTTACAAATACATTTTACAGTATTTTTGTTTTTTTGTCATGTTGGCTACTAGTGGTTGCTATGGTCAGCTGTAACCTATACAATCCATGCATATTATAAAGATTCTATTAAGACACCCATCACATAAAGGAGAGAGAAGTCTAGCAAGGCATTGGAACTCACTAGGAGCAGAAAATGAAAGGGTGAGACAGAAGCTTGATTTGTTTGTGTGTTGAAAGTGATGTTGTTCTAAAAGAGATTTTTAAATGAGATAGCTACCCATACGAGCTGCAGAGCTCCAAAGCATATAGATGTATTCATACTATCCCTAGTATCCATTATTTATATAGCATGGATGTGTTTATGGAACCCTGTGTACAGATTGTTCTTATTTCTTATCAGTCCCTGTCCCCCTGAAGCTTAGAACCTAAGGTCCCTATCACATTCATACACAGTGAATTGTACCAGTAGGAAACCCACATAGACAATGATAGAACCTACAAGCTTCTTAAACTTAGTGCCCAGATCAGAATGAAAAGATATGACAGATACTCGATTTCAAGGTCAATGTTATACCTTTATACGGAAGAACATTAATAAGAGTCTTTTGTGTACAGTTTGTGTGCATTGTTTCTTTATACTCACAGTTGTTTAATTATGAGTCAATGTATTTTGATGAAAAGCATTTGTGTACATTTATGTCATACATGTTTTTACATAAGTGTGGCTCTATGACTAATATTTTAAAATATGGGCATGCTTTATACAAACGTATGCAATGCAATATGTAGTAATTTAGGGCCTGGAGACACTTTAATAATTTAGGGCCTGGAGACACTTTAATAATTCCACTTCTAGGCAGGCTGATTAAGGCATTACTTACTGATAGCTGATTGTTACTAGGGATGGGCAAATTTTTTTGCCTTGTTACACTTGTATGGTGTTGTGCGTCAAAATAAAAAGACGCGCGTAAAAAAGATTTTGCCGCACGACAAATTTTTGGCGAAACGAAACAGGTCAAATTCGCCCATCCCTAATTGTTACATAAGAAAATTATTCCTTTGACAACATATCAATACAGGGCTAATAGACAGGACCACAGAAAAGCCTGTCTTAGCACAACTGTTGATATTCAACTTTTCAGTAAATAAGGTTGTGTTGTGTGTGTTTGAATGTGCATGTATTGTGTTTTCTATAATTTAACAATGCAACAGCATTATTTTCTGTATGCTGCAGAATGTCACATGGGGCAGACACGTATGTTTTGAAAGGATTTAGATACACTAAGTTGCATATTAAAAAAACTGTGCTTTCTCGATTTGAAAAAAAAAATTATTTGAGAAAATATTTTGCGAAAACAATGTATATGAATATTCTGGATTTATTAAAGAAAAAACGGTGAAAAGTTTCTATAGAAATCAATGGAAAATTGTCTTGATAAACTTTATTTATTTGCCCAGTTTATTAAAGCATTTCAGATTTTCAGCCACATTGAAAATGCACGGAACAATGTGATTCTTGCTTGCAAGTTTTTTTTCTGCAACAAAACGCAAACAGGACTATTTGGTTCGAGTTTTTTCTTAATTACTATGGATTAAGAATTGCAAAGATACTTTTCTATTTAAATATTCGTTGTGGCAAATAATTATTTTTTAAATTTACCAGCACAAAAATGTGATCATTTCCCATTTAGTTTAGTGGCAAGATTACATCTCTCCGTTGATGTCATTATGATTTGATGCCATCCGGTACACAGTTAAACTGTTAGAATACATAGAACTAATGTCAGATTTTGCACTTTTACAGTCTGTATTTAGCAACCCTGCTCTTTTTTCCTGTATGCCGGGACCTTTGCCATTTGGAAAGAAAATTGTTTAGCTATGTTCTCTTGATTGGTACCATGGGGGTTAAAGTGCTTCTGATGCAATATATTTTAAACTGAATTGCGTCTTGCTGTCATATCAGCCATTATTTTCATAGCCATATACACCTTAACATAATCACTTTGTTTCTATAATAATAAATCCTCAGTGCATGTTTCTTAATACACCTTTAAAGGGGAACACTGGCTTCCAAACCAACATTTAATAAAGAGGCCCACATAACACAGAAACCCTAATATACCCATCACAGTTACCTGTTTCTACAAAAAGTATGAATAAAAGCCATTTTCTATGCTGAAATCCAGCTGTTTATTTGTTAAACTCTTTCTGCATCATTTGAAATCCTGACAGGGAAGGAGGGACTAAACACTGATGTTACAAATTATAACAACTTCTCCACAGCTTACAGACAGCATGCAGGAACTACATAACCCACAATGCATTTCATTGTGATATTCCTTTCCTTATTGAAATCACGTGTGCAGGGAATTGTGTGTTTTAGAGGATGCAGGCTAAGGACAGCTGGCTGTTGATACAAAGTAACAGTAGTCAGCCAGCTCAGCAAAGTAGTCAAACAGATCAGCAGGAAAGCAGGGGGCTAGGCTTAGGGAACTGTTCCAAACCATTAAAAATCTGCATATTTTTTAATTGATGTATATTGCAAAGTTGATTGAAGTTATGTTTACTTTTCAAAAAGCTTAAGTTACTGTATGTTTGTGTGGAGTTCCCATTTTAAACAACAAAAATTAGGGCAGCAAATCATGCCAGCTCATCAAAGACACTTTTATTACATTGCCCCACCCCGGTCACAGAGCTTTGAACACTACTTATTTCACCTTAGATGTAAAATTACTAGAAATTATATATATATATCCATAAACGCAGCTCTGGGATTAGTATACACCAATAATCCTCCCATTTCAATGAACATACAATTCACAAATCATTATCTGGGTTCAAAATCCATAGGTGTAAACTATATGACAAGCTGCAATATAATATCCATGGTGATAATTCATTTTGTATTAGCAGTGGTATAACTATAAGGTACTATGACCATAGCAAATTAATTATAGGACCCATTATAAAGGGTCCTAATTATAGGACCCTTTATCCATCAATCATTGTTTGTGTTTGTTTTGCACAGATTTAATGAACCTTTGACCCTATTAAGACCCTCCCTTATACCTACTGATCAAATGAGTGTGCCTCATAGAGAACCTAGTGATGTCATCACTATCAACACCAGAGGGTTGCAGCAACTAGTTCTATAATAAGATAATTACATTGTGTACATCACTTATCTGTCACTATTTTTATCCCTGAACATCCCTGATGCTGCATATAAGGTTGTCACAATTTCAGCATCACTTAAAGGAAAACTATACCCCCGAACATTGTAGCTCTCTATAAAAATGTATCACATAAAACAGCTTATATGTAAAACCCTTCTTCACCTAAATAAACCATTTTTATAAAACACTTTTTCCTGTTACAGTTTGAGCTGCATTGTTACTGGTCAAATGATCTCTGAGGGAGCACAAAGAATATCATAAAATGGTGTCTTGAGGTAAAATAGCAATATTTATAGTTATATATATATTTCAGTTTAGTAAGATTCTTTAATAGTCTACTTAATATGAAATATAAACTACTTGTTGGTTACATTTTCAATCTGGGGGTATACATTTCTTTAAGAATTGTATTGTGCTCATCAGTAACTATAGAAGTCCTAATTATTTTTCAATTTAGGCTGCATATATGTCCTCTCTATCAGACCATGTCCTCCAACCAACTAAATATACTGGGCAGTTTTACAAATGCCATCAAAATGTATGTTTATGTCTTTCAGACTTGACTATCTATAGAGGAAACCAGAAACTAGTCTAAAAAGCCCAATAGAACCACAAATCACAAGCTGAATGAATACCCTATAACATATATATGTTAAATTGGGCCATATTCAAACTAATGAGAAATCTCCAAATGCAGATAGACCGCAATGGGGTGGGGTAGATGAATTTGAAATAAATATTTAAATTAAATCTTCCCAATTAAGGCATCACTGTTTCTCTTGTTACTACATAATGGCATGAATTAATATGTATCCACTTTGTGTGTAGAGAGGCTTAAATATTCTGGTCTTGATCATGTTTTCTTAATTTATAGATGACAGTGTTTGAGAAAATATAATTAAGTAGCTGACATGTAGGTCTGGTGCCAGCATGCCCTTAATAAAACAATAGGCTTTCAGGGTAATTTTGTCATCAAATTTATTGTATATATTTGTATTTATGTATAATTTGTAAAATATTATTTTTATTCATCGAATAAACCATATAATTATTAATTGCAATTGTTCAGTATAAAGTATTTATTCAGAGTTTACAAAGCTTATGCCTTTCAGTGCAGTCATGATTTTAAACTAAATTTCTTAGATAATAAGCAATACTAGCACAATCAGGCTGAAGCCTCTTGGTTTTAACATGCAGCAGTTCATAATAACATTGGCTCTCTGTATTTTTTGCTATGTTTGACAAATAACACTCCATTCACTGCATTTTTTTCCACAATGTGGGTGGCTGCTATGGCAACGACTGCCTCCTCTTGCTGGAAAAAAAAAGAAAGAAAAAAAAGCTTTTTTAAACATTTTTCTTATTGAATTGTGTCTTGATGCATAATATCAAAATCATTACATGTAAAACTTAAAAGGTCTGATGTTATAGCTATTCAAAAGGAATATATAAGAATATGTGTTCTGAATTTTGACAAAATGAGTTTAGAAGCCAAAAACAAACAGACAACTTGCTAAGACATGTCCTTGTAGGAAATGTAAGAGAAATACAGAGGAAGCAATAATGAAATATTTCATTGAAATAACAATGAAAGGGAATGTCATTATATCCCCCTTATTTTTCTCTCTCTCTCCCTTTCTCTTGCACCTTCCCCAGATCTATATAAAAGTGCGGGGACCCATTATGTTAACTCCCAATTGTCTGGAAATCCCTACTTAATATTCCTCTCAATTCCTGGTGCTTGGGTGGGTTAGTACCCATTGGCCCAGGAAGTTTAACTACCACTTCCTGTTTAACTTTAATATAGTAACTGGAAACCCAGATTTCTTCCTCTTTGGCCTCCATCTTCTGACCAAGGTGGATGTCTGATGGGGAGCATGGGACAATAAGGCCCCAGTAAAGAGTTCTGCCCTAACGGCACAACCCCTTTAGAGACATCAGAGAATATGGACCCCTTGAACAAGGTTAGACAGTAATTGAAAAGCATATCTCATTGTACATTCTAGGGTTGTTAGTTTGACAGTTCTGCTAGCAAAAGCAGCTTTGTCTATCAACTTAGGATTGATAGCTGGAGGTAGCTCAACCTTAGACTCAACTGACTTTAAAATGAAGGAACCATAGTAAGAACACAGATCCAGGCTAGTATTTACTTCCTGCACATTTTTAATAGAGGAGATCTGGACCACTAGCCTTCAATGTGCATCTCACAACCTGCCAGACTACTCCACTCTGGTGTCATAGTTTTGATCTGCCTATTATTGCTGCCTATGATTAATGTACTTCCTCTATCTCAGTTCTATTCTGTGAGTATTAACCCTGTGGTGTTTGAAAATACACCTCTTGTATCTGTTTAAGAACATTTGAAATCCCATCTAAGTATATTGCGTCTAACTATCCATTCCTCTTTCAACATTGTGAGGGACCAGCTGGGAAAAGGAGTCAAATGTAGCCAATGTTCTACTTCACTAAGCTAGAATTTACTTTCTACTTTTCACTAACAGGCGCAAGTGGCAATTCGTGATCGAACCAGATCGTAGCTAGCGCAGTTTCGGACCCTATCGCCAGTCGTATTTTCACTCTGGTGAACAGGCACTACTCCGCAAAGTGTGGATTTTACTGAACGTTACCTCTTTCGCCAGAGTTGACTTCACCACCTCATGCCGGGTGAAGTGCTTAAAAGAAGCTAGATCTTCCTCAATCTTCTGTCACTTACCGTATATACTCGAGTATAAGCCGAGTTTTTCAGCACCCAAAATGTGCTGAAAAAGTCTACCTCGGCTTATACTCGAGTCAGTAGTTTACGCTGATAGACGGTACTGAATATGCAGTACATGGGGGGGCATGGCTAGCCAAGCAAGCGCATGGTGGCATTTTGGACTCTCCTGGGGCTGTAAGGCTAATCTCCCCTCATTCTTCCACCCCACCTTACATACCATCACAGAGGCTATCCATAAGGCAGAGGAGCAGTCCGTTTGTAACTCTCAGCAAAACCGAGCGCTCCAGCACCGCCAGCAGCTGAGAACGCAGTGCGGCCTAGTCACGCATAGGAAGCCGCGGACTACAGTAACTGCTCTTCCCCAAGCGCAGCAGACCGGAAGCGCGGTTCCATGAAGTTGCGGCCTAGAGTTCGCACCATAGGGTGAGTGAGCTCCGGACCCTGGGGGTGCCCTGTCCTGGACCCTGGGAAGCCTGCAACTCTACCCTGCAGCCCAACACATGACAAAGTGAACCTGCCCCACAGACAACAGCCCAGACTCTGCCTGCGCAACATAGACCTATGAACATTGCATTTAAACAGGGTCCCTTGACCCTGGTGGATTGCACTTCCTGCAGAAATAAGTCCAGTGTCTGCAAACACCAGCTAACACTTAAACCCAACAGTGGTGCCAAGTCCCCAAACTCTGCCCTACCAGCTGACAGGACACTCTGCACCAAGCAGTTGCTGACCTAGATCTCCCATATCCAACCTCACAGGAGGAACTAACTCTGGTCTAGTAACAGGGAGAAGCTACGGACCTGTGTGGCCCCGTCCCCTGCTAGAGGCCCAATTGGAAGTGGAGCCTGGTGCCACGCAATTAGGCAAGGTAAAAATGTCCTGCACTCTATAACTGCTTTTGTTTGTTTTGCATGAGGGAAATTTACATGTTTTACTTAATAGTAGCTGCTGCATTTCTCACCCTAGGCTTATACTCGAGTCAATAAGTTTTCCCAGTTTTCATATGTAAAATTAGGTACCTCGGCTTATACTCGGATCGGCTTATACTCGAGTATATACGGTACATCATAATCTGTGTGCTGAAAATGCATTAAAGTTCCAAAAATGCTGGCGTCTTTTCCTTTTTTGAAGCGGAATTGCCTGCAAAAGTCATAGCTTAAAAATTTTTTTGGGTAACCGGTTTTCTCCAGACATTTTAAATATGGAACATTAATTTTTACAGTGGGCTCATGTGTAGGGCATTATAGTAACTCTCTTGTCTGTATTAAGGTTCCCTGGACATTGTTAAGAAAAAGTGGTAACTTCAAACATTTGCACCAGCATTTATAATAAAGACGTCCATACAACTTTAATGTAACCGCCATATGCAAATTGACCTAAGCGCAAGATCACTAGTGGATTTGCGCTAGGCAAAAACGAACTGCTGAAGTAACGCTAGCGAAAAGTCGCCCGAGTTTGGTGCCCAGGGCGTAACTTGACATTTTAGTGAATTAATGTAGTGGTAGTGAATTTGCGCCTGGAGAAGTGGTGCGATGTGTGAGAAGCGGTCGCTGGCGACAATTCGCTCTTTAGTAAATCTGCCCCCAAAATTTTGGCAGCTCCATCCAGGTGTATGAATTCATATAGTCTTCTTTGAACTGGCTCATAAAGGATGGTGAATGGTGTCAGGAGCTGAGGGTAGGGAAAGTGACAGTAAAGATTAAGTACCCTGAGGTTATATAAGTAGAGAGAAGGAATCCTGTGACTTAAAACTAGCTAGTGAAAAATTACATTCTTCATGAGTCATTTACTTTGCACTTTACTGTGCACTTTGCTCCCTGCCCCTTAAAAATTGCCAGAGGTTCATGCACTGTTCTCTCTAAGCAATACAATCACAGCCATGAATAAATTAGAAGGAACATTAAATCCATGCACTCCAAAATGCAGTACTGAGACCAGGCCCGGATTTGCGGCAAGGCTGCAAAGGCCCGGGCCTAGGGCGGCATAGTTTAAGGGACGGCATGCCGCCTAGCGGCAGCAGTAGTTTGCTCTGTTCTGTAGCTCTAAGCGCTATAGACGCTTAGTGCTCCGGTGTGGAAGGATGTGCATGTGCGCAATCCTGCGGGAGGGAGGGGGCACCAGAGGACACTGGCCTCAGGGCGCCATGAGAAGAAATCCGCACCTGACTGAGACCGGCATCACCACCCATGAATACAGTGCTGCCCATGTTCTGCAGCTCTGAATTCATAAGGGGGAGTAGAGAGACATCATGGAGATAGCTCTGTACTCTATACCTCTACACAGAGCTCTGTACTTACCACCTGTTCTATTACAGACAGTGAGGACATGGCGTGCTTGTGCAGAATCTAGCTCCTGATTTCCAATCCAGCAGGTGTGTGGGTATAGAGTGCAGCCTGATCCAGGACAAAAGTGTTTTAGAATGAGCACTGACAGGAACATGAACACTCACATTACTATTTTTACTGTTTCACTATTGTTACTATTGCATACAGTTTTATACTGCTTTCACAGAATAGGTTGCAACCAGAACAATAGTAATTCAATACATTAGCACATGAAATAGGCTTCATGTAGCAGAAAACAGCAGGAATTGCTTGTGTGTGTGAAGATCATGGAGTCATCAACAGATTTTCAATTAAGCCTTGCAAGCAAATTAGTTCTCACGTTTAAAGGGGCATTATACATCTATATACACCAAGGGGCACATTTACTAAGCTTGAGTGAAGGATTAGAATGAAAAATACTTCAAATTTCGAAGTTTTTTTTTGGCTACTTCGACCTTCGACTTCGAATCGAACCATTCAAACTAAAAATCGTTCGACTATTCAATAATTTAAGTACTGTCTCTTTAAAAAAAACTTTGACTACCTACTTCGCCACCTAAAACCTACCAAGCACCAATGGTAGCCTATGGGGAAGGTCCCCATAAGCTTTTAAAGCTTTTTTTGATCGAAGGATTTAATTTTCCTTTGATCGTTCGATCGAAGCATTTGAGGTAAATCCTTCAACTTCGATATTCTAAGTCTAAGGATTTTACTTCGAGGGTCAAATATCGAGGGTTAATTAACCCTCGATATTCGACCAATAGTAAATGGGCCTCCCAGGCTAAAGTTATCACAATAAATATGACTTGTGTTGATAATGTAGTTTGCCTATTCTTTTAATATGAAATAAAATATTTTCCTAATGTCTTGCCATTATAAAACACTTTTGGTAAATTGTTTTATTTTTTACGGAACTCACTCCATCCTCTCCTCCTGTTAGGGTCTGAGATAAGGAGCAGCTAATTATACAGAGTGCTTACATGTGGACTGGTAAAGAAAGAAAGAAAGTTAAAGTGCTTTTATGTTCTTATTTAGGTACAAGAGGAGGGTTGTGGGTGCACTCCTAAGGTCATATAAAACATATTTAAATACAATAATCCCCTGTCTAAAAAAAAGAAAAACAGTGTTATGTTATGATCATAAAATTGGTAAGCCACCATACCACGTCAAGGTAAACCCCATACGGTGGTCCCTAACCTGTTTACCTGTGATCAAGATATAAAACCTTTGTTTCGATCTGTTCTTATTTAGGCAAAAAAGCTCTTTGTTTTGTTTTGCCTCTAAGCTCTTTAGCAGGCCCGCTTGATTTTGGGCGCTGGATAGGGTTTCCACCTAGCTAGTATTTTACCAGCTTCCAGTAGGCTTCTTCTCTCCTGCAGAGCCATACCCCTCCCAACTCTCCAAATGTTGGCTGCATTTGGAGTATTAACCCCATGGTTTTGTATATAATACTAGTTTTTTGGCAGGAATAACAGCTTTTGTTTTTAAGGGTATGTATGTTGCAGTTTAGAGCTGTGTTTGGGAGCAATTCTAGCCCATTCTTCTAGATTGTTTGGATTAGTCAGGTGACTCTTGAGCACCCCAATTTTAAAAAAATGCCACAGATATTCTCATCTAAAATTGAGAAACAGCAATTGCAGAAAAATCCGGATGCACATCTGTTTAGTTGAAGTTGTGTCAAAAGTGATTTATTAAGCCCATATATACATCACAAAAGGGCAATGTTTCAGACCCCTCTGGGCCCTTTATCAAGCCTTGAAGAGGCTTGATAAAGGGCCCGGAAGGGTCTGAAACGTTTGATGGGCCAACCTAAAGAACTAACACAGATTTTAAGATGGCTAGGGTTTGGCAGCCAGGGGAAGGAGAAATTTTGTCAGTTAAATAGAGAAAGAGACTTTATGCATAAAGACATGAACATGATTACTCCTATGTAAACTGACTATATTAGTATGTAAGTAATACACAGTATGTAGTATTGGTTTAGTATCCCTTTTGCAGGTATATATTTTGTCATACTTCCCAATAAATCTGGCATTAAAATAAATCTGCATTAAACAGACTTTTAGAAAAGAGAATCTCAAACAGCTACAAACTAACACCCACCAAAAACATGTTGGTGCCCACTAAGAACAATCCTCTCCATCCATGCATAACATCTGCTGGCAGAGAGTGAAACTGACTGAAATCTGAATGTCTGAGGTCACATATATAAAACTCCTTGGCGTGTACATACTTTATATTATTACTGAAATTGTACTTACGTGACCAGCAATATCAACTGCAATGATATGCATTCATGCACACAGACAAATACACACATATACGGATCAGTCAGCCATCTGGTGTTTTCAGGGTAGTGGTTTTTGTTTTTCTTTAATTGAAGCTCATAGTATAGCTCTGAAGCAACATAAATGCATGTATAATTAATTTTCTCTCTTAATGTTAATTATTGGATATAATCCAAACTCATAAGAACTGCTTGTTTGTGTGACCTGCAGTTCTGCACTATGTGCTCGACATAACATGTGCCCTAGTCATTTCTACAGTCTGTCACCTCTAAATGGCAAATACAGTATTCAACCAGCTGTTTTAATGAGTAGTATTACAACCAGTAAGTTCTGCCTACATAGTAGTGAAATAGGGTCTACAATAACCATTCATCAGTTATACATTTTAGGGAATAACTGTAATTTTTAAGCATAATTTTATTTCATGAATTTGAGATGTGCATTATTTATATCCTGTTGGAACAAATTTGTTTTTCTCAAAACAAATATTTGAACCAGACATGTTTACATTTCTGTGTTTCCTTATGTATTAAATCAGACAATGTTTAAATGCTTTTTAATATGCCTTTATTAAAGGGAACATTTGTGTTAGACATATTTCTTAGTAGAATGCTGATGTTCTAAGATGCTTTTACAATAGATTCATTTTCAGATTTGTGTGTATATCCTTCAACTGATTTGTCTTTCTGTTTTATCCACTCTCTATTTTCTAGTTTAAAAGGTTACTCGAGTCAGCAGATCCCAGAAAGCAGATTTCTTTTGAGGGTAGTACAGTATTTAGAAGAAATAAGTCTAAAGCCGCTGAACTTTCTGAGTTGTCTTGAAGGTGTTCATCAGAGTGTTCTTTTCAAGGAAAACTCAAACAAAATCCAGTTGCTTTAGACTTATTTCTTCTAAATACTGTATATCATTGTCTGGATGGATTGAAATCTTCATTGATAATGTGAGGGTAGCGTTTTATTGCTATTGATTTTATTATTCATCTTTTTAAGACCATTTCTTGTTCATATTTCTGTTAAAGATTAACAAGCTATTTAACTAATTTTGACCTTGCTTTCCAACCATCTGAACATGCATGGTAAAGGTATGGAATATGTTATCTAGAAAGCTCACAATTACAGAAAGGCTCCCATAGACTCAATTTTAATCAAAATGATCATTAAAATTATCTTTTTCTCAATAATAATAAACAGTACCTTGTACTTGAACCCAAATAACATAAAATTAATTCTAATTGGAGGCAAAACAAATTGGTTTAAATAATGTTTAAATTATTTTTAGCAGACTTAAGTTATGGAGGTCCAAATTAGGGAATTCTGGGTAACAGGTCCCATACATGTATCTACAGGCTGCTTGGTTGGTAAATAGTTATGTTAGTCTATCTATGGCCACCCTAACAACTACCTAGGGAAAGGGTGGTTTTAATGAATAGGTGGTAACCAACAAAGATTGTTAAAAAATGCAAGTTTATGCCTACATGCTTTCAACGTGTATGATACTTATATAATTAGGACAATGGTACATGATGAGATTTCAAGCTCTTTGTTAGTTTGTTATAAAATTGCATAATAGGGTGGTCTATGTCTGGAAAGCTCACCAGATGTGGTCTTGTGTTATATCTATACTGAAAGAAATAGTAGATATTACAGGTAGCATGATGCCTTTAACTGGCGTAGCACATGGATTAACAGTAAAAAAAGTGTTTTTATAAAGAGTTTTGCAGAATTCACCAGCAGGCAAACATAGGAGTTTTATAGTACAGTTAACTGTTATAGCTCCTGAAATGATGCTGAAAATTGGGATGGTAATTGCATTCATTGTGCTAAACAAGTTGTCAAAGGGTCATTATCAAGCCATTTCATTTGATTACATGCTGTAGTTGCTGCAGCTCTTCCTCACTGCTTAAAAATAAAATTCTGCTTCTCCTCTAATGCACATTGTTTACTAATTAAAGCACATTATGCTATGTGAGAAAAAAAATCCTATAATTGTGTTCTTAAAAGAGGAAATCTCTCCTTTTTCTAAAACAAAGCTGCCTGGCTAGCATACTTTTGTGCCTAGTGCATGTTCCCGTGAGTCTTTGTGACTATAGGGCAAAGGGGCAGATTATCAATGAGTGAGTGGATTTCTATTAATTCCAATGGAATTTTTAAAAGCATATGTTTCAATGGGTGAAAATTAGAGTTCCCCATTTCTTAAATAAGCTTCTAAAGATCCCATAGACACAAAGCAACTTATGGAGCACTCGGAGTGGTGTGTTGAAAATGTATAAACTTTAATAATCCATTTTAAAAAGTAATTTCAGCGTATCAGCATACAAAACATCTGGCTTCATGGCTTCTCGCCACTTCTTCAGAAGCCATGAAACGCGTTAAGCGCATGATCTGATGTTTTGTCATCTGAAATTACTTTTTAAAATGGGTTATTAAAGTTTATGCATTTTCAACACACCACTCTGAGTGCTCCGTAAATTGCTTTGTGTCTATGGATTTGACCCGAAGGGGGACGGATGTTACGTGCAGCACGGAGGTGAGAGTGTGAGAGAGGTGAGATGCTCCCCGTTCTTGGATTTATATTGTTGTAAAGATCCCATAGAAATGAATAGAAAGTAAGTGAGTTTTTCTGTGTTTAAATCTGCCTCTTTATAAAGTGTTTGTTGTTTGTGGGTGCTGTGGCTTAAACAGAGTAGTTCTCAAAACATGAGTAGGGATGCTAAAGTAGTAATGGGCCACAGTGGTTTTAGTACATTGTATATGTAAATGTAAGAGTTACAGTATATGGGTTACTTGTTTCAACATCTACTTTGTAGATTATACAGGCATGGCATCCATAATCCAGAAAACTCCAAATTATGGAATGGCCATCTCCCATAGACTCCATTCTATCCAAATAATCCAAAATTTTAAAAATGATTTTCTTTTCCTCTGTAATAATAAAACAGTACCTTGTACTTGATTCAAACTAAGATATAATTAATCCTTACTGGGAGAAAAACCAGTCTATTGGGTTTATTTAATGTTTACATAATTTTCTAGTAGACTTATGTCTAGTTATGAAGATCCAAATTATGGAATTATCCCATAATCCCGAGCATTCTGCATAAGAGGTCCCATATCTGCAGTTTACAAGGTTTTCTCAATATACTTATCGCTTAACACGTATCTCTCTGTTAAAGATAATGTAATGGTGCTGGAATTTCATGTTTGTAAACAATTAATGCCTACTTAATCATTTATTTTGTTTCAACAAATGTTTATTTTATTTTATTGATTATAAAAATATGAGTACACACAGTACAGAAAAAACAGACTCCTTATAATCAGACCTGCCATGATGCTAGGGCTCACAAATCAATAAACCTTCTTAATCTTTTTTTCTCTACAACCACTCATACATAATATGTATATACATATGTTTATCATGTGCATATATAGAAACAAAAGAGTCAGACAAGCTATTGCATACAAAAATCCAACAAATGCAACCAATAAAAGATGTATATCAGAAAAACGGGTGCTAACTGCTTTAAAGCAGTGGTGTATCAAAACAAGTAATGCACATAAATAACAAAGTCCTGGGGAGGAGGAAAAAAGAGGAGAAAAAAGGCACTCAAAATATTAAATAAAATGATTTGATACTTCACGGGTTAAATGCAAATGGTCCAACAGCTCTAAAAAGTGTTCCACATGGAGTGCTGCCTCCTTAATCTGCTGGTCCCATGCAGTCTACAAATAAACATAAAAGAATGGGAGAGCTCCTATTGTGTAAAACTGTATCAGCACCTTTATTCAAATAAAGCTATATTGCACTTACAATTTAGCAGAGAATAATTATCAGAACAGTCCATTAAATAAGTTCCCATATTTTGGTATCTCTACCTTTTCTGTTGTATACTTGTGAATATTTATGTCCTTTACTCCAAATTACAATTTCTCTGTATTTATACATTTAATTTTATTTTTAATCGTTGTTCTTTTGAGCAACCAATAGATGGCAACACTGTAATTGTAATTTTTTAGTAGAACCAACAGATGAAGATCTTTTCTGTTGCAATCTATATTATTACCGACAGATGGCGATCTCTCCAACTGTAACTCTTAATGTAACCAGCAGATGGTGCTAGTGCCACTTTATACTGATTTTATATTGGGTTTTTTTTTGGAATTATTTTACAACATATGATGGCCCTCTCTCTATTTTGTTGGCCTTATGGGCGAAGTAAGCTGAACCTCTAATGTTTCCTTTTATATTTGAATAAAGGTGCTTTAAAAGAATATGTTTATAAGAATGCAACCAAGGCTATATAAATTGCTACATTGCCATTAGAGACATGGGGCAGTATTAAATTAACCCCTCCTCCAGGATAAGATCATGCATTAATATCCATTGGTGTACCAATACACGCCACAGATGATCAGGCATCTAGGAAAGCAGAGTGCCCAACATGAAACAAGTACAATAAAAACTTAAGATGGGTAGAGCATTTCTAAAACAGAAGTAGCTCATAATACTAAATACTTTAATCTGATCATCAAACAATGATATGGACCTTAAAAAATTCTAGTTAGATCCTTTGTAAGTATACTGTATATCACAAGCATTTAACTATGGGGAGTTTGGGAATGTCAGCATCTGTGTTTAATGTGTAGAAATGTTCTACTTAGATTAGCTGTTTTGTTAAAGTTAGCTTGAATGGAATATCATTAATTGATGCAGAAGTTTTGGTATGGTAACCTATAGCCAAGCAAAGGGTAGAATTTATTGATTTGCTGTTGAAACACAAACAACACACTGGTTGCTATAGTTTACTATTTCTGAGCAAATTTGCTACCTCTTAAAAAATCTTCATCTTGTCTTCATATTTATAAATATAACTTATCATTGTGTGCTACCTGAATTGTTTACTGTTTTGTTTTTTCTTTCAGATGTATATTACCAGCACAATCAAAGCCAAAGGAACACGACTTGCCAAACCTGTCCTTTGTTTGGGTTTAATGTGTTTGGCCTTTCTTACTGGAATAAACAGGGTGGCGGAATATCGCAATCATTGGTCTGATGTCATAGCAGGGTTTCTTATTGGAATATCAATAGCTGTTTTTCTGGTATGTTCAACATATAACTCTTTATCATAAAGCTTTTTTTTTTGATAACTGTAACCAAAGACAATGTAAAATGTAAATATAAATATATACTAGGTTTCAACTTGTTTCTTGCTATTGCTTTTTGGTTCCTTCAGTTGATGAGACCACTGGAGCCATCTTTATATATTGTGCAGCAGTTTGTGGTACAGGTGTGGGACCTATTATTTTATATTGTAAGTTCTGAAAAACAACAGTACTATTTCCTATAGTATCCTGTATAAATAAACATATACCCCTTTTTTGACTGATCTGACTTTTCTCTGTAAAAAGAGAGCTTGGTGCTCTGCTTTGAAAGACATGGTACCTTGGAAAACCCCATATATTTATATATATGTATATACAGTATGTAAAATAGAAGGATACTATAATTTATAGAGGAATCTATGACCATATAAATGCATGAGACCAACGGCTGAGTGGTTTTATTCAAGTTAAGGAACTCAGAGAATGAAAGGCTGGTGGAACTGCTTCCCTGGTGCAGAGCTTTCCAAATTAATCTAATCTTGTGTGTTACTGCCTAGTGCTGGAGATTATGGAAAATTGGTGCTTGGTAAAAACCCAAGTGGTATCAGGACTCTCCCATGTGTAGTGCTGGCATCCCCCAGAATGGGTGTTGATTGTAAGGTGAAACTCAAAAGTAAAATAGGGGCTTTGTAGTTCTGGGATTCACCCAGAATGGGTGTTATTTGGGATGAATCTAAACCATTGCACAGCTGTAAGAACTAGGTCTTTTCTGCTTTTCTAAAATCTGAATATTGGTTACATATTAATGTAGTGTGAACAAAATGATGCTGAAAAGGAAACAATGCCCCAGTGTAGAAGGACAACTTAAGCCATTTATGGATGATCTATTTCTAGAGTAAGACCACAGACTTAGTTGTGCTGAGGCTGAGATGGATGAGGCAGTGCTGGAGGCCATAAAAGAGAGGAAGGAATGGCCAAACATGTAACTGGTGCTAGATGAGTGGAATGGAAAGTCTCCCCAAGGGGGCTTGGTAGTGCTGGCCTCCCCAGAGGAGTTGAAGAAAGGGAAAAAGGAGAAAATGCCAGGTGAACTCCAAAGGAGATTCAACCCAGCTCCACACCTTTCAGGGGAACACCTATACCACCACCCTTATAAGTCTCCCTTTACCCAACCCACAGCCATTGGTCCTTTAAATTTTTTTTACCTAATTTTACTCTGCCCTCGTCTGGGAAGGTAAGTACAAAGCCAGCCTGGGAAGCAAACTTTTGTACCATCCTATTAATTCTCCTGACCATCTGTAAGGTAAAGTATTTATAGCACATGGTGAAGGAAGTGATTGTTTACTGGCAATTTCATTATCTACTTTGCAAGGACCAAATGTGGGGTGGCATACATGTCCCCTTTTGCTCAAGAAATAACATTTTTTTCCTTGATTAAAACAATAGGCAAAAAAGTATGTGCAACACAAACCCTATCCATTGAACATGGCGAACAAAAGGTATACTGAACCTTTAATACTGCATGCTTCTTACAAAGTATGAACTTAACTGGAAGTGTTACACTACTTGGAAAATCTAGTCATCCTATGTTTAAGGAAGTGTCTGAAGAACTTTAAAATTTGGCATCTGTATACAAGATTTACTTACAAGTAACTGGAAATAACCCTTATGTTTTGATGCTGTAAGGTTTCATTATGTAGAAGAGGAAAATGATCTCTATATAACTACATATCTAAGCATTAGCCCATACATTTGGGCATTAAGTCTGTCTAATCTTTGCTTATATATTGTGTGTATATTTTGATTTTTGTTTGTTGCGCCTATACACAAGGGTTCATCTTACATACACCTCCAAGAATTTACCTTTTTCTAATTTCCAGGAGCCAGCTGCAAAAGGTACATATATTGTTTATGGAAAGGATTTTCTGCACAAGTATTCCCTGCTGACACCTACAGTATTTGAAACCAACCTGTGGGCTGGTTCAAAGTATCTACTATAGAAGCATTCTCTTTATATTAGCAACTTTACAGATCAATGAAATAATAAAACTTTTGAATTATACCTTTTGAGGGCTCCTCAAACTTTCTTTGAATTTTTATTCGAATCACCTCGAAATTTGACTCTTAGGGACAGATTTATCAAGGATCGAACTGAAAAGTAAAAAAATTCGAATTTCAAGTTATTTTGTCTACTTCGACTAGGAAATAGTCCAAATTCGATTTGAAAAAATTTGAAAATTCGAATATCGAAATTTATCATGTACTATTTCTTTAAAACATCAACTTCAACCATTTGCCGTCTAAAACCTGCTGAATTGCTGTTTTACCCTAAAGGGGACCTCCTAGAACCTATTTGGAGTCAATTGGTGGACTTTTTTTTTTTTGCAAATACTTTGAATCGAATTCGATCTTTCTTCGATTTGAATGATTCGAATACAGCCTGTTCACCTGCAGAAAAAAACGTCAATTTTTTAATAAGTTTTTAATACGTTTTCTTTTTTTTATTCGAATTTCAAAGTTATGGGAGTTCAAAAAAAACTCCCATGGCTTCGAAATTCGACCGTTGATAAATCTGCCCCTTAATGTGCAAGTTGCATGGTTTCTGTGTAGTCATGCAGTAGCTTTGCAAAATTCATTTTTAGTTATTTTATATTTAAGTTTATTTAGAGTATTAGTGTGGTGGTTATTCTGAAATACACAAGTAAATTTTCTACTTCATCCTTTTTACTATTTAGCAGGTCTTAAGTATATACACTGAAGGGCTAATTAATAATCAGCAGATATAATGCATATTGCAGGCTAATGTAAACAGTGATGGGCGAATTTATTCACCAGGCACGAATTTGCGGAGAATTTGCGCGAATAAATTTGTGAGGCGGCCGCGAAAATTCGCTGGCAAAAATTTGTCGGTGTCAAAAAAATGGACGCCAGCGTCCGTTTTTTGGACGCCGGTATCCGTTTTTTTTGCTGTCGGTGCAATTTCGCCAGCGTCCAAAAAAACGGACGCTGGCATCCAAAAAAATGGACGCTGGCGCTGTTTCACGAATTTTTCATCATTTCGCTGGAAATTCACAATTTTTTGGTGAAGCGAAACGGTGCAAATTCGCCCATCACTAAATGTAAACCATGTAGATTTCACAAATGGCTGGTATTAAAGGAATGTGATAAATACCTTACCAATATTAGCAATATTAGCAATAATAGCACCACCATCTTACACCTTTAAATAGGAACAATACACCATGCAGCAAAAGGCTTTAACTGCAGCACACATATAAATGAATTGCCAATTAGCCATATAACATACCGTTTTTACTTTTAAATGTTTTAAAGGGAAAGATGTGCAAACTTTCAATATGTGTTGTGCTAGCAGTACCCTTTATCAAAAATACATTGTGTAGGAATAGGTTGACTTTGGTTGAATATATTAGTACATTATTTTCATATTTTCTAAAGTGGACTGGACAATAGGAAGGGCAGAGGTGGAAGCACTAAAAGCTGTAACCACATTAATACAAAAATGTAATACAAAAAACAATATAAGTGGTGTCATAGAATTCTCTTTCCTATAGCACTTTGTTCTTCCTGCACCAGCCAGTCTGAACCAAAGTATATAAGGTAAAGCCACACTTTATAAAATCCACAAACAAACAACAAAAAAGAGCATGACAATAGCACAACATGTAGACAGTTTTCAAAGATCGACATGCTGGTGCTAATTATTCATGTTTCAGAGGTAAATATATATTTGTTGTTGAACTGTTGATACTATTGTATTACTATAATATTAAGAAAAAATTAGATAATAAAGACACTTTCATTTTTGCATTTATTTTTTTTGTCTCTAAATTTGAACTAGACACTTTGCGGCACATTTACTAAGTTTGAGTGAAGGATTAGAATAAAAAAAACTTCAAAGTATTTTTTTGGCTACCTCGACCATCGAATTGGCTACTTCAACCTTCGACTACGACTTCGAATCGAACGATTCAAACTAAAAATTGTTCAACTATTCAACCATTCGATAGTCGAAGTACTGTCTTTTTAAAAAAAACTTCGACCCCCTACTTCTCCAACTAAAACCTACCGAGCATCAATGTTAGCCTATGGGGAAGGTCCCCATAGGCTTTCCAAGGTTTTTTTGATCGAAGAAATTTCGTTCAATCGATGGATTAAAATCGAAGTCGAAGGATTTTACTTCGACGGTCGAATATCAAGGGTTAATTAACCCTCGATATTCAAACCATAGTAAATGTGCCCCCTGATTACAGCATTTATGTAACTTTAGAGACCGATCTATCTATTGCGAAAATAAAAATTTCCTATAAGCTTCATCTCACTGAAATAAGAAGTTTTCTAAATATAACCAATTAAACATTCTGTAGTGTTTATGAAACTAACCAAGTTATTCTTCACTGTCCCACACACAGCAACCTTTCTCCCTTTCTTTTTACTTCATGCAGTAGGTGGAGTCAGTATTTGATGGAGTTTGATGGAGAGAGAGGGTTGCACCCTTTGCCTAGAAGATATATTAGAGCTCATTCTTTTAAAATCACTCCTATTTTAAATTAATCCTGTTTGGCTGCATGCAGGGTCAGTTATTTTGTTAGCTTTTTATTTGTGCTGGAGTTGGTTATTTGAGTTAGCTCTAAAACAGCTACTGGGAAACGGAGCCCCCCTATAAGACATATTAGACCTACCTGTAAATCAAAATCGGACACAGGCCTCTGACCTCAGACTCTCTGGTTGTTGAGAATGAGATACTGAAGAGTAACTTTTCCTAAACGGTACAGAATTTTAAATTGATTATATTTAGAAAGTATAAAAATAGGGGTGTGGAAGCACTCTAAAGGCTAAGTAATAGTATATTTAAGTATAATGGAAGTGCTAGTTTTAATGCACATTCCCTGGGCCCCTGTCTCAAAAGTAAGTTTACAAAACAGGGGTTTTTAGTTACAAAGTTATGATCATAAAGTTGAAAAGCCACCATACCACGTCAAGGTAAACCCCACATGGCGGTCCCTAACTTGTTTGCCTTTCGGCCATAGTATAAAAAGTCTTACTGCATAGTAGCATTCAGTGTAATCAGTGTCTGTTGAACCTTGGTTTCAGTGAAAAGGATCTATCCTCCCCCGCCAGTATGCGGCTTTTAAGGGAGAGGCATTGTCCAACCAACGCCCATTTTTAAAAGTATAGGGCCCCATTAGTTTAAGGGGGGGTATGGGGTGCTATTAAAAACCACATGAAGCTCAGCCACAGCTTCTGGCAACAATACAATGTATAAAAATAGGGGTGTGGAAGCACTCTAAAGGCTAAGTAATAGTATATTTAAGTATAATGGAAGTGCTAGTTTTAATGCACATTCCCTGGGCCCCCCTGGGAACCCCAAGGTTCAACAGACACTGATTACACTGAATGCTACTATGCAGTAAGACTTTTTATACTATGGCCGAAAGGCAAACAAGTTAGGGACCGCCATGTGGGGTTTACCTTGACGTGGTATGGTGGCTTTTCAACTTTATGATCATAACTTTGTAACTAAAAACCCCTGTTTTGTAAAACTTACTTTTGAGACAGGGGCCCAGGGAATGTGCATTAAAACTAGCACTTCCATTATACTTAAATATACTATTACTTAGCCTTTAGAGTGCTTCCACACCCCTATTTTGTACATTATATTTAGAAAGTGTCTTAGTGAGATGAAGCTTATATTAGGTTTTCATCTTTATGCTAGATCCCCCTTTAAGACCTAAATCATGTAAGGGAAAGATAGACGCACTGTTCCAAGTCAGTAAAGCTCAGACCACATATGCCTAAATGGTTAATATTTTATTTTTCTAGGTAGTATGCGTGGTAAATAATTTTAAGGGACGACGAACAGAACACGAACACTGGCCAACTGAAAACTTGGCCCAGATGCCGATCATCAGCATCCCTCGGGTAGAGAATCCTTTGGAGAAGGTATGCTATTTATGATATGATATCTATTTTTCAGTTTTTCAGAAGAAGTTACAGGGCATTATGGCAAGATAATACTTTATGCGTAATATGTTTTTCTTACCATGTTTATACATATAACTAACTGTGCTTTTTGCCCTCATTAAAGGAACAAATCAGTGTAAAAATAAAAACAGGGTAACAGGGTTGTGCAAAATAAAAAATGTTTCTAATATAAAGCACTGCGTATCTTGACAGCGCTATATAAATAAATGATGATGAATATAGTTAGTTAGCCAAAAATGTAACCTATGAAGGCTGGAGTGACTGGATGTCTAACAGAACAGAACCCAACTCCCTGCTTTACAGCTCTTTAACTCTGAGTTAGTCAAGGAAGGGGGGCCACATGGAACATAACTGTTCAGTGAGTTTGTAATTGATTCTTAGCATGCAGGTCAGATTCAAAAGCAAAGCATTATGAACCATGTGGCCTCCCCCTCAAGTCACTGATTGGTTACTGCTTGGTAACCAATCAGTGGAAACCAAGAGAGTTGCAAAGCAGCAATTAGTTCTGGCTTTATATCAGATACGATACCATCAAGCACAGAGGATGGAGTGCAGGGTCAAATGGAAAATATGTAATGGCAAAAAGAAATGAAAAAGAGCTGACCCATCAAACTGCACCCTCCCATCCATAAGCTCCGAGTCGGTGAAGGGGTTGGCACTGTGACGGATCGTCTCCTTTTAGGGATCCCATCAGCATTCACATTTACTATGGTGGTAATTTGAATGTGCTACTTAATTATCAATGGTTAGCAGTTGCTTCCTATACATATAAACTCAAGAGCACATCATCTCCTTAACCCACCAATTGCCTGGTCAGTCAACTTCCTGCAGCTAACCTTTCATTTTAATGTTGCATACTAGACATTGTTTTAATAATACATTAAAGGTTACGTTTTCATTTTTACTCTTCACATGAGCTTCGGAGCTTATGGATGGGAGGGTGCAGTTTGATGGGTCAGCTCTTTTTCATTTCTTTTTGCTAGGGATGCACCGAATCCTCTATTTTGGATTCGGCCGAAACCCCAAATCCATCACGAAGGATTCAGCCGAATACCGAAACCAAATCCTAATTTGCATATGCATTTGCATATGCAAATTAGGGGTGGAAGGGGAAAACATTTTTTACTTCCTTGTTTTGTGACAAAAAGTCACACAATTTCCCTCCCCGCCCCTAATTTGCATATGCAAATTAGGATTTGGATTCGGTTCGGCTGGACAGAAGGATTAGGCCGAATCCGAATCCTGCTGAAAAAGGCAGAATCCCGAACCGAATCCTGGATTCGGTGCATCCCTACTTTTTGCCATTACATTCTTTATGTCAGATATCCAGTCACTCCAGTCTTTATACAATACATTTTTGGCTAACTATCCATATTAGAAACCTTTTTTATTTTATTTACCCAGTTTTATTTTTATACCGAAAAATTCTTTTAATAATAAAGTAAACTATTAGGTTTTTATTTTTCAGGTGGAATGGATTTGTGGTGAAATTCCACATTTTGCAATACATTTTGCTGCTCAAAAAAAAAAGAACGTGAAAAATACTTTAATTTTTTTCAAGCAAAATGCAATGAAGTTAATCAAACTGTATGTTATGTGGAAAAATGTCCATCAATTTAAATGCATTTCACAGATTTTTTTGAATCAATATTCTTCACAATTACGCAGTAACTGAACCGTCCGTGTGATTTTTCTCTGCGGCTGCAGCCGAATCCAGCCGGCTGCAGCGCGCGCGATCTGCCGGGGGTGCGGGCCCTGGCCCAGTTGCACCCCCTGCTCCCCCGGTAGTTACACCCCTGCAATTTCTTTATCTTTATTTGCCCCTAATTTTATGGATTTTCCACTTATCTGCCATAGAATATAAAATCTATGGCCCATGCTTCTAGGTCCTTATTTCATCTATAAATATGAAGAATATGGTGTTTAGAGTGTAAGAGATTAACAAATAAAAATGATGCACTGAAAAAGCTAAACCAGCATTTTCTCACAGTGGTGCTATTTAAATTTATTTTTAACATGAATAATCTTATGCTCCTGAGGAAGTTGCACTTTAAGAAAAAACACAATGGGCTATTGACTGATAACACCATCAAGAATTGTCCATAGTTATTTTACTTTGCCTGGCTAAAACATTTTGACAGTGTTCTTTCTCCTTGAGTCGTAGGTCAGGGGCATGTGCACCCAGACCCCACATTAAGGGATTTATTTATTAAGGTCTGAATATCCGAACCTCTAATTATTCCTAGTTTTCGGAACAAAAAAAAACTATGAATTTTACGAGATTTATTAAAGTCCGATGGTCTAAAAACTCTCAATCTGAAACCCCAGCATCTAAAAGCTATCGAGGTCCCAGTATCTGTGCTGATGTCCGTACCGATATCCGATGTTTTCAGGGTTTCGGCGCAAAAAGCTCCGAAGTTTGCCCAACCTTATTTTTTCTGCCTTTTTTCTTCATAAATAAGGTCCATTCAGGAATTCGGAGTTGCTCGAAGTTTGATATTAGAAATACTGTGATAAATTCGGACCTTGATAAATAACCCCCTAAGGTTGGCGTGCTTCTACTGACTATTGTACAAAAATCAAATGTTTTCAGCTTCTTATTGATTGATAAGCTAATTTTCTGTCAACGATTGCAAATGCAATATATGTGTTAAAGAAAATTCCACAATGGGAGGAAGCCCCTCTTCTGTATTATTTATTATTATTTCTTTATTATATCTTATTTAATCTATGCTGGCATGATCAAAGTCACTCCGCCAAGAAAGGGTTTGCAATGAGGCCGAAAGATGTGTTGTAAGTAATTTATCTTAAATGTACAATAGTAAATACAAACTTTTTCTCTAGTATAAAATGATCTCCATCTGAGGATAAGATTAATAGGGCCTATTGTATGGTTAAAGTAATAGCTGCAGACACATTGCTTGCTGTATCTAATAACCACTGCAAAGTGATTTGTCACGCCAGAGGAGTATAAGTCGTGATTCAATAAAATCTACTGCTGACTTGCATTGTCTGGGGCCAACAGGAACAGTTTATTGTATATATATACTCAGACTGCAGAACAGGAACAGTTGAAGTGCTTGGTATAAAATATTATACTCCAAAGATGTATTCAAAGATCTATTCAACAATACCATAATAATCAATGTAAACCATATTAATACAAAATGTAGCATACTATAGAAATATTAATACAGTTACTTTCTATGTATGTTCCAGAACATAAAGCTCATTGCCATAGTTCCTTGGAATCTAAAGTAGCCTATAGTGTTACTTTCTATTAATCAAATAATCAAGTTGGCCTGGGTGCAGGCACATGCAGAGGATTTAGCTTGAGTGTGCATTTTGACTTGGTTTTAATTATTTTTATTACAAAACAAAGGTGATGCCCTAAGTTATACAGCGCCTTTTAATATAGATAAAATACTGTTATATGTATACTGTAACATTGTTCACTCCTTATACAGTCTTACCTTGTTTATTATTATACTTAGGGTATGAGTTTACTTATATGACAAATCTCTCATACGTTTCAATTGATTTCTACAGATTATTATATCTCGTATAGCTTTCTTTCTGCTTTCTTAAGAATTTGTATTTTTATTCTATTCCTTTTGGATCAGTTTTTTTCTATTCCTTTTGGATCAGTCTAGAAATTAGCAACTAGGATTGAACTTTGTCTGTGGTATCTGCAGGATGGAGCTCTCAGAGTTTTAGCCTCTACATGTACGGAAAATCCGCATACATCCCCTTCATCTAACAAGAACCACTGCATGACACTTCTTTATTGGAATGTTCCTGGCCACAGCTTTATTAACCTTACCATAGAATCCTCCAAACATTAGCATCATGTGTATGTAATATATAACATAACCACATTTTATTATACATTCATAACATCAGAATATAACATTGATATTGTGTAAACCAATATCCCCTTGAGCCTCTGTCAGTCTGCTTTTCTTTGACCCAAGAAATATCCTCTAGCCGCAACATCCTGCTCAGAGGATACGCCGTCAGCCTCGAAATCCTTTAGAGCCTCCCCTAACTGGGTGCCTCCATTAATGCTGCATAAATTGCCTGCCTCTGATTTCCCCCTATGGTCACCCACCTTAGGGGTTAAACCATCACATCATGAATATGCCTCTCCTAGCGGCACAGTTTTAGGTCCCTGCAGACTGACAAGGGCCTGCCTCTCTTCTTTCTCCTACTATTAAATGGTGGCACTCCTCAATTAGATAGGCACTAAAATGGCCACCAGTGCCCACCTTTAGGCTTAACCACCCCCCTTTTCCTAACCCCTCCAATAGAGTCCTGCCTGTTTTAACCCTGTATCATGATGCCACTCCTCCTATCCTTGTTGCTATCCATGGCATCACTTTCTCCTTCATGCGATGTCCTATGCTCTCTGTCCTCTTCCTTTAAGTCCTCTTCCTTCCGCCCTCTTCCCTACGCCCTTGCAGCTCAGCACTCCCCCCTCAGATCTCTCTTTTTCAGACTGAGGGCGGAAGGATGAGAGCAGAAGGCTGAGGGCAGAGTTCTTATGACTGACGGCTGAAAAGGGAGGGTAGAGGATGGAATTGTGATTGCAGATTTGGATGATGACTGGCGGTAAAAGCAACCGACGCGCCATACCGAAGGCATAGGACATCGCATGAAGGAGAAGTATTTCACTGCAGGATATCCTAAAATGCATTCCGTATACATGTCCCTGTATGGAGAACTAAAGCTTAACTTTTCGGGCTTCTCTACCAGCACAAGGCAACCACAGCCCTTTAGTAGTAGAGGTCTGTGCCTCCAAAGATGAACCAGAAGCTCCCCAACTTATTTTAGAATCCAAGCTTTGGAAAGGCAGCTGAGCCACAGGCACAAAGTTTAGCAGCGGTATTAAGTAGAGCACAAAATGCATTGATTGGTACAAAACTGAGGAGCAAATGGGAAAAGAAAATGAGGGGTTTTTATTTAACATAAGTTATCTCCAGATTGAGAATTATAAGCATGGGATTGAGAATTTGTTTCATTTTTAATGTAAAAAGGCTCATTTACAAACACAACTTCAAAGTGCTGCAGTGTGCACATTCAGCTTAATGTATTAAATTAAAGATGCAAAGCCCAAGGTACACAGATACAAGGGAACCCAAGCTGAGAAGGTGTTGCTTTCATGTTAGAATCTGCTTTGGCAAAGCACATGGAAGCTATGGAGCAGAATACTTGCAGTTATCTGCTATTGTACTGAAATTTGGCAAGAAGATACAGGTTTGGGATGCCTTCTCTGGATACCTGTTTCGAGAAGCTCAGTATTAAGGGCATCAGCTATAGAGTCTAATTTTTTCTAAAAAAATATTTCCTTTTTGCTGTAATAATAAAACAGTACCTTGTACTTGATGGTTACTAAGCTGCATAAATTCATATTGGTGGAAAATCAATCCAACTGGGTTTATTTCAAGTTTAAGAGATTTTTAGTGATTTAACTTATGGTGATCTAATTATTCGAGGTCCCAAGCATTCCGGAAAATAGATCATATACCTTTAGTAAAAAGTAGTGGTCTTGGTTTATTTTGTATTCTTTTTTTTTTTAATTTATTTATATTTTTATTCTTATTTTTCTATATTGTAGTCTTATGTTTCTTTCTTTCTTTCTTCTCACAAGAATGATCATTTCTCTTTCTGTGGCCAGTTTTGCCATGCATTGCTCATATCAGATACATAATTCATCTATCTGTATACTGTAGGACAAGCAGAATCATTGTAATGAAAGTTCTGACGAAGACATTGGGAACACTTACACCTTTAAGACTCGGTTTGGAAGGCTTCTCTCATGGTTATCTGGATTGAATCGTTATGATCACAAGCACAAAACAAGGCAATAAACAAATGTGCAAAAAAGCACCTGTGTGTTGGTGTGCTGTGTTTCGATTAGGATACATAGATGTGCAGTGCAAAAATGACTTCTTTATAGTGAGAAATCTGGATAAAAATATAGTGCATGCTGCAGCCATAATGATCATGCTATTTCTAAATTATCGTATAAAGTGCACAACAATATTGGCAAGATTGCATTTTTTCATCATAAATTAGGATTTATACAAGTGAAGAAATCACATAATATCTTTTACAATAACAAATAACTTTAAAGTCACTGAAACACATCTGTTTACCGATCTCTCTGTCTATCTCTTAGAACTAAACCCAAAGCAATATAACTTAGCTTGTTACCACCCACCTCTGCTTCCCTCCACCACTTGCACAAGCCCTACCTGATGCTCATTCACAAACTCATTAAACCACACCATGACATCCCCCCAACACATGGTCCCTGCTGCCTGCAGATGCTCACTTACAATTCCTCACTTGGAACTGCAGCCCCCCCCCCATGCCAGGTAGCTGCCTCTGCTGCCTACCCATAGTTCCAGAACTGCTAGCTCATTATTTTATCCATGTTTTTAGAGGATAATGAAAGTGCTGTTTCAGGAGATTAATTATATTTTACAGATGAACTGAAAATTGTATCAGGGGCGTTAGAAGTGTGTGACAAAGGTTCTGCCAAATAGCATTATCAAGTTAGTAACTGTAGTCATAATCATCATCGCAGTACAATAATATTTTGTTAAATTCCATATGAATGTCTTCCATACAGAACTGACCCCTCCCCATAATTAATTTACATTTTACATTTTGTTGTTAATATGACGCACTCAGTTAAAGAATATGTATTGCTCCATGTAGTTTTATAAACACTTTAATAATAATAAATATGAATGTTGTTAAGGCTTATTAGTGATGGGCGAATTTTGGGGGGAAATTCTCGCAACGGCGCCGGCGTCTGGTTTTTGACACCAGCGTCCGTTTTTTTGGACGCTGGAATCCATTTTTTTTTATGCAGGCAAATTTTCGCTGCAGTTTCGCAAATTATTCACCTGCGGCGAATCACGGGAATTTGCCCCTGGCGAATAAATTCACCCATCACTAAGGCTTATATTATGTTTAGCAAATCACTATCTTATACTGGGGGTCTGTATGGGTGGTGTGATGTTAAGTATTTTATTTCTGTCCTTCTACAATTGATAATAAATATACTTGGTTATGAATGGATCTTTCCCCAAAATTCCCACCTTGAGGCCCTATATGCAAACAATCAGATCACAATGACAGGAATACAGGAGGATAAGGACAACTAGCCGACACAGTCCTCAACCAAACAGGATTTTTAAGGCCAGTCTGAGAGAACCAGATTATCTGCTGACTCGGTATGAAAGGGGCTAAAATGGTAACTTGGTGTTCATAATAACGATATAACAGGCCTGATTATGATATACAATTTTTTGTCCATACACACCAGATGTATACTTTAAACAATGCTAATGCCTGAAAGGAATAACATGAAATAATTACATAAGAATGACTAAATACTTCTATGCATCATCAACATAAAATAGGGCAATAGAAATGTGTCTGTATTATAAATGGCTTGTGTTGAGTGTCCTGTTTGGGCTGAGATAAGCACTATAGTTTGGTGACCTTTCTGAAAATTAGAACAGAACAACTTTTCTAACATTTTCAAAATGCAATAAACTGCCAAAATATAGTGTTCTAAGCTGTTCAGAAAAAATACAATAACATTTGCTGTCTGTCCAAATGAGATGTCATACCACAGGCTTACAACATACTTAAATACTTTGCAGTTTTGTCAGTATAGGGTTCAAGATGACTTCCACATGGCTTTTATTATTGATGATGATGATTATCACATGCCTTATTCAAAACACAAAACATATTTCCTTGTTAGTACGTGCATTGTTTTGAAAATATTTAAAAAAGCAATTCAAATTTAAATGTTTGAGGTTTTTTTGGTCACAACTCACAATTTTGAGTTTAAAATCACCAACTTGAATTTAAAATTCGAATTTGAGTGCTTAGTGATCCAGAACCAGGCAAATGACCCGTGTGCTGGGTGACATGCCGCCTCTTACTTTATGTTGCCCTAGGCCCGGACCTTTGTGGCCTCGCCGCAAATCCTGGCCTGTTTAAGGCACAGTGATCTTGTAGTTTACTTAACTTTATTTTAAATGCACTTTAGCTGAAACTACTTGCTTTAAAAAATAAAATCATAATAATTTAGTACAATTAATTCTGAACATACCCAATTTTTAAATAAATGTAACTTTAGATAATGACAAATTATAGCTATATACATATTTTCTGTACAGTCCTTCTTACAAGCCAATTTTTGTATTTTCATGGTGGAGAAAAAGACAGATTTCCGCAAAAAAAAACCCTAAAGCTTTTTTTAATGCAGTTACCTTTTTTTATTTTATATTGGTCTGTGCTTCCTTTAGTTATGGCCTGGTATAAATAACATTGACAAATATAAAATATGGTATGTTTCCACTCAAGTCCAGAAATCGTGACATATTCAAATATCAGTGGAGGCTTAGAACTTGATGTATCTTTAGGCTTCTACTTATGCCAAAGAAAAAAAGAAAAAGAGAACCCCCAACATGGAGTTACACCAAACCAAGGTTTATAAATTTGCACATTTATTAAACTTGGCTTGTTGTACCTCCTTGTTGTGGGTTAAATGTTGTGGGTTATCCTATTTCTTTTTTTCTTTGGCAAAAGTCAAACAAAGCCTTGTTTTCATGGATAGCCCAGTATATATTAAAGGAGAACGAAATTAACTAAACAACATAGGTTAAAAATATCAGCCATCATAGCAATATTACCATATTCCCCCAGTGCAGTTTTGCGATTCATAGTTTGTCTAGGACAAAGAGTCAAGTATCTCTATTCACTTAGTACAGCCTGACTTTAGAGGACCGCCTACCAATCAGGTCATCCCCCTATCATTGCCAAGACAGTTCAGTTAGCAAGAAGGAGATGAAACTATATACAGCTTACAAATGCAGCCAATAAAAAATGTCAGTCTTTTAGATAATTTCTTGCCGACCCCTTCACAGTCTCTCAACTGTATGTAAATCCAAAACCAAGCGTATATATGTTCCCAGAGGGATATATATAAGAGAAGAGATCAGCGCCTGTGGCAACAGAAATTAAAAACAAGCATAGCGTAATACGTTCCAAATAGGTAATATCACCCTGTGCATGCACTTAGTATTAAGTCCGTGTTTTCTCCCCTTTTTCCCTTAGATAGCTGTTAGTGGGGGGGGGGTGATAGGGTAACAATGGAAGTGATAGAAAGATGATGGCTTCCCTGCGAAGAGTTAAATATACTCCAGGAGTGCTTCCACCTTCTATAAAAATGCCTACTTACAAACCACAGCAGTGGTGTTATGCATGTAACAGTAAGCTCTTTTCTGGTCCCTCCTTTGGGTCACGATATTCCTTCCAGGTTCCAATGCCAGAGATAAAAACCAGTGATAGTGTAATACCGTTTTATTAAAAACAACTTAAAATCAATTAAAAAATTACACTCACATTTACCCTGACAGGGTTTTGCGCATTCAGTCCAATAAAAAGTCCATATGGGGTTGCGAGTAGTAGTTCTGCTTACTCACTGCCAGACTCCCTCGTGGTGCCTTGCTTCTGGGCTCTGGTGTCCCCCAAATTGTGCCTAACGCGTTTCGCTGTACGTGGTCAGCTTCCTCAGAGGCGTAGTTTCTACGTAGAAACTACGCCTCTGAGGAAGCTGACCACGTACAGCGAAACGCGTTAGGCACAATTTGGGGGACACCAGAGCCCAGAAGCAAGGCACCACGAGGGAGTCTGGCAGTGAGTAAGCAGAACTACTACTCGCAACCCCATATGGACTTTTTATTGGACTGAATGCGCAAAACCCTGTCAGGGTAAATGTGAGTGTAATTTTTTAATTGATTTTAAGTTGTTTTTAATAAAACGGTATTACACTATCACTGGTTTTTATCTCTGGCATTGGAACCTGGAAGGAATATCGTGACCCAAAGGAGGGACCAGAAAAGAGCTTTCTGTTACATGCATAACACCACTGCTGTGGTTTGTAAGTAGGCATTTTTATAGAAGGTGGAAGCACTCCTGGAGTATATTTAACTCTTCGCAGGGAAGCCATCATCTTCCTATCACTTCCATTGTTACCCTATCACCCCCCCCCCCCACTAACAGCTATCTAAGGGAAAAAGGGGAGAAAACACGGACTTAATACTAAGTGCATGCACAGGGTGATATTACCTATTTGGAACGTATTACGCTATGCTTGTTTTTAATTTCTGTTGCCACAGGCGCTGATCTCTTCTCTTATATATATCCCTCTGGGAACATATATACGCTTGGTTTTAGGAGATGAAACTGTAGGTGTGGTTATGTATTTACACCTTTCCTTCCCCTTTAAGTCCTTCCATGCTTTAAATAATTGTATTTTCTTGCACAGGACCAGGGTGCTGTATTATTTTGGACAGTTTGTTATTAGACATCAGGTAGGATTTTCCAAGCTTCTTTAAAAGTTTGTTATGAGGGTTCCCTGTCTAGATTGGTCGGGCAGAGGAAAGTTGCAGTAAATCTGAAATAAAAGCCAAAAAGACAAATGAGGATCGCAACTAGTGATGGGCAAATTTCTCCTGTTTCACTTCGCCGAAAAGTTTGTGAATTTCGCAAATTTATTTGCCGGTGGCTAAACGCGGATCGAAGATAATCAGAGCACAAGTCACATGAATGGGGGAGGGGCATGGGAAACTGACACTAGGAACACTGTTAACTGAATCATTTTGTAAAAAAACATGTTTTCCCATTACAGTATCCCTTTAAACGTTATTGTATAGTTAGAAAAATACGTCTTTTCATATATATATATATATATATATATATATATATATATATATATATATATATATATATATATATATATATATGCAATTCAGTTAAAACCATAACATTAAAATCATCAACATTCAAGAAGTATCGCAAGATAAATGTCTATAATTTGAGAATTTTTGAAGAAAATAAGTGGCATCCACAATTGCTAATCATTTGTGCTGCTGAGAAGTTTTCCAGTACCATTTGTGGGAAATCACTTAGATGTTAGCTTTAGAAATAACTTCTCAAAGTAGAAAGATAACGTTAAACAGAAATCTGCCTGTTTTAATCACAATGGAGTTTTCAAGTAGGAAGTAACTTGTAATAGTGTGTAACAAAAGTAACAGTAACTTATAGAGTTTGTTCATTAGTCAGCTTGACAACATGTTCCACTGGATACTGGCCTGATTTGCGACAAAGTTTTAGCACTCCACTTAGGGTAGTAGTCCATATAACTTTGCAACCATCTAGATTTTTCTGTAGGGTCTCTCCACATTTCCCCTGCTTCAGAAATTACCTCCCACTCCTCCTTCACTTCAGAGAGCCCCCCTCCCTTAAGTGGTGACATAACTCACAGACGCTACATCCAATATATTACCTGCTGATTCCCCAGTCTCTATTATTCTCTTCATATGCTGAGTTTCATAAAGCATTGTAAGAGATATCACTGATTAGATGGGTAAGTGAGCTTGTCTCCTGCATTAGATTCAAAATATAACCAAATGGCTCTCATAAACCATTGCAATGCACAACTTTTTTTATTTTATCCCACTGAGATCCCAGCAAATGTTTTGGATGTAACATCCTGCCTCATGTTCAGTTTACTTGCCTGTCCAGAACCCTCAAATTAAGATCATGAACTTTAGTAGGTAAATGCAGCAAATCTTTCAGGTCTAGAACTCACGTGAAGTGAAGAAGTGAAGAACTCACCAGTTTAGAGAAGGGGTCCAGGTGCACCGCCCTATGATCTAAGTATCCTATCGATCTGAAACGTGTTAGGTTGTGTCCTAGTGCACTTGAATAAATAAAATACTTTTTAATTGAAAAATCTGCCTGGAAGATTGGTCCTTGGAAGTGCCTGCTCAATTTCTCTATAAGGTTGTCCAGAACCCTCACCTTAGTTCTCTTGCTTTAAGACCTGGCTGCATTTGAGTAGTGGAGGGCTCCTTCCAATGTTAAAGGAAGCTGTTATAGGCAGAATTGTGAACTGTGACCAGAACCTTGGCGTTTGTTCTGGGTTTTGGGATACCAATCATGACATCGGGACTTTTTAATTGCACTGAGTAGTTCTTTAATGTTATGATCTGTTATTAGTCAGGAGGGTAAGTTTGTGATTTTGTGTTAAAGAGGTGACAAACTAAAGCACTTTTAAAATCTTCTAGGAAGAATGACAGGCCTTGAAGACTGATGTGTTATGTATAAAAAATACAAGTGACCAATCTTCTCCAAGATGAGCAATTGCAAAAAAGCTTGGTAGTATACTGTACAGTGTCCAAATCACTGATATGTGGTAACATAAAATACCACATCAGTTGATTAGGAAATGCATGGACATTTTACACAGGGGAACAATGTTTTTTGAAGCAAAAGTACTTGTTTACATCCTCATCGATGGTCCCTGAGAAGTTTTGTTGCATTTGGTTATTCTATGTCTGAACAACTTCATGAACAAATAATCAAACAGCCAAAGCTACATTCAAAGTTTACATTCAAGATATTGATTTTACTTAAATGGAAACTATGCCTCTAGAGAAGGTCTCTATACAAATATATCCCATAAAACAGTCTACATGTAAAACACAATTTCATATCAATCATTTTCATGAAAAAAAAAAAAAAATTTAATAATACGTGGTATTTGATAATACCATATGAAAAAAACTTGTTAAGTACTAAATTACACCATCTGGCTTGTATAAAACACTGTACTGAATCACCAACCAAAGGAACACATGTTTTTTCTTGTCAGGTAATTAGTGACACACACTAGGCACCACAAAATGGCATATCATAGTAGAAGATGTAAAAAGATATATATATATTCCACTTTGGTAAGATTATCTAATAGGTCACTTATTATGGTATAAAAACTAAAGTATAGTTTATCATTCAAGGGATCATTGTGATCCAACCTACAACAGGATGACACATTTTTGGATCAATGCAGAAGATTTTAACAATGCAGAAGAAATCAGTTTTTACATACTTTTCAATGCATGGGGGTTGTTTATCAAAGTAAGAATTTATCTCAATATTTTCTGCTACAAACTCCGATCAAATCCGCTCAGGTTTTTTATGCTTATTTATTATTACATTTTCCCGAAAATTTGCTTTGCAGGAAAAAATCTAATTTTCATGATATATTTCAGAATTTTCATCAATTTTCACAAATTTTTTTCAGATTTTTCACCTGAAAACTCAGAATTTTTCCCAAAAACTCTGAAAATTTCGGGGTATTGCCAAAAACCCAGCGCATATCAAAAAATCATTGTGACTTCTCCCATTGACTTATATGCAACCTTGACAGTTCTGAGATGTCGGATTTTATTAAAAAAAAAAAAATCAAAAATTTTTCGTGATTTTTGCATTCGGAGTTTAGTAAATAACCCCCATAGTGTGTGTATAACAGAGTGTGCATGCCGAAAACTGTATTAACAAAATATGCAAATACTACTAAAACTGCATGGTGAGTTGTATGCTTTTCCTCTGATTTTACTACTACTTTGGCTAACTTAAAGTTTATATTTTTTAGCATGTGTTTGCCAGGGTATGACATTTTTATTAACGTGCTTGTACAGGTTAAGAAAATATATATAAAAATATATATATATATATATATATATATATATATATATATATTCCTGATGACGGCTTAAGTTTTGAGCCGAAACGTTGAAATAAATTTGCATTATTTTCTACATGTGGAGCAAGTCCTGAGAGTGCGGTTCTTTTTTTGAATTTATATATATATATATATATATATATATATATATATATATATATATATATATATATATATATATAGGTTAACAATATATAGATATTTGTGGATATATATATATATATACAGTTCAGGCTGTGGTGCACTCCAATCCAGCAGAGTTTTACTGCCTGGGTGCTGTCATATATAGTGCAGATAGTCGTGTTCTAAGGAATGACGCACTCCAGGACTTCATAATGAGATCAAGCAAAGTGAAGTTTATTTGTCAACGTTTCGGACATGTTCTGTTTGTTATGTCTTGAGAAAGGTCCAGACTGGACCGAAACGTTGACAAATAAACTTCACTTTGCTTGATCTCATTATGAAGTCCTGGAGTGCGTCATTCCTTGGAACACGACTATATATATATATATATATATATATATATATATATATATATATATATATATAAAACCTATGCTGCTTAAAAACGGTCCTGTAGCAAGTAAAGGATTTCCATCTCCTCAGATTAAAAAAACTTGCTGGCCACAAAATGGACATTTAATTACTCACGGGATCAACTTGTTTGCTTTAAAACAGTAAACCAGTCTATTCTTAGGTTGTAAACAACCTGAGAGACAATACTCTCCTTGTGTTACAAATACAAATGTTACAAAAATATAGAGTGGATTATTATTATTACTTATCTTTTATTGACAAAATTAGTACATTATAAAACTCAAGCTTTCAGGTATGATATAATCCATCATAAAACCCCACCTTAAGCAGAGACCTAAATAGTCTCGAAAGCTCTATATTTTCTCCTTTTTAAAACCATTTTTCAGTTTAACTTATCCTATTTTGAGATTTTCAAGTAGCCTTAGGGGCACATTTACTAAGCTTGAGTGAAGGATTCAAATGAAAAAAACTTTGAATTTTGAAGGTTTTTTTGGCTACTTCGACCATCAAATTGGCTACTTTGACCTTCAACTATGACTTCAAATCGAACGATTCGAACTAAAAATTGTTCGACTATTCGATAGTCGAAGTACTGTCTTTTTAAAAACTTTGACTACCTACTTTGCCAACTAAAACCTACCGAGCACCAATGTTAGCCTATGATGACCTTCCCCATAAGCTTTCTTAGCAATTTCTGATCTAAGGAAAATCGTTCGATCGATGGATTAAAATCCTTCGAATCGTTCGATTTCGAAGGATTTAATCCTTCGATTGTTCGATCAAACTAAATGCGGTAAATCCTTCGACTTCGATATTCGAAGTTGAAGGATTTTACTTCGATGGTCAAATATCGAGGGTTAATTAACTAAATGTGCCCCCTCATATAGTTTTTAAATGTTGTTTTCCTTTAGGTTTTTTTGTGCAATGGGGCAAAAATTATACTGCATGTTCAAGATGGAGCTAAATTATAAATAATCTCTCCTTCTGAGTCTAGCATCTTTTTTAGAAAATGTTAAAGCTAATCTTTAGGCTGGTGTTCTACTTAAGAACCATCTTTATTGGCTGTGGTTTGTAGAAACTGGCATGGAACACACAACATTATATTGGATCATTTTATTAATATCTGTATATTATTAGAGTTTTATCTCTATTACCTCTAAGTATCCCAATGGCTTTTAAATATTTTTTTTTTTCCTTCTTCAAATCTTTATATATATTTTTTCCAAAAGAAACAGGGGTACAGGAAAAAGAGAAAGGGAAGGGGAAGTCGCAGGCAATTAAGTTTAGCCAGTAGTTTACTTTTCTTAATAAAGTAGGCGTACACTGGATGCATGACCTTACTATGTTATAACTAAAACAATTATATATTATAAAATTTAAAGCAGATTAAATTTAGAATAAAAAAACTAAAATAAAAAAATACCAGAGGGTTTTAACAGAGAGAAAAAAGAGAAAAAAAAAGGAAGAGGAAAGAGATCAATTGAGTAAGAAGAGAGAGTTTGCATGTAACCCACACCATTAATGAAATCTAACCAGGGAGACCATATTTTCCAGTATTCCTTTAAATATTTAGTGATAATTTTTATTTATAAAACAATTAAAAAACAGTAGTGTTTATTTGCCTAAAATCACACCATTATCTAAACAGGACAACATAATAATAAAAAAAGGTTTTGGGGGCAAATTTAATATTTGTTTTAGAAGCGATACTGATGTGTACCACAAACGTAGCAACTCCATGAAGAAAGTGATCCAGTTGCCTGACATCTTGATAGGAGCCTGAAAGCTTTGCAATAAGATAAAAATAAAGGGTAGAATTAGAAATATTTACTAAGGATTGTTTAGCCTTTAGAGAAAAAGACATCAGCCCAATCATTTCACAAATTCTCTTTACTCTAACATCTCAGACCCCAACTAGAAACATGGAGACATGAATTCTTGTTCTGTAAAGGAGAGCAACATAAACCTGTTTAATTCACCAAGCCACTGGAGTGCAACTACTTACAGCTGGATACAGGTAGACATGGCATCTTGCTTGTTGACGTAGGCATTTCCAACATCATCTCTAATAAATCAGACCATATTCCGAAACTAAATACACGAGGGCTTATTTAGCATATGACTGCTTGAAGGATTAACAAAAAAAATACCGGCAAGTGGATGGTTAAACCTGACTGTGTTACAGTTTTTGATATTTTATGAGCTACCTACTAATTACAGTTTGTTTTTTTGTTATAGAACCACCTCACTGCATTTGCAGAAGTCACATGATGCTGAATCAGATGCCTACTCTCTGCACTGGACCTCCACCCTCTTCACAGTCCACTCATCTCAAATGAGACCTATTTGAAAAGAGCAGGAAGTACAAGCTACCGTACCTGGTCTATTTAATAATTTTTACAGTATCAAAATATTGTTCACATCTGAAGGTTGTTTTGTAATTATACCTTGTTTTCCTTACTTTTTCAGAGAACCATTGAAGATGTGTAAAAAAAATGTGCACTAGTCAGTATTTACAATGCCCCACAATTCTTTTTTTTCAATATTCCATGTACAGTACTCTAGAGTAGACCACATATTTTAGTTGAGGTTTATTCAAGCTAATTTAGCATGAAATGATTCCCATATAAAAAAAAAAATCCAATATGTACAATACAAAAAGAAATGTATTTATGTTCTGTGCTTAATACAGTTTGCACATGGTATTTTGCTAAATATTTCAATATATGATTTATACTTAATGTTATATCAAGACTGGTGCTTATGTTTGGAAGGGAAAATGCAAATTTTTACTCTATGTATCACAATTAAAAATTTATTTATTTGGAAAGTTGTCGTGTACTGCAGAGAGTTTTCTTTCTATTTCATCTGTAGACCAAATGCAGATTAATCTCTTTAACATATGTGAACACACTTACTGTAAATATAATGGTGTAAATAAAGAGGAAGCAGACTCCGCAGTCGCAAGGAACATTGTGCCCCGGACTGTGGGGTCTGCTTCCACTATAACTAACAAGAAATCTCCCCTCCCCAGCCGCTCTCTTACCTTTGATGGGTAACGGGGGTGCAAGTTGGCACAAGGCAGGAAATGGGAGAAGGCAGAGTGGAAGGTGGGCAGGAGGGTTGAGAGGATGGGGATTGGAGTGCGTCGGCCCCCTGAATATTTTTTGCAGGGGAGCTGAGAGCACTCTAGTTATGCAACAAACTTCAAGGGTCACTATAACCTTAGGTTTACAGGGGAACTATACTTAGTATTTGAAACTACCTGCATGCACAAGAGTTAAAGGGGTCCTCCACCCAAACAATTATTTTCTTTGCATCTGATACTGTTTCTCTGAACCTGTATCAGATGATTCGCTTCACCGAAACATTCTCAAAAGGTGAAAATTTGTCGAAATGCAATGAAGTCTATGGACAACAACATTTTTTTGAGGCACAACAAATTTGTTTTGATGGGCAACAATTTTTTTCACCCATTGGATCCTATGGATGTTATTTTTGCAGCAAAACTTCATACATCACTAATTATAACCAAAATAGAAGCTATGTAGATAATGCAGTTTGTTTGTTGAATATATATTCAAAATTTCCATTAGGCAGACCCATGAGGAAAGCAATGAATGAAGTTATACTGGTCATCAAGGAATGGCATGCTGGTCCTTAAATGTTTCTAAAACTGTGGGCCTTCTTGCGAAACTGGTGAAGCCAGAATGAATTCCCAGACCATCTCCATTCTTTGAAAAACCAAAAGTGTTATGCTGCTCTAAAACCATTCCCAGTTATTCTGTGAAAACATTAAAATAATTATGTAAGAGTAAATTTTGCAGGCGCCTATAATGGTTTGTAATTTCCGTAATAATAAGAAAAGATGACTTTATGAAATTCCGGGATCCCTTGTTTAGGTTACACAATGTTAATTTGATTGACCCTTTGCATTCCTAAATAAACTGTGGATACTTTAGTACATTTCATTTTAGAGAGTAGAGCAGATTTACAAAAAAAATAAAAAAAACTGTAACAACTTAATTATGCTTCTTTGGTGTATTTTATTGGGGCCATGTATTTTTTTCATTGAAATTAAAGGTAGAGGTCACCTTTAAATTAATCGTTATGAGCAGATTAAGCTAAATCTTAGAAGAGTTTTTGGTATTTTTTACTTTACCTTAAAAATGAGCGAGAAGTGAGAAATGCAAATAGAGGTAAATGACCAGCAATCAGACTATTGAAAGAGAGAAATATCACATACTACCAGCCACGCAGTGTTGCTCCCACTCATTTATAATTTTTGTACCAGTTTTATATTCTCAAATTCTTCTTGAGTTGCACATGCTTTCTACTACATAGATTGAGTATTTTGTCTGATACATGCATTTTTTATGGAAATATTTGTAGCTCATTGGTTTGAATTGATCTTGTCACCTCTCAACTCCCAAGATGTTTAGGCTAGAAAACGCCAGCAAGAAATCAAGAGAACATAAATAAATGCTAGATGTTCAGGGGGTTATCTAACAAAGATTGAATGTTAGAGTTTTTTATACCTCTAATGAATTCGAATGAACTCACAACTGGGATGGTTTCTTATTAAAGAAAAAACTCGAATGGAAAAAACGAGATTCAGCAAGTTCGAGTTGCAAAACCCAAAAACTCAAATTCATTTGACAAAAAAAAACCCTCAGAAAAAACTCGAACCTCTATTAACATCTTCATATGGTTCAAGGGACCTCTGCTATGGTTTTAGATGGTGTATTTTCCAATTCCAGCTATTTCCAGAGTCGGGGTATAATAAATCTTGAAAAATCAAATTTTTTTGTGATCACCTCAAAAACTCGAATTTTCATGGACAACACAACTCGAACCTTAATAAATAACCCCCTTAATGTCAAGATTGAGCTGTGGAACTTTTTTTTTTTATATATTTCCTTTAGAGGCTGATTTAGTATTAATTGATGACTAGTGATGGGTGAATTTGTCCCGTTTCGCTTCACCACGAATTTTGGCCAAAAAATTTGCCAAACGCAAATTTTCGAGGAAAATTGGTGAATTTATTTGCCGGCGGCGAAACAGGCAAATTTGCACCTGGCGAATAAATTCGTCCATCACTATTGATGACCATGTCCATTGCACTTATATTTTTATGTGCATTAGATGCCCATAACTTTGCAACTGGTCTTTCTGTGAGTATGTGTATGTTTGTGTGTGATTATTTGACATTCTACTCTGCTTCTCTCTTGATACATCAAATGGACAATATCAATCTTTTCAAAAAAATAAAATAAAACAAGCTTTTTTCTCAAGCACCGCCATTGGCTCATATGTAGCCTCATATGCATTAAAGAACTTCCAGATACCACTGGGATTTACAGTTTACTCTTTTATGCAAGCAATCTAGTAATAGCAATAAAGGATACAGCTGGGAGTTATAACATCATGCCAGTTACACAGCGGTAAACTGGGTTTAACGTTGTATTTAATCCATATACAATTAATTATACTGTATATAAACACATACACACACAGGAGTAGTTAGGAGAAGTTAATAAAGCATGTGGGGGGAAGGGCCATAGATTTTCCAAACCAATAAAAAATCAAGCATTAGACAGTCATATACTGTATGTTTTTACAAGCCTATATTAATGCTTCATTGTGACATCATTCTTACGCATCAAATGTAAATGGGATAATGTCAATTTTAATTGTTTATCAAACACAATCAATACAATTTCCTGAGCATCAGTATAGATAAGTTAAATAAATATTTGATTCTTCCATCAATTTACACCCATGTAAAAAAAAATGTTTTTAGAGGAAGCACAGATGGATGAAAAGCTGACCATCTTCTTCCCACAGTTACTCTAAATAGCCAATGAGGCAGTGGTCAATTTTTAATGATTGATTTCCTTCAATTTCAAATACACAATACAGATCAAAATATATTTACACTACAAACCATATATTTATTTATCTTTTTCTGAAAAAAAGGTGTAATGTATATTTTCACTACTATCCCCCATTATTTCTACTCCCAAAAGCAAATCAAACAACCTTACATAAAAACAAATGCATTCTGCCAGTTTTCTGTCTCTTGCTGCCATTCAGCTTCTAATCTTTGTGAAAAATATGGGAGCAGCTAGATTATCGTACATGTGTTTGAAAGCAGAAATGTATTTATCTTAGTTAATTGTGCCATGTGCTACATTTAAGAGACCCAGCGGTACTGCCGTTCTTTTGGTAAAGCATGAGAAGGCAGCTGTGATATTGATTATGCAGGAGGACGGTAACTGCATGAGATAAGTTGTTGATTTAAGAATAGAGACTTTGGATGCTGCCTCTTTTGCATTTTTATATCATAGCGGCAAAAGTGTCCGTGTAAATTTATTTTTCCTTAGGTGCTCTGCTTTGGCAAGAGAAGTTAAGGATATTTGAAAATACTGGAGCATGACTTACTACATAAGGATATCTTTCTTTCTTTTTAAGTCTTTTTATTGAGATTTCAAGAAGAAAAAAAGACTTTTACATAACAAAAGTAAAATCAAAGCATATGCAATGTAAAACGTAATAAGCAGTTATGCAAACTATATATAACACTGTTTGCTCAAATGTCTTCAAGCTAAAAGTAATAAACAGAAAACATAAGATAACCTAACATTAAACATAAAACATTAAAGGAGAAGGAAAGGCTTTATTTACTTGGGGTGCCAAAAGTAAGGCACCCCCAAGTGATTGTATATACTTACCTGACACCCTGGTGCTCCTCTCAGCAGAAATCTGCACCGGCCCGGGGTTCTTCCAGCATGCACCACGGAACAATTGACCTCCTTCTTGTTCTTTCCACGTGTGGGTGTGCATGCACGGTAGCGCGAACAGCCGATGAAGATGTTGGCTATTTCATTCTACTGCGCATGCGTCTACCCCGGGAAATTTGAAGAAAGAAGAAGGAAGCTGATCTCTCCATGGTGTTCGCTGGAAGAACCCCTGGACTGGTGCAGGTTTCTCCTGATAAGCACCGGCCATGGATTTGAGGTAAGAATATATAATCACTTTGGGGTGCCTAACTTTTGGCACCCCCAATGTAATAAGCCTTTCCTTCTCCTTTAAAGCTCTACTCAGTGTAAGGGAAAATAATTCAGTTGAAATTAGCAAGAATCAGTGTTCCAATGCCTCATAGAAAAAAATTAGACCCTTTTAGAACCTTCTCAACATACATGGTAATCTTCACAAATTCAGATCTGTGAGCTATTTAAAGTCTGTAAATGATCTGATAATATTAACTGCAATTTTTTTAAGAAATAAAAAAAAAATCTAATTAAAACAGATGGTTGGTTGACAATTTTATAACTGCCTGCATTTCCTCCCTGAGCACAGATGATGAATATTAGAAAAGGAAAGCAAGTATTAAGAAATGACAATTGTAAACATTATAAACATACAGGATGAACTTTTCCATTCAAACTAAATCAGGAAGATATGGGACATGCTGAGTCAGCAGCTAGAATTAAAAAAGAATTTGATTTCTAAGGTTTTTTTCTATTCGGTCATTATTTTTCCATAGATTTTGTTAGGGTAATTTAAACAGCTATAAATGTTGATTTGTTATTATGGCTTAGCTCCTGTTTTCAGCATAAAGTCAAGTTTATCTCCAAAGCTTCTGGTGCAATAAATATACTATGTGTGGTCTGTAGTCTTCTTCATTTAATATATATAATGTGTAAGTACAAGTATGGGATCCGTTATCTGGAAACTAGTTATACAGAAAGCTCCAAATTACAGAAAGGCTGTCTCCCATAGGGGCAAATTTACTTCGCAGATTTACTAACAGTCGCTGGCGTAACTTTGCTAGGGAAGGAGATATACTCTAGGGGTACGTCGCTCCATAGCGCCTTGCGAATGGACGTGACTATGCAAATTCACTAAGATGCGGATTTTACTGAACGTTACCTCTTGCTCCAGACTTGCCTTCGCCACCTCAGACCAGGCGAAGTGCAATAGAGTAAATAGAGTTGGCATCTTATTTTTTTTCAAGGTGATAGGCTGAAAAAGAGCGTAACATTTTTTTGGGGTAACTTGCTTCGATAGGCTGAAAAAGAGTGTAACATTTTTTTGGAGTAACTGGCTTCCCCCCTACATTTCCTAACATATGGCACATAAACTATACACTGGGCTCACGTGTAGGGCAATATAACAACTTTTTATTTTATTTTATTATATTTAGGTACTTGATAGACTTTTTTAAGTCTATCGGAGATGGACCTCCCATATTCAAAGATTTCTGGATAACATGTTTCCAGATGAGGGATCCTACACCTGTAATAATATTGTCAGTTTTATATAAGCATGCCCTTATCATGGAAAGAGGGAAACCAGACCAACAGTCAACATTTTTGAGTCCAGCGTTTGCAAATGGTCAAGAACATTTTATTCATTAGTTTAAATTGAAAATATCAATTACCTAAGAAACAAAAAACTCCTGTTAAATTTCCACCTACATTATATGCATGTAAACTATAATACGCCTAAAACACAGTTCAGAATACAAGAAAGACATGCCTTATCTCCCCCTGCGCTACCTAAAAAAAATTGTGTAATCGATAGGGATGTAGCGAACCGCCGAGTATGTGTTCGCGAACGCCGTTCGCGAACACCGGCAAAAATTGCGAACAGTTCGCGAACAGTTCGCGAACTTCGAACATCCGAAAATCGCTCGATTCGAACGATCGAAGGATTTTAATCGTTCGATCGAACGATTTTCGTTCGATTCGAACGATCGAAGCCATTCGATCGAATGATTTCATTCAATCCAATGGCTTCGATCGTTCAATTCGAACGAAAATCGTTCGATTTTAGCGATCGAATGGTCGAATGGTCGAACGATTTTGACGCGAACGCCTATTGGCGAACGTCGCGCGACGTTCGCGAACTTGCGGCGGACGCGAACAGCCGATGTTCGCGCGAACAAGTTCGCCGCAGAACAGTTCGCTACATCCCTAGTAATCGACACTGGTAAAAGAATGTTGCACAAAAATAGTCAATAAAGTATGTACTTTATCACTGACGAAGGAGACATGAGGCCTCTAAAACGTCTGATCTTTGTACTCCGCACCAATAAACCATTGGAGGTACTTCGGGTACATCGCATTGAATTAGTTGAGTGCATCTTTCTGGTTCAACTGGTCCAAATTAAGAGAAATATTCCATGAACATCATGGCACACATTTTAGCTATTCTGCACTAGCAGCCATTATATGGGCATCTCTGGGTGGATATGCTAGCAGATCTGTTCTGCACTTATACCCGAAGCCAAAAATCAGATATTCATCCAATGCTAACTTCACAGGTAGCCTGTGATAGGCCATGTTTGTCGGCATGCTACAATAATCCTTAACAGGCTAGTTACTAAACCTGCACTCACCTCTATTACAGCTTTAGAAATGATAAATGATAAAATAATAAAAACATCATTAAAATAAGTCCCAATAACTTTTGAACACATTCAAACATTCCCACTATGGGAGTTAGTGGATACTAGTTATATAATACTTGCCATGCTTGCAGCAAATGTAGGGTATACTATACAGAAGTTACATGCTGCAATATGAAAACATAGGACTAATAAATACATTTATTATTATATAAAACATTTGTGACTGCCTACACTGCTAAAGGAATGGCCAAGAGAAAGTACAGAACAATAAATGCAAGGTAAATCCAGAAAAACTATGAACGTGTGCTGATCATGAACTTTCCAGGCTTAGCAAAACCTCATCAAAACTTAATAAGAGTTTCTACAAATATCAAAACCTTAGTTGTAGCCAAATCCAATTTCAAATTCAGTATCTTACTTTGCTAGTTCATTCATTTTTTAAAGAAGATATTTTCTTGCTCAAAAGGAATTATCTATATAGCACATAGCATCTCTACAGACTTGATACTAAGGCTGCAGGTACAGCAAGTAATATAACAGATATGAAACCTCTAACTCTGTTTAACAAACCAGATCTTTACTATTATTATTATTACATTTATTTTAAAGAGCCAACATATATGCATACATAATAATTGAGGGTCCTGCACACAAGGGCTTTCAATCTATAAGGGTCTGAACAAGTGTGGCAAAAGGTATAAAATAATTGTAGTGGTGGGGGAAGTATATGTTGGAGAAATTCTGCTAGTGAGGATATAATGGGTCAGCAAAAGTTGATGAGTTATGGAAAGTGATGAATGCAAAGGAGCTGTTAGTGGTTATTAGGTAAGTGTGTAAGCTTAACAAAAGAGGTGAGTCTGAAAAGAACATCTAAAACTCTGTTCGATCTGGGAGTGGAAGTGTGAAGTAATGAATTTCAAAGATAGGGAGTAACTTTGGTGAAGTTCTGTTGGTGTGCATGTAAGAGGAAGAAACCCAATAGAAGAGTAAAGTGAGGTACATTGAGTTCATGAATGAGGCTTGTGTTGAACATACTTTATTTAAATCATGAAAAATCGTTGTTTTTTGTTATTTTTTGAGCAGGGAAATAAAAAAATGGGAAAATGAAGCTGTCACATGTTTGGTCCATGGGAGGAAGATAATTCGATTACCAGTGCCCAGATAATCCCACTGCACAATGGTCTTCTGCTGCTCTGTGCATTGGTAATTTAATTATCCACCTTGCAAATACCAAACATGGAATGGCTTCAGATTTCCCATACACAATTAAAAAAAACAGATTTTATAATCAAAAAGTATATTCAGCACAAGCCCTATTCATTGATGAAAAACAAAGGGTATACCGCCCCTTTATGGGGAGTTCTAGAAAAAACCGAATACCTCATTAAATACAATTAATGCAGTTTCTTTCCTAATATTCAAACATGTTTCCTCCATTCTTTGATATTGTCATTGCTATGATGTTTTGCCATGCTGGGTCTGTGATGATAGTGCCTCTCCTTCATTATATATCTTCCTGCAACTCTGCACTGTGCAGATAACCCATCATGCACCGACATATTTCATTACATAGTCAACTCTTTATCAGCTTCTCTTGCGATACCCCAGAAGGTTCTACCACACCTCCGTGCAAAAACATATAAAGCTTTACATGTTCTGTCAATGCCTTAAAGGGAGAATTGTAATATTTCTGAGCCTGCTTCACTATAGTACCACATAATTGCTCTGCAGAGATAATGAGATACAGTATATACCAGCAGTCTCAGGATGCCTACTAGAACTTCTGCTGAAAGAATGGTCAGCACTTGTGAACTCCTAGTAAGTAAAGCTGTAGTTAAAATTTCACAGTCGAAATTGTAGAAGACTCACAATGTGCATAGTCTTTGGTATAAACCATTTGTAAAGTCAATTGTGTAGAGGGTGGAAAAGCCATTCCTGGGGTAATTCTGGTGTGCTACGGTGCATATTCCACAGCATTTTCTTCAATGTTGGCTTTCCAGATTTTAGTCTTACTTCCTATTCACCCTCTTGGTTGTGTTTAGTAACACTCAATGTGTACTGCAGTGTAATTCCCAATGGCTAATAAAGAATACATACAGACAATTTCAATAACACAAGAAACAAACAGAGCAATAAGTACAGCATATTATGGAGCTGACAAATCGGATCTTCGCAATATACTTTCGTATTATACTTTCAATATCACATTTAGCCTTTTGGGATTTTTAGCATATGAAATAATTTTTTTCTCTTGACACCCGAAAACCACGAAACACTTTGGGGCCGATTCATGAAGCTCGAGTGAAGGATTCGAATTAAAAAAACTTCGAATTCGAATTTCGAAGTGTTTTTTGGGCTACTTCGACCTTCGACTACTACTTCGACTTCGAATCGAACGATTCGAACTAAAAATCGTTCGACTATTCGACCATTCGATAGTCGAAGTACTGTCTCTTTAAGAAAAACTTCGACCCCCTACTTCGGCAGCTAAAAGCTACCGAAGTCAATGTTAGCCTATGGGGAAGGTCCCCATAGGCTTGCCTGAGATTTTTTGATCGAAGGATATTCCTTCGATCGTTGTATTAAAATCCTTCGAATCGTTCGATTCGAAGGATTTAATCGTTCGATTGAACGAATAATCCTTCGATCATTCGATCGCAGGATTTGCGCTAAATCGTTCGACTTCGATATTCGATTTTAACCCTCGATATTCGACCCTTCATACATCTGCCCCTTTGAGTTTTCGCGGGAAAAACCAGCGTTAAACCCCAAACATTTTGTAAGGGTTAAAGCATCTTCAAATGGTTAAGGGGTCATCTGCCATTGACTTTTACATGAATTTGGCAAGTTTTAGATGGTGTATATTTTCGATTTCAGACTTGGAACAGCTTTGGGGCATAATAAATCACGAAAAAATCTCACCTTAATAAATAACCACCCTAAATGTCTCTTCTTGCTATAACAAAATAAAAAATAAGCTTAATGAACTAGGACTAACAAAAGTGTTTAACTATTAGATTCATCTTTCACCATATTGATTACTTTAGTAATTCTTTTAACTTTTTGTTAATACAACAACGGGCTCTTGAATTCTTCCCGGTTCTTTGTAAAGACCCCCATTTAGTAGAGTCTATGGTCTTCAATATAATGCTGATCTTTTTCTATTAGTTTTTAAACCTTATGATAACGTCCTGGTATTTTCTATGGGTATCATTTCATCTCCTCATTATTCATTAGGCACTCTATTGCCTTAACATATTCTGACCAACCTGATTAGCTTTTGGACAATAAAAAGGAATTGTGCTGTGCAGATACTAATTAAAGAATGGTAAAGTAAACATTAAGATATACAACTAATATCCCAGACACGCATATATAATTCCTGGAAGCCTGAAGGATAATAAATAGTTCAGGTATCTCAGATATTAATCCTATTGACATACATTTGAAATTAAACATACCTGTTTCTGCCCAAGCCTGATTTTGACATTATTCTGTGGCAGTCCATTTCTAATTGCATTCAACATTGCCAGAGTGGCTTGGCTTCCTGCAGGGCTCGTGTCAGATAGCTGCTTGCTTTGATTTTGACGAGAAGTAATCTTTTGTGTTGCTGATTGATTTCTCTACAGAAGAAAATAAAACAAGACATCATTTTAATGTGCTGTATTTGAAATGAGATAAATGTTAATGGTACTGTCACTTCAGCAACACACACTTGCTTAATAATACATCTCTTATGTGTTGTACATGTTTTTATTGCAGTGTTTGGTGTAATTTGGTATAGAGCCAACTAGCCCTGCACTGGGACATTTTTTCTCAGCTTTTGATGATCGTGTATTTGACATTTTTTCTGCCATATGATACAAATATTGTATGATCACCCACTTCTCCTAGACATTCTGTACTCAACTGGCATTCATGACACTGCTATTTCTAGGTTAAACTCTTATATTTCCAACAGTTTCTTTAAAGTTGCCTTCTCTAACTCTACTGCTACTTAATTTTCTCACGCTGTTGAAGTTCCTCAAGGTTCAATCTAAGGACCTCTGTTTTTCTATGAAAATATATTCAGTCATTTGGACTTTATGCTGATGATGACACCCAATTCTACCTGTCTATGCCTGTCCTTTCTCCTTCTGTCCTTTCCCAAGTTACAGACTAAATTTCTCCAGAGTCGGACTGGACGAGCGGGACACGGGAAAAAACCCCATGGGCCCCGGCTCCTGTGGGCCCTGCCGGCCTAGACCCACTCCCTGCAAATATGATTGACAAGTAGTGAGAAAAAACCTGTACGCACACGCATGCACAGGGCAGGGGGGCGGAGACAGTAGCCCCGGTGGAACTTGGGCCCTCCAGTCCGACCCTGCCTTTCTCCCATCTCCTCTTGGAATTCACAGCGCCACCTGAAACTAAATATCTATGACCGGGCTTTTAAAGGGGAAAAACTCAATTTTTTTGAGGAAAAAAACGAGATTTATTATACACCGAAGTCCTAATTCAGAAATACTCCATTTCAAACCTGTTGAGATCCTGTAGAAGTAAATGAAAGAATTCCCTTTTCCAATTTGAAGATATTGTGGTCTCCCCTGGGTTTCATCCGATAATCCGAAAACCCGATATATACTATACTATACTAGTTAGTTTTTATTCTGATGGTTACATTTCAAGTAAGCATTATATTGCAACATATTGTGCAGCTCTGTTCCATTACACTTTGCAAGGTATTCTTATTCCTTGGAACTCACAAAGTGGTTTAGCCTCTTTTGGTTGCTGTAGCAACAGCTTATAGCACAAGAGCCATTTAGAAATGTTCATTCAACCAGGTTGTTCTATTCTGTTAGGACAGAAATGCTGATGTAGCAGCAAATCATTTATTACAGGTCAGTACAGGTTTGCCTGTGTTCTCTCTCTTACTAAGTATGCAATGTATTTGCTGACTAGCACCCAAAACACATGGTCTACTTCATGAACCATTGTTAACAATTTACAATAACACCATAGATGCACAACACACTTTGATGGCTATTTGAACTTACACACTGTAGCAATTTCTGAATGCGTATGTTTCTAGAAGGGGAGTGAGGGTAGTCGATAGCTTTGGGGAAATATCCTGCCATGTGATACTGCTGTCTTTATTACACCAGCCATATATGGTAACTAGAGTAATGAGTATGACATTACAGGCTTTATTTCCCTTTAATTTGACAAACCCACCATGTGCTTGATTGGGTACAACTTAGTCCAAAATCATACTTATTACAATTTTTGTAGTCCTACCTTGCCACTTCTTTTCTGCGTTCTTGAATGTGAAGCACTATGGGGCGATGTTTTCAAAGTATGAGGAAGAAAGGCGGGAAACCCCCAAAAACCCTGCAGGGAGAAGAAGCGGTACATTAAGTATTTTGACTCCTTTTAATTGAATCCTTTTAAAGGGGTTGTTCACTTTTGAGATAACTTTTAGTATATGTAGAAAGTGATATTCTGAGACAATTTGCAATTGGTTTTCTATTTTTATTATTTGTGGTTTTTAGTTATTTATATATGAATTGGAGAGGGCCAGAATAGAAAGATGAGTAATAAAAAGTAGCAATAACAATAAATTTGTAGCCTTACAGAGCATTTGTTTTTTAGATGGGGGAAAGTGACTCCCTTTTGAAAGCTGTAAAAAGTAAAAGAAGAAAGCAAATAATTAAAAACCTATAAAAAATAAATAGTGAAGACAAACTGAAAAGTTGGTCAGAATTAGCCACTCTATAACATCACGGTTGAACTGGGGGGCCGGGGCCCACCGATGTGGGCTCATACCTGTTTTTTGCTGCAATTGGGCCAGAGAAGGAGATTGGGAGCAGTAAAAACAGACTGGGCCAAGGAGCAGGTCTGGGCCAGCAGGGCCCAGTTCCAAGTCTTTATAACATACTAAAAGTTAAATTAAAGTTGAACCACCCCTTTAACATAATGCTATCTATTATCAAGACACTTGGGGGGTTATTTATCAAGGTCCGAATTTATCTCAATATCGGCTGCTACAAACTCCGATTTAACCAGCTCGGGTTTTTAACGCTTATTTATTATTAAATTTTCCTGAAATTACCTTTGCGGGAAAAGCTACGATTTTCACAAATTTTCCGTAAATTTTCCCCGGAAACTCCGAATTTTTCTGAGTTTTCACCCAAAAGCTCCGAAAACATAGTGAAATTGCCCGAAACCCCCAACACAACCAAAAATCAATGGGACTGTTACCATTGACTTTTATTCAACCTCGACAGGTTTCGAGATGCCGTGTTTTTATATTCAGGCTTTTTAGCCTTCGGGGTTTAATAAATTCTGAAAGATTCGTGATTTTTTAAAAGCCTATTATAACACAAATAATCACAATTTTTTTGGATTTCGGGGAGTTTCGGGTATTCGGAGTTTAGTAAATAACCCCCATACAGTACACAAATAAATTACAGTATCAAAATTATGAATGTTATGGGAAAGCGAGATATGTTTATTAGAAGGAAATCTTGGATGATCTTCTAAATCATCCAAAAATAAATACAAAGTGCAGTAATATTTTGCAGTAGTGCAGTGTGACTTGCTTTTCTCATGAAGTTTCCAAAACATAGATCACCAACCTGCTATATAAAGATTCTTGCTGTACTATCCCTCTGGAGCACTCATCAATTTATTATATTGTAATCAGCTGAGAAGGCAAAATGCATCATCACAGGTCAACATCATCACACTAATAAAAATAAATTGCCTTCCTCAGGACATTCTTATAGCCACGGGAGGCTTTCTTAGGCTTAAAGTTTATGGCACACATCATGTTATCTCCACCAGAGTAAAAACAATCAAGTGTGAATTTTCTGTCAGAAATACACTCAGTGTGTGCAGTGTTAGACAGACAGATTACAGACAGTCCTGTCAATGCATACACATATGGAGCAATGAGGGGCATATTTAAATATTTTGTCTGCATACATAGGCGGTGTGAAACTGACAGGAGTGAAATCTCACAGTCATTGATTGCATATCAATTTATATTGTAGCTAGTCTTGAATGTGAATCTCCTCTGTGAAGAGCAGAGTAGAACCAACAAGAGCAGACATATTTCAAGAATGAGAATCTGATTTCCCTTGAGAATGGACTGTGTTCAGAAACGTTGGGGCTTTTCATTCTTGTAACGTGTCTGTTTTTGCTGGTTCTGCTTTCTTTTTTTAAAGGTATCCCTTTTGTATGTTTATTTATTCCATAATTGTTCTACTGATGGCTATTTTATCATGTCAGTTACATAACAAAAGCTTTATGAATATACTATACCTATGCCTTTCATAACTTATATGTTAATATGGTGTGCCTGGAGTAAATGATTGTGTATATAGTATTATTGCGGGTAACATTATTTAGTTTGTAGAAATAGCTTTCCAATGCACCCATTCTCTATAATATTTGTATGCCATGAACTTAAGTGGAGTTCCCTGCTTACAGCATTTTTGATCCATTTATATTAATTCCCTTTTGTGTATAGTTCTCTAAACAAAAATTACATTGATTGCACGTTACAACAAACTATAGCTTTAAATAAAAGAATTGAAATACAGATTAGATTTAATTGCTTACCTGTCTCTGAGAGGTATTTTCCTTTCCCGAAAGAGGAAATATTCTCACCATTCCAGACTTTAATTCTCGTACTCCCGCTTTTGAGATGTTTTTGGTACTTTCATAACGTGTACATTTCTCTCTGCCTGAATTACAAATTCTTTTTATCACAGATACTGGAGACGTAGAACAGGAGGAAGGATAAGGAATTAAGTCACATCTTGGGTCCTTTTGTTCAAACTCTCTGCCTTTACTAGTCGAAGTATCATTGACCAGTAATTTGTTTTCTTCAGAAAGCTTGGTAACATATGTATGAATATTGCCATCAGCGCTTGTCTGGATCATAATATCAGGTGGTGTTGGGCAGTCTGTCTCTTCTGCTACTTCTTTTTCCCCATTATCATTATCATGGATAATACATAAAGGAGAAATGAAGGCTTCGATAGTTTTCTCATTGGCCTCTGTATATCTTTTATTCTTAGTGTTACAATCATTATACACTTTATATCTGTTGGATGAATTGTTCTTCAATATATATATTAACTTCCTTATTCTCTTGCTGTTTTCCGCAGCTATGACACTTTCGTTACCGGCTGAGGTACATTTTAATGTAGGAAGTCTTGGCGATGCAGTCAATATTTTAAGCTTGTTCTCAGATTGCTTACTGGTGTTTTTTAGTAAAGGAATGCCTAATATGCTGTGTTTGGGTTGTGGGCAGTTATTCATCTTCTGTTTATATTCTGACAACTTGACATCTAATGCAGATGATATTGTAATGTTGCCACTGTTGAGATATTTACATTTCCATTGAGTTGGGCACAAAGTGAAGGCTTTATCTGGGAAGGCATGCACAAAATATTAAAAGAAAATGTCATATTGGAAGAAAAGTCACAACTCCATGCATAGGTGAACCTTGATTTCCAGCTAAAAGAACATATTAGCTATTTGCTTTAACATATAAACTACTGCTATGTTTGAGACATTTACATTGTAATAATAGTTTTTTTTGTATTTACCAAATGAATAATTCAGCCCAAAATAATTCCTTCTTGTTGCAGGGTTGCTAACATGTTAAATTGTAACTTTGTATTGATTTGCAAGGTGTAAAATGTTGCTCTCTTAATGTATACTGCTATTATTGCTAAAAAGAACATTACATTAATTAAGGGGCATATTTAGCAAGGGTTGAATTTCGAATTGAAAAAACTTTTTTTTTTGGTCGAATAGGTCCGTTTTTGATCGAATATGTCCGTATTCAGCCAAATTCAAATGGTACAAATTGGAGGAATGGTGCATTCGATCGAATTCTATTCAAAGTTTTTCCCAAAAAAACTAAGATTTTTTTCAAAGTCCACCAATTGACTCCAAGTAGGTTCTAGGAGGTCCCCCATAGGCTAAAACAGCAATTCGGCAGGTTTTAGATGACGAATAGTTGAAATCGAATTTTTAAAAAGGCAGTACATTCGATATTCGAATTTTTGAATTTTTTTCAAATTCGAATCGAATTTGGACTATTCCCTAGTTGAAGTACACAAAAAATAGCTTGAAATTCGATTTTTTTTCATTCGAAAATTCACCTCGAACTTTGATAAATCTGCCCCTAACTGTCAGGTTAAAAGATAGCATTTACTGCATATTTGTTTCTTGTTTAATAAAAATAGGGACTCCAAAGTCTATATACCAGGCAAACATCTATGATTTTTAGGACAATGTGACCACTTGGGAATACTAATGCATTGGACTATTTGGATTATGTATCATTTACCCTTATGCGCATCATTTTTTATTTTCAACATATTTTCTAAAATTAAAATATCTCACAAATGTAGCACTTTGGGAAATTCTAATAAACAAAAACGACAAAACAGGTGCCAAAAAGCCAATGTGGGCCCTACCTCAATGAATAGAATTGCAAAAAAGCAAAAATAGTTACAGGGGGAGGATATACTCACAGTTCACACCAGTCCATAGGCGCATATCCATGAGAAAAAACATCAATTGTGAGTCCCTCCAAAAATCAGTCAAGGATAGTAAAAAATACAAAGTATTTAAGCCCATGAGTAAGTGCCCCAACAAGGCACAAAACGCGTTAGGCCGCTGTCTACTAAGTCCTAATAAATACTTTGTATTTTTTAATATCCTTGACTGATTTTTGGAGGGACTCACAACTGATGTTTTTTCTCAAGTTTTAGTAAACAGTTAGGGGATATTTCACATATAAATGATTTTTATTACAATGTAGTTTATGCAATTGCTCTATATATTTTATTTTATCTGGTCTTCTTTATGTGAGGTCTACTTAATTGTATTTGTCAGCGCTCTTCTCTGCGACCAACATGATTTGAACACGAACGTACAATGCATTTAAAAGGATGCTGAGGCCAACACTTCCTTGTTTTTTCCTTAAAAAATTGATCTGTTTCCTGATCTTTGGCCTGTTTACCAACTACTGATATCAGCTGCCTGTCCTGACCTTGGCCTGTCTTCTGATCAGATCCTGATTCCTGACTGAGGAGGGATTCTCATCAGGGCTTATCAGAATGCTGCTACCACTGATTTTATTAGCATATATGGGCAACAACTATTTTGACTACTTTGGCTTGCCAGAGACTGTATTGTCTTGGTCTGACTTGTCATGCTTTCTTTATTAACTGACATAGCCTTTTATACTGTGTTATAATGCCATTATAAAAAGCTAATAGTAATTAGGCAGCCCATGATTGTGGTCTGACATTACTGAGGCATGATCAACCAGTTTGGTTTGGTAAATTAAATCCATTTTAGCAGGGTACAATCATCAAGGAACCCCGTTGTGAGTTTCCATACTTAGTAATTCATCCCGAAAAATAATCTATGATTGCTCGAGTTGAAAAGCTAGAGTAATCACAAATACAAATTCACAATAAGTATAGATATTGCTATGTATAGTTCATATATGTTAGTGTATAGATAGACCTGTAAAAATATGTGTGTGTGTATACGAGAATAAGATTCTGTGACTTGTATGGATTCAAGCTAGCTTTGGTCACTAGTACCCTGGCCTTGAGGCAGAGCCACCTTCTTCTTCTAAGAGCAGTTCTTTGTTTTTCTGTGCTGTGAAGAGATATCTCTATGCATAGGCGGAGGGTGACTTTTGAGTTTGGGAAGGCTAATTAAAGATCGCCTATCACCAAAAAATTGTTTCACCTACAGGAGGTGCAGGCCTACAGTGCCTTCAGTGCAGATGGGGGAAACAATAGCATTTTTTTAAGAAAAGTCCCCTATAGAGTGCTATAGTCACCTCACTCATTAAGAAAATGTTTGTGCCCCAATGAGGCCTTCCATACCAGGAGGTCCCTCCCAGTGAACAAGCCACAGTGATTGATAGGTGTATTTTTTTTTTTTTTTTTTTAAAGAGAACTGAACCCTAACACTGAATATGGCAAACAATTGCATATTTTATATTCTGAACTTATTCAAACAGCCTAAAGGTTCAGCATTTCTATAGCAATAATAATGCAGGACTTCAACTTTGTCACAGGAACTCCCTATCTTGGATTTTGTTAAGAGAGTCTTTTACACGCACATGCTCAGTGAACTTTGAGCAGCTGTTTAGAAGCTAAGCTTAGGGGTTGTCACAAATCAAAAAATAGGTAAGCCCGGTAGCTGATATTACAAAGCTGATGAATAAATTATGATGCTAATTGTGCTGGTTTCTGTGCTGTTATGTACCAATAATCTGAATTATGTACTAATCATATATATATATATATATATATATATATATATATATATATATATATATATATATATATATATATATATATATATATATATATACAGGTGCAGGGTGGGACAGCACTCCAAGGATTTGAAGACAAGGATATAATGTCAAGAAAATGAGCAGGTTTATTCAATCCGACGTTTCAGTTCCACACAGGAACTTTCTTCAGGGAAATACAGAACATAGTGCACAGTGCAGGGTTTAAAACAGCATAATGGCGCCAAGTCTGGTTGCTAGGCAACCGTATGTAACATGAAACATACTGAGCTTAGTGAAAAACTAACTGGTGTAAAACATGGTGGTTTAAAACAACAGTACAGACCTCCTCGCTGGGTATAAGGCAGAAACAGAGAGTAGGGAGTAGTATAAGCGTAAATGAATGTACACAGAGCTAGGGGGCGTGTCCAGACGCCCAGGCAGTGATCAGTGGAGGTGGGGGCCCCTTGTGGCCAATCAGGAGACAGTGGGGCGGAGCGGAGTGTTCAGCCCGAAGTGAACACCCACAGGTAGTGACAACAGTCATTCCCTGGCAACCGCAGGCCGGAATTTGCATAGCAGGTACTCGGGTTTGTAGCAGCATGACAGTAACACACTCAAATGAGTGCGAATACTCTCAGGTCTGCGCATCACTCCCCACCTACATCCTGGCACCGGAACTTTATTCTGCTAAAGCAGCCGCACCACCTTCCTGTGTGCCCACGTACTGAAAACCTTGTGTCGCTCATGTGTAAGGAGCCAAACCTTCCGCTCCTTCGCCCGATACTCCCATAGGTCTGTACCTAAGCCCAAAAAGCGAGTCATGGATCTGACTGGGATTAAAAGCAACAAAGTTGCAACACTTAGCTGTGCCATGTATCCAGCTAGATTAGGTGGAAAAGGTTACTACAATATAAGGAGGGAAAAGACAACAGATGGATAATAACAAAAAGGGAAATGTTGCAAACGTAAAAGGGACATGACAAAGTCCAATGCATCGGATGTTCTAGATAAAACATCCAAGTGGCAATAGTTCATTAAGGCCACGTGGGGCCACAGTATCCAATGTGTAAATCCATCTGGATTCCTTCCTCAATAATGCTTGGTCCCGGTTGCCCCCCCTGGGCAAGGGTGGTTGGTAGTCAATGGCCATACATCTGAAAGTGTGTCCCTCGGCTAGAAAATGTCTAGCCACCGGTTGAAGAGCCTTGCCTTCTTTGAGTGCTTTGCTAATAGATGAACGGTGGTTGGCTATGCGCTCCTTCAGAGTTGTGGTGGTTTTACCAATATAATACAGGCCACAAGGGCACGTTATGAGGTACACGATGTAAGTCGAGCAACACCCGAGTCTACTCCGGATTTTGAACCTCTTCCCCGTATGTGGGTGAGGGAAGTCAGGTCCTGTAAGTAAGCACCGACAAGTAACACAATCCGGGCACCTGTAGCAGCCAGCCTTCTTCTGAGTAGTAAGCCATCCGGGCTCTGTATTGGTGATCCCCTTGAGGTCGGTTATTACCAGTAGGTCTCGCAAGTTTTTCCTCTTTTATAGCCCATCAGAGGTTTCTCGGAGGAATGAAGGCAAAGTGACTCATCCATATTCAGCATGGGCCAGTGTTTGTTAATGCTGGCCTTCAGCTGCCCAGATGCTGTGGAGTAAGTGGTGGAGAAAATCAAGGTTTTTTTTAAAGTGGGCTCCTTGATGGAAATAGGCTGGAGAAGTTCAGCTTGGGTGTGTTGGAGTGCCCTCTCAAGTTGTTCATATAACATGCCAGGTGAGTAGCCTCTGTCAAGGAATCTATCCAGCATCTCTCGGAGCTGCAATACAGCTGTGGATCTGGAGCTGTTGTTGCGTATCACACGCAAAAACTGTGAGTATGGGATCCCTCGGATGGAGGCCGGAGGATGGTGGCTGCTGGCATGCAGGATCGAGTTTCTGTCTGTTGGCTTCCTAAAGAGACGGGTGCCCACTTCTGGGCCTGATAGAAAAATGTTTAAATCTAGAAAATCAATGTCTTCCTTGCTATAATTGAGGATCAATTTTATGGGGCTGTCAATCATGTTAAGCCCCTGATGAAAGGATATGAGTGCCTCCTCCGTGTCTGTCCAAATCAGGAGAAGATCATCTATGTAGCGGAGGTAGGTGAGGATTTGTTGTCCCAGTAGCGGGAGAATGTACTTTGTTTCAAAGTCAAGCATATAAATATTGGCGTAGGACGGAGCCAGTGCACTTCCCATTGCGGTCCCTGCCAGTTGAAGGTAAAAAGAGTGTTCAAACCGGAAAAAGTTCCTGGATTATGTCAGTTCTAGGAGGTGTATCAAGAACTCAATGGGTACATCTATGGAGGGAGAGGATACAAGGGCTCTCCTGCAGGCTTGAATCCCCTGGTCATGGGGGATCACCGTGTAAAGGCTTGTCACGTCCATGGTGGCCAATATGCTGTTCGAGGGGATCGGAGGAAGTTCTGCTAGTTTTCTGATGACGTGGCCCGAATCCTGGGTATAGGAGAGCATGGTACTGACTATTGGCTGTAGATATTGGTCCACATAGGTAGAGATGGATTGATACAGGGAGTCCACTGCTGAAATGATTGGTCGCCCAGGAGGGGCTGCCAGGGATTTGTGAACCTTAGGTAAAGTATAAATGATCGGTGTCCTAGGGTACTGTGTAGTGAGGAACTTGTGGGTGTCCGTATCAATCCATCCAGCGGTCTTGGCCATTGATAAGAATGAGTCAAGTTCTTTTTTAAAATTGTGGGTAGGGTCGCCAGGCAAAAGGCGATAGGTGGTGGTGTCAGAGAGTTGGTTAAGAAGTTCTGTTCTGTAATAGGATAAATCCAGAAGCACGATTGCCCCACCTTTGTCCGCCGGTCTGATGATCAGGTCCTTGTCAGCTTGAAGTGTCCTGATAGCCTATCTCTCTCGTGGGGATAGATTCTGTCGTTGTGGAAAATTCTATTTGTTGGTACACATCTCAACTGAGGATCTTGCCAAATGTCTTGATCGCTGCCGGAGGATTGGGAGGGTCAAAATTACTCCTAGCTCGAAATTTCGGGGTAGGCTTATCGGATGAATCTTTAAAGTGCTCTTTTAATCGGAGTTTCCTTTGGAACCTATGGATATCCACAAGAAGATCCAATGGGTCTGGTGAACATGTAGGTATAAATGATAGACCCTTGGATAACAGGGAGATTTCACAGGGTTGGAGGATGTGCTTGCTCAAATTGAAAATTATGTTTTCCCCCCTCTTTTCGGAGGTTTTCCCTTTAGCTTTTTTCCCTCCACGTCTGGTGTGTTTTCTCCGCCTTCTTTCTCTCTCCCCGCCTTTGATCTCGTGGCCACCCCTAAAAAAGAAGAAGTATTCGGGCCGGTATTTTCGGGGCCTGTATCAGAGTCGGTGGACTGATCTGAACTATCTACCGAGCGAAAGGATTTCGGGATATGTTTCATTCGACGAGGTGGTCTCCTGTAGTTGTCCTGACGAAGTCCCAATAGCCACCCATATACTCGTTTGGACTTGTAGTCCTCGGAAACTTTGTTTAATTTCTTCTGCTTAAAGTATGTGAGGTCCTGTGTATACTTGTCAACTAATTGCTGAAGTTTACCCAACCAATCTGTATTTGTGTCTTGTTTTAGTGTATCAAGATGTTGTTGTTCCAAGGTACGAATGCCCTCTCTTGTGGCAGCCAGTTCCTTACCGACAAATTCGACTACTAGGAGAATGAGATCGAAGGAACATCTATTAAGGATCCCGCACCATTTGGCACAAAATTCTGGGTTGTTGCGGCCCATCGTAGGGATGTTGCTGACCCTAAATCCCCTAGGTATTAGGCGTTGGCGATGATAGTTGGATAAATAGATCCCGTGCAAAAGGAGATCCTGTTCCTTCCTTTTGAGATTTAAAAGTTCATGGTAGATATCCGTGCTGGATTTAGCTATGGCCATATCCTGGGGGGTTACTGAAAACAGAATCCTGTCCACATCTTGTGTTGTAAACATAAAATCTTGGCTGGTATCAATGTCCAATGGTAACTGTGATGAACTCACCGCCATCTTGTGATCCAGGGAGTGGGGGATGCAAGCGGTAGTAACGGACCAATGTTAAGGTCTGGATCTGGCTGGAAAAACTGGTTCCCGAAGTAAACCTATGTACAATTCATATGGTGAAAATAGACGATAGACGACACAAAAACGATCCTGACCCTATGGACAAGGGCTGCTGGGTGCGGAGCAGGGGGCTGAAACCACTAGGAGATCAGTCCATAATAGTAGAGATGCAGATGTTCCGCACACCATAAGTGGCAAAAGACCTGGGTGCTAATCCAAAAGATAAATGGATACAGGTGCAGGGTGGGACAGCACTCCAAGGATTTGAAGACAAGGATATAATGTCAAGAAAATGAGCAGGTTTATTCAATCCGACGTTTCAGTTCCACACAGGAACTTTCTTCAGGGAAATACAGCCCGGATGGCTTACTACTCAGAAGAAGGCTGGCTGCTACAGGTGCCCGGATTGTGTTACTTGTCGGTGCTTACTTACAGGACCTGACTTCCCTCACCCACATACGGGGAAGAGGTTCAAAATCCGGAGTAGACTCGGGTGTTGCTCGACTTACATCGTGTACCTCATAACGTGCCCTTGTGGCCTGTATTATATTGGTAAAACCACCACGACTCTGAAGGAGCGCATAGCCAACCACCGTTCATCTATTAGCAAAGCACTCAAAGAAGGCAAGGCTCTTCAACCGGTGGCTAGACATTTTCTAGCCGAGGGACACACTTTCAGATGTATGGCCATTGACTACCAACCACCCTTGCCCAGGGGGGGCAACCGGGACCAAGCATTATTGAGGAAGGAATCCAGATGGATTTACACATTGGATACTGTGGCCCCACGTGGCCTTAATGAACTATTGCCACTTGGATGTTTTATCTAGAACATCCGATGCATTGGACTTTGTCATGTCCCTTTTACGTTTGCAACATTTCCCTTTTTGTTATTATCCATCTGTTGTCTTTTCCCTCCTTATATTGTAGTAACCTTTTCCACCTAATCTAGCTGGATACATGGCACAGCTAAGTGTTGCAACTTTGTTGCTTTTAATCCCAGTCAGATCCATGACTCGCTTTTTGGGCTTAGGTACAGACCTATGGGAGTATCGGGCGAAGGAGCGGAAGGTTTGGCTCCTTACACATGAGCGACACAAGGTTTTCAGTACGTGGGCACACAGGAAGGTGGTGCGGCTGCTTTAGCAGAATAAAGTTCCGGTGCCAGGATGTAGGTGGGGAGTGATGCGCAGACCTGAGAGTATTCGCACTCATTTGAGTGTGTTACTGTCATGCGGCTACAAACCCGAGTACCTGCTATGCAAATTCCGGCCTGCGGTTGCCAGGGAATGACTGTTGTCACTACCTGTGGGTGTTCCCTTTGGGCCGAACACTCCGCTCCGCCCCACTGTCTCCTGATTGGCCACAAGGGGCCCCCACCTCCACTGATCACTGCCTGTGCGTCTGGACACGCCCCCTAGCTCTGTGTACATTCATTTACGCCTATACTACTCCCTACTCTCTGTTTCTGCCTTACCAGTAAACCCCCGATTCTCTAAAGAATCGTTAATGAAAGAATGGTAACAACAGTGAGGCAGCAAAATGCGATGGGTGCTGATTCACTCTGCATCCCCAGGCAGCAACTGGCGACGCTAATTTGTGGGGATGTAGAGTGAATCTGTGCCTATTGCTTGTTATTACCTATCTGCTATTAGAATTCTTAAATTTTGAGTTTATTGGTAGTAAAGTGTTACTGAAAAATTTCTTTATAAACAACATTTTTTGTGAAAATGTTCTCCTGTCCTTGAATGAGTTCTCCCTGGTGAGCTGTACTTAAAATCTTGACTTTAACATCAGATGAACGCTGCACTCTTGAAAATGCAACATAAAGTTGACCATGACCAAACACAGGCTCAGATAGGTAAATGCCGACTTTATCCAATGTTTGTCCTTGTGATTTGTTGATTGTCATGGCAAATGCAGCCTTAATGGGGAATTGTCGTCGTTTAAGTTTAAAAGGTAATTCCTGGTCAGAACTGGTAAGGTCAATTCTGGGAATCAAGAATCCTGTAAGCACTTCTGCCTTGATAACATTTTGTCTCATGCTCTTCACAACCAACCGTGTACCGTTACATAAACCTTGCTTAGTGTTAGGGTAGGGGCACACGGCACGATTTCGCCGCGATTCTGCGCTGGGCGAGTTGTCGCTGCGTTTTTTAAGCCGAAATAGCTTTGCTAACTTTGGCGCTGGCGTCAATGCAAATCGCGGCGAAATCGCTGCGCTAATTCACACGCGGCGATTCTTTTTCTACTGTCGCCCGGAAACGCTCAGCGAGGCAACTTCGGACGACAATAGAAAACGAATCGCCGCGTGTGAATTAGCGCAGCGATTTTGCCGCGATTTGCATTGACGCCAGCGCCAAAGTTAGCAAAGCTATTTCGGCTTAAAAAACGCAGCGACAACTCGCTTAGCGCAGAATCGCGGCGAAATCGCGCCGTGTGCCCCTACCCTTAAGGTTTCTTAACAGCATGACTATTGTTCCTACTTTGAGTATAAGATTGTGTTGTGGTAATCCAGCATTGTTGATAGTGTTTAAATATTCTAATGGGAAGTTAAGTTTCTCACTTTCGTCTTCAGAATCAATACAGTCAGTACTCAGAAAGACACAGCTTTGTCCAGGAAGTAATGCAATCACTTGGTTGTTTATCATGTCAACATCAATATTTTTTGGAGATAATATAGCCCGTTTTGCTAAAAATGGCCACCCACGCAGGTACGCAACCGGTTCCCCTCCTAGAGTGACGCTAGCGCCGCCATTAGACAAACTTGCAAAGGAGTAGCAAGATGGCCGACGCTTATACAGACTTTAGTGGGCGGATGACAAACTCGCAGAGGAGTAGCAAGATGGCCGACGCTTATACAGACTTTAGTGGGCGGATTTGGCAGTGGGCGGATGACAAAGTCGCAGAGGAGTAGCAAGATGGCCGACGCTTATACAGACTTTCGTGCAGGTACGCAACCGGTTCCCCTCCTAGAGTGACGCTAGCGCCGCCATTAGACAAACTTGCAAAGGAGTAGCAAGATGGCCGATGCTTATACAGACTTTAGTGGGCGGATGACAAACGCGCAGAGGAGTAGCAAGATGGCCGACGCTTATACAGACTTTAGTGGGCGGATTTGGCAGTGGGCGGATGACAAAGTCGCAGAGGAGTAGCAAGATGGCCGACGCTTATACAGACTTTCGTGCAGGTACGCAACCGGTTCCCCTAGTGTGACGGTGAGCGCATCTGCCTCCCTAGATCCTAACCTTCCAGCGGTCGCCGCCTGAGTGAGCAGGAAAGAAGAGGCGGCGGGAGGCAGAAGGAGACGGTGAGCGCATCTGCCTCCCTAGATCCTAACCTTCCAGCGCATCTGCCTCCCCGATCCTAACCTGTTCTGATCCTAACCTTCCAGCACATCTGCTAATCGAAGGCCGCATCTATGTCTTTCGGCTGAAGTTGCGCGCGCATCTCATAGATCCTAACCGAAGTTGCGTGCGCATCTGCCTCCCCTCCACTCGGGACATAGATAGGCCTTCGGTTAGTATATAGGATACCCAGCGAGGAGGTCTGTACTGTTGTTTTAAACCACCATGTTTTACACCAGTTAGTTTTTCACTAAGCTCAGCATGTTTCATGTTACATACGGTTGCCTAGCAACCAGACTTGGCGCCATTATGCTGTTTTAAACCCTGCACTGTGCACTATGTTCTGTATTTCCCTGAAGAAAGTTCCTGTGTGGAACTGAAACGTCGGATTGAATAAACCTGCTCATTTTCTTGACATTATATCCTTGTCTTCAAATCCTTGGAGTGCTGTCCCACCCTGCACCTGTATCCATTTATCTTTTGGATTAGCACCCAGGTCTTTTGCCACTTATGGTGTGCGGAACATCTGCATCTCTACTATATATATATATATATATATATATATATATATATATATATATATATATATATATATATATATATATATATATATATATATATATTATAAATATTTATAATATATTGTGTTTCCTTCCCTAAGCCAAAAGCATGTGCAGTGAATAAACAAAGGTGACAGGGAACTGGGGCATCTTTGAAGACACAGATCTTCTCCACTAAAGGGCTGTGGTTCCCTTGGGCTGGTACAGAAGCTCAAAACATAATGTACAACATTTCTGCCCAACTTCTTTAGTTAAGCTTTAGTTCTCCTTAAAAACAAATATTATTGTGTGCCCCATATGGATTTGAAAGTCTTCACCTCAGAAAATATATACAGATACAGACAGACCGATACAGAGGCTAGTCTGCTCTATTTCACCTCACTGTCCTCCTCCCTGTACTCTAGTTTTGTCCCCAGGATTCCATGTGAGAAGCACATCTTGGCAAGTCAGTCAGGGCAGGAAGGGGTAAAACTGCAGCAAGCTGATTAAATACATATTTCTAACCATGGGATAAAGGGAGCTACAAATACATGTTATACACAATTCACAAATAATTGTTCCCTTCTCATTGCCGAATTCTCTGAATGTATATGAAATATTTCAGTGATATAATAAATAAATATAAATGTATATGAGCAACTGGCAACCTGGTTTGTGGAATAAATACATATTTATAACTACTTGGGATCTTTTTAAGTCACTGTAGTCCTGTAGATGCTGCACATGGCTAAACCTGAGCTTCCCATTCTTCCAGGGAGATCAGCTCTGAGCTGTGCAGGTCCCGCCCACTCCCCTTCCAGTCATCAGTCAGCTGATCTCTCAGCCTGTGGGAGACTACGCTGCAAGTGAAGCAAAGTTACTGTGTTCTATTGCAAGGTATTGCTAGAATCAGTCTTTTAAATCCCCCCGTTTTAAGGACTTTACCGTGCTGGTTTGGGGAGGCTTAGCCTCCCCAAGCCTTCATTAAAATCAGCCCATGTCTCTATGCTCCCCCACCTGTAACGCCCTTTTACTCCTGTATGTTCTCATGTCATACTTTCCCAAGTCTGTAAAACTCTGGGATTTATTTGTTTGGAGTTCTGACTCTTTGTGAGTTCAGAATCCACAGAAAGTGTGTCAAAAAAACATTGTTTTGTACTGCAAGTGTCTCCAGTAACCGAATTTCCATGACATGTCTGCACTGGGGTGTGCTTTTTTTCCAGCAAGGAACACACTTGTTCCCATTTAGGCATTTTGCAAGGGCACTCCCATTATGGCTCATTTCAGTTTATGTGTGCTTAAAGTGGACCTGTCACCCAGACACAAAAATCTGTATAATAAAAGTCCTTTTCAAATTAAACATGAAATCCAATTTCTATTTTTATTAAAGCATTCATAGCTGTTGTAATCTCATTTAAACATTTCAGCTGTCCCAGGGCATAGAGGCAGGGCAGACAATTACTTTCACTTTCCATTCAGCAGTTCCTAGAAATTGCTGCTCTCCCCACATTCCCCCAGTTCTCTTCACAATTTAATTGTGTAGCCAGAGCATGGGGATGGTCATCAGGTCCCCCATTTTGGTGCAAAAACAAGATTCTGAGATGATACAAGGCTTGTCTTAATAACTGTGACCACAAAATGGCTGCTGCCTGCTATGAGTTCCCAGACTAAAGGAAACAAGAATCAAATAATTTATATAGTGTAATTAAAGTTAATTTTGCTTGACTGATGTGATAAAATAGGATTATGAATAATTTATTTGGATGACGGGTCCCCTTTAAAGGGGATGTTCACCTTTAAGTTATCTTTTAGTATAATGCAGAGGGTGATATTCTGAGACAATTTGCAATTGGTTTTCATTTTTTTTTTTATTTGTGGTTTTTGAGCTATTTAGCTTTTTATTCAGCAGCTCTCCGGTTTGCAATTTCAGCAATCCGTTTGCTAGGGCCCAAATTACCCTAGCAACCACGCATTGATTTGAATAAAAGAGGGCCTGAATAGAAATACAAGAAATAAAAGGTAGCAATAACAAAAATGTGTAGCCTTACAGAGAAGAAGCAGAGGCAAACAATTGAAAAACTATAAAAAAAATAAACAATGAAAAATTTGCTTAGAATTGGCCAAGATATAAAAGAGAAATCTGTGAAATGCTATGATTGGAAAATCAGCTACACAAGCCTTTTGATGAAGTTTTCATTGTGGTTTGATAATCCTTGGTATTTTAATCTAGATGTATGTGGAACATGATAAATGTCAAGTGACGTACGCATTCATAAAGCACAATTATACATTTCATTATTGTTATCTCGTTGCCTGGAAAAACACAAGTGTTTGCCTCCTTCCAATCAGAATTGTTATTGTGAGTTTATAATCGAAATCTTCCCTTACACAGTCTTGAATAATTCTAATTCTATCACCTAGCAATTCATCACCTTTTTTTTTTACTCAAAATCTTTTCCATATAATTATTAACATTTAGTCATTTTATACCTTGCGAACAAAAGAAGAGTTTTCCATAACTTTCCCACTAATACGTTTGACATTCTAAATGTAGTTTTATTTTATAATCAAATTCTTTTAATTGTGCGTTTCCGTGCTAGTAATTATATATGTAAACAAAGAAGCATTTATTATTCTTTTGTCTTTTTAACTAGGTTTGGAAATAATTGTAAGCACATGGCTCAAAACAGAGTAATACTATGCCAAGATATTCTGAATTTGCAAGAAACACTCAATATTTAAAAGCTTTACATGTAAAAAACATATTTTAATCCAATCTCAGTCACTGCTTTGTATTTATTATTTAAATAAAATAAAAGGATTTGATTCCATACTGGTCCACCCAAAATTATTAATAATAACATTTTAACAACATTCTAGAAATCTGATAAGTAAAGTAAAAAATTGTAAATTGTAAAAGTCTAGTTATTATCTTGTTTGAAACCTCCTTTGAGGTCTGTTCTGAAATTTTAAAAAATAATAATAAAAAAGGACATGCAAAGAATTAGGATTAAAGATGATCCTGAAAACCTCTATACTAATGCTGTATAACTTTCTCTACAAGGGTTACAGTTTGTGTTTGATTCAAAGGGTTTCATATTCATATTTTTCTTAAATTTCATTTAAAATGTACTACTCTGAGTAACAGGCTTTCTTTATCCATAAACCATACTACAGTATATTTATCAGGCAAGATAACTTAGAGGTCAGGGATATGATTTTTTAGTAATTATAATCATCAATTAGCACAAGATGTTGGTGCCTTTTTAAGACCATGGGGATAAATTTATCAAAGAGTGAAGTTCCGCCACTAGAGTGAAATTCCGCAGATCACAATTCATTTCTATGGGATTTTGAAAGGCATATTTATCAATGGGTGAAAGTGAAAATTCACCCTTTGATAAATACGCCTTTAAAAACTCCATAGAAATGAATGGAAAGTGGCGGAATTTCACTCTAGTGGCGGAACTTCACTATTAACTTCACTCTTTGATAAATATACCCCCATACGTTCATAACAGTTACCGCCACCAACTGGCAGGATTTACCTAGAATGTCCAATAGATAATCCATGCGTAGCCACAGATAGGCTGGCATACTGCAGTCATGGATGTTATTGCACAGATCCAGAGGGGCTGATAGTTCCATAAAAGTCCACAGACATTAATGGGAGGAATGTTGGTCGCTGGGCCTCCCATAAAAAAATATGGTTGCTTTACTTAGGGTGGATTAAAGTTCTAATAATGGGTTAGACCCATGGTGCCAGGTGGTTATTTGTCTATTTGCTCCCAAAAACTACCCATAATTCCCTTGGAATATACTACTTTATCTATTAACTTCCCTCACACCTCCCCTTAAAGGAACAGTTCAGTGTGAAAATAATAACTATGTAAATAGACAGGCTGCACAAAATAAAAAAAATTCTAATATAGTTAGTTAGCCAAAAATGTAATCTACAAAGGCTAGAGTGACTGGATGTGTAACATAATAGCCAGAACACTACTTCCTGCTTTTCAGCTCTATAACCCTGAGCTAGTCAGCGACTTGAAGGGGGGCCACATGGGACATATCTGTTCAGTGAGTTTGCAATTGATCCTCAGCATTCAGCTCAGATTCAAAAGCAATAGAAATGACCGATGTGCCCCCCCTCAAGTCTCTGATTTGTTATTGCCTGGTAACCAGTCAGTGTAAACCAAGAGAGCTGAAAAGCAGGAAGTAATGTTCTGGCTATTATGTTACACATCCAGTCACTCCAGCCTTTATACATTACATTTTGCCTAACTAACTATATTAGAGACATGTTTTATTATGCACCGTCTATCTATTTATGCAGTTTTTATTTTTACACTGAACAATTCCTTTAAGAAAGAGGGTGTTATTTCATCTCTTTGCTCTAATCCCCATTCTGGGCTCTATGCGGGAAGTAGTGATGCGGGACCTGCAGGTTCAGGCCTACTCCTGCACAAAATCGGTGGGTTGCGGGTGGGCAACCTAGCACTTCCGGCTTCCGGGCCCGAAATTTATAGAATAGAGGGGCGGGTTTATAAATAGAGGGGCAGCGGGCTGGGCCTAGTGCGGATTGGGAGGGGGTGGATTAGGGTAGGGAGTGGGTCGAGAAATTCTCGACCTGCACATCACTAGTGGGAAACAACAAACAGACAGAGTATGACAGGAAATTCAAAGCAGGGGATAAGGTTCCCATATTGAAAGTTGTTAAATTCAGCATACAGAATAGAACCAGAGCATCTAAGGCCTACAACAAGATTGCTTGTTACACAGTATAATTTAAAGAAGAAGGAAAGGCTAAAATTAAGTAAGCTTTATCAGAAAGGTCTATATAAATACACCAGTAAACCCTCAAAGTAATGCTGCTTTGAGTTTTCTGTCAAAGGAAACACTGCATTAAGTTCCTTTTATTGTGTACACATGGGCTTCTGTATCAGACTTCCTGTTTTCAGCATAAACCCCCAGGGCAGGGCTTGAGCATGCTCAGTTTGCTTCTCTCCCCCTCCCTCCTGCCATCCCTGCTGTAATCTGATCTCAGAGCTGTAAGTGAGCAGAGAGAGACTCAGGCAGGAAGTGATGTCACACCAAGCTTATATGGCAGCTTCTATCCTAAACAAACAGAGACAGTGTCTAGAGCTGTTTACTCAGGTATGGTAAAGCATTCCGCAGAATACATATAGCGTTCTAGCTTGCACTATTGTGGCTAATCTGTTGGCAATAAACTGTCTTGTAGCTTTCCTTCTCTTTTAACCCTTTATATCCTGTAACACATAACACTGAATCACCTACACAAAATACATTTATACTGAGAATACAATATACTAGGAATTGCAGACAAACTCATGGCACCCTAGTTTTCAGGTACCCTGTTATAAAACATAAAAGCATGTACTGCACAAAAGGTTGTGGACAATCTTTGCTGCCTGCAGCATATAACTGTCACTCACCTTCATCATGTGTAGAAGAACCAACCCAACCTTCAAAACAGAATTGTTCTTTCTTATTCCTGTGAAATTAAATTTTAAAAAAGTTGACTTCTTACATATTTAAATGTGTTGGCGTCACAAATATGGCACACAAATATTAGAAACATTAAATCGGTTCAATTCTGATGATTTTCATGTGCCAATTTGAATGCAAAGAGTAAGTCAAAGAAATTGCTTCACAATATCTGTACAATGTCTATATCAGTTTTATGAAAAATGAAAGGCATCAGGAAAATTCACAATTCATCCTATATATGGATGCCATCTATAATGTCCTGGGGACTCTTAGCTATATATGTATCCCCAGAGGCACATACAAGGGTATATGTTAAACAAAGTCAGAACATTTCCATTTATTTGAGATTTTCAAATAATAATTTATACAATTTGCACTCCAGATGTTGTAAAAATACTATTTCCATTACGTCCTTCAGGCAGCACATGGAGGGTTAATCTCTAGTGTCTCCTGGTAGGAGGAGCTTAATGCAATCAGAGTGGAAAGATCCTACCAAGAATTGTCAAAAAGGTTTAAGCATATGTTTTTATTGCACAAACAAGATGTGTCATCCTAGGAAGAGCCTCCAAAATTAGACATTTCAATTGCCAGATTTTCCAAGAGAACAACGATTCCTGTGGAGGAGACATCTTGATTGAAAGACCCTATGGAGAGAAGAGTGGATACAGCTCTTAGAAAGTCCTATATGGCAGTAGCAGTTTCTACACCTGCTATTGCATCAGTGTCAGTATCAACTTTGAAATGTTGGATCAATAACATGAAAGTAGATGAGAGTATTTAGAGACAATATATTGGATGCCCTGAAGCATATTAAGTTAGCCACTGATTTTTTTGTGTGTGTGTCAAGCTGTTAGTAAGATTAATGGCATTATTGGCGGTAGATTACAGAGGTTTATGGGTAAAGTCTTGGAAAGTGTATGTGGCTTCAAAAAACAGTTTATATTCATGACCCTTTGAAGCAGATTGTTTAGATCTAAGTTGGATTCTTTTATTTAAAGACTTTAAAGGGAGAAATTGATAAGGCCACAAGACAAACCGAGGGGCTTCAAAAGACCATTTTTTGTTACGAATCTAGGAGTTACTCACCCAGTGCAAACAATCTAGATATTCTTCTAGAGCCACTAGATCTGACAGAGATTACAGAAGAAGGACCAAGTCTACTGATGCCAGACCTCCTTACAAGGAAGTAGGGGGCAGACGCTCTATTTTTTACCATCAATGGGAGGAGACTTAAATTCAATAAAAAGAGGTTATCAAATAGGATTTTGCAGTCAACCAGTTCAGAGATATTTAGAATCAGCGCAAAATGAAACATTTTCTAGAAGCTGCAGAAAACTTTATTCAAATGAAGATGTTGGAAGATGTGCAAATGGAAAAAAGGCTTTTATTCAAACAAGTTTCTTGTACCCAAACAAGCAGGAAAGATAAGACTTGTCATAGACATTTTTTTAGGTATTTGTACAAGTTTATTCAGAAAAGGAAATTCAGAATGGATTCAAAACAGTCAGTACAAAGTATCCTCAACAAAGAAAATGTGATGGTCACTATAGACCTAAAGGATGCTTATTTGCATGTGCCTATACATCTTGAAATCAGGAAATTCCTCAGGGTGATGGTAAAAATTGGAGGCAAGTTAAGACATCTGCAGTTTTCGGCACTACCCTATGGGATTACTTCAGCGCCAAGGGTATTCACCAAAATAATTGTGGTCCTAACAGCAGTCCTCAGAAAGAGGGGGTTATTTGTCATACCATATATAGATGAATGGTTGCTCAAGGTTTCATATCTGGTCTGTTTTTATATTTCACTCTGGCTTTTCTACTATACTTGTGTGAAATTCTTAGGACTTATCATTGATACAAACAGAATGAAAATAAGCCTTCAAGAAAAAAGTAGACAGGATTGTTCAGGAAGTTCAGAGGATAATCCAAAGCAAAGTAATTTTTTATCCGACAAGCAATGAGAGTATTAGGTCATGTGACAGCAGCCATAGAGGCAGTACAATGGGCAAGAGCTTGGATAAGATATTTTCAAAATCAAATTTTGAATGTTTAGAATTGGAGGAACTCAGGTCTGGACAAGAAGATGAACGTATTGGTCAGTCTAAAGACATTGTTGACATGGTGGACTCATTGTCACAATCTCAACAATCTCATCTTCCTTCTCCAGTGGTAATAACCAAGGATGCATCTCTCCAGGGCTGGGTGCTCATATGGGGAATCTATCAGCATAAGTTTGCCAGAAGCTGCATTACTTTGCAGTTAGATTTTGCTCAGTTGAGGTGAGTGGGGTTTGATTAGTGCACCTGAACAGACTGTATAAATAGAACCCCTGGAACTCCAGTGAAGCTTGCTCTAGTTGATAACTGCTCTTTAACTGGGGTCTCTGTAAGTGGAGTTATAAAAAGAAACATTTAAAACAAAAGGAGGTTACTTTTTCACAGAGCTTACCTATGTGGTGGATGTGAGCAAATTTCCACATATGTGAGAGGCTCGTGTTTACAGCACTGCAGTCAACTATAAATCTTGGGAGTAGTCTCTTGCTCAATAAGCAAGACCTAATTGGTGAGAACAGCAGCAACATAATGAGGCAGTTAGTCAAGTAACAATTAGAAAACCTAGTGTGGGGAAATGGAAAGGAGGGCTAACCCAGGATTTGTGTATCCTAACAGCTTTGCCAGATTGTGTGAAAAAGATGGAAGTGTGAACTCTGAAACGATGTTTCTAAATGGGATTGGTCTTCCGAATAGTTGGGAGACCAGCCTCTCCAGTATTGGTGTGGAGGAGATTGTAATTATAGGGTATTCAATTATTATAAATGTGGAGAAGCTAATCTGTTGTACAGATCACCACAAAAAAACGTTGCGGTTTTCCTGGTGCCAGGGTTTGGCATGTGGTTAATTGTGTAAACACATTTTTGTATGGGGCTAGGCATGTCCTAACTGTCTTGGTGCACTGGACTGCATGTATTAAAAAGACACAATGTGGAATGGTAAGCACTGCTAAAGATACATGCTGATTTGTCTGAGTGCCTGATATGCATAATTTTGTTCATTTGTCAATATTTTATGTTCTCCTCTTGCACAACAGTGCAATCTTGAGTTTTTAATAAAACTAATGACTATAGCAGACCTCCACTTAAAATTGGATGAATAGGTTGTAAATAAATAATCATAGTACTCTTAAATTCAACCCTGTGTATGAACTGGAGTTTGTTTGGAAGTGTTGAGCTTGAAGGACTTTGTTGCTATATCTCTGCATTTATATCCTCAGCAGGAGGAAAAAAAGAAGAAAATGTAAAAGCCAACAATTTAAAAACCTAAAAACTTCAATAGATAATATCCTGGCTGCCATAAAACCAATACCAGAAACAACAGAGGTGAAGCAAATGATAAGCACAACAGAAAACATTGTGCTCCAACACCAGAATATACTGCAACAGTAATAAACAATCATGTTAAATATATAGGTATACCTGAATCATCTAAATATCCTGATTGACTTATATTATCCAAAACATTGACTGACTCACAGAGAGCGGGTCCAAACAGACCATGCCTCCAAGTCACACCAAGCTCCATTTTTGCAACTTTCACATCTTCCTCAACAAAGAAATCATCGTGATTGCATAAAAAAGTCAAAGTCTTTGACTATTCAAGAAAATAAATCGTGGTATTCCAGAATTTTTCTTCTGCCTTCTTTTTATTTATTACAGTAAAGATGATCAGCACAAGCTTTCAGTGTGTATTTTGCCCTTGACAAGGGGTATTTCTCAAATGCCGAGTTCTCACGAAAATTTTATATTAAATGTATAACAAAAAGCATCAAATACAAAAAACAATGTCAGGCATGAAAAGTAGTATGAAAAGAGGCAGCACTCAACTCTGATTTTGAGATACCTTTTCCAAGCAATTATCTCTACACACACTCATAAAATCATTACACATAATCATGCTGGATTTTACATAGCGTACCTGGGAAAACTTTTGTTACATATGGGGGTCAGGCATTTTAATAGCCACATTTACCTATCATTACTTTCTACTGAAGTTAAATCTGATTCATAATTCAACTTAATAAAATAACAAATAATATTAACACGATTCTAAATATAAAATTTTTAACATAGCATTATTTTAAATTGTTCTAAAGTGTACCCAGTATCCTGGGAATGTAAGGCATAATTTGTTTTCAATTTGAAAGTAAAGGAAACAGACCAGGAACAGGCAGTACTTTAGTCTGCAAACACCCTTTATTGGTGTATTTTCACTCACGACATGAGTCCACGACATGAAAAAGGGACTGGTTCCCGAAACATGTCGTGAGTGAAAATACACCAATAAAGGGTGTTTGCAGACTAAAGTACTGCCTGTTCCTGGTCTGTTTCCTTTACTTTCAAATTGAATGCTTATCACATGATGGATGGTGTGTGTTGAAACAGCAGGTCTATACAGATGCAGCCACTTTGGTTTGTCTGTTTGACACAGAATAACTAAACACAGATATCCCATTTATCTCATTTAACACAGAAAACTGCGTCACAACATCCCATCTAATTAAAGCATTCACCATTGTTCACAATGGTGCTTTGGTATGCTAATGGAAAGGTTAAATGCATTAAATGAGTTAAGATGACTTTAGATAACGCAGTTTCTTCAATTAACCATGAGTCATGACGCATTTATCTCACAAATCCAAGTGGCTTCATCTGTACATATCTGATTTCGTTCGCTCATCTTGTTCTGGGCATAATTTGTTGTCAGGCAGGGGAAATGCTCAGGAGTGGAAAAGGGTAGTTGGATTTTTAGATAGGATAGGTTTCTAGTGGTCACGTTAAGAATATAGTTCCTGTAAATGAACATACATGTTCTCATCATCTTAGCATGGGAGGTGCTATGGAAGGAGAAATCCTGACAACAGAAGCCAGGGGACAGACCTAAAAATGAGACTGTAAACATTCACATTGTTAAATCCTTATGGAGCTCCCTTCCTCTTTGGAACTGCATCCAAGATGGTGGTATCCATAGCCATCATGCTACATCACTGCTCTAAGTTTTGGCATCAAGATTTAAAATAAATAGATACTGAGGACCTGGATTCCATGCCCGAGTATAGGTCTTGCTTCTGTAAGTTCATGGGTACACAATAATTTGAGATTTGATTGATTACTGGTTCTTGGCCCTTCTGCTTTGCTCCTGAATACGTTGATTGCTGCCTGCCTCTGACTTCTGCCTGGATTATGACTTTGAGCTTATTAACACCTTCTGTACTGTGATTTGGACTGTCCATGCCTGTCTGCAATGCTGCTGATACTTATGACTGGAAATGGGATTGTTAAATTGTAGATGGACTAAAAATAACAGTGAAGCCCAGAAGTAGTATTTCGAGAGAGAGTGCATTCCAATCATGTATTTAACAAACTGCATGCCATCTGATATGGGTGCTTTGTCTACAGGTTACATTTCCTCTAACACTTGGCTTCAGCATTGCCAGATAATTTTCTAAATAAAGCCTACAAGCTGCTGGGATAAAAAGAGTTCCCAATCCCCATAGCAACGAAGCAATTTGTATGTAATGACAGAGCAACCTCAGCATAACCGCACGCCTCTATACATATTCAAATCAATTAAAAGCCAGAAAGAAAAAGGCAGAATTTAACTTCCCTGTGGGTTTTTTTGTGCTGGTTGGAATATGTTCACATTATGAATCTCAGGTTTTAATCCTGCAAATTTGCATTTCTATTGCAGCAGTAATAATATTAATACTGTTGGAGAAGATTGGAACAAGCTAATAAGTAAAATTTACAGATGCAATTAGCATGCTGGAGGAGTCCCTGCTATAACTTTTATAAATATGAAACACCATGTTGTGAAACTAATTATTTGGACCAAATATCCAGACATGCTATAGTACCATTTCTGACTAAGTATTAAGCTGCAATATACTTTATAGTGCTTTCAGACTAATTAGTAGTAATTAAAGTAATATTGGGATACTAATAAATATAGTACATTCTTTTAACAGTTTGTACTCAATGTTTAAAAAGAAAACCCATAAATGTTTATTTACTAAAATATTCCACTGTGCATAAGATATGTGAGATTGCTATGTGTTTGTGTTTATGTTTGGAATGTGCCTATTAGAGTCAATGTAAATCTTTCATCCAGTCTGCAAAGTTGCAAATGATAGCTGGTTGTCATACAAAAAGCAGCAGGTGGATGGAACATGGACATCCCCCAGCATGCTGCTTCTGACCCCCTCCTGCTCCATTTGTGGCCACACAAAGAGATACTAAGGTACACGCTAGTGGAGGGGGTAGGAGTGGAGGGTGTTAGAGTTGCTTACTGTTGTGTAATGGCAGCAGAAACCTACTAATAAAGCACTTTTTACTCTACTCATCCTCGGCTACCAAAACATAACAAATTGGCGACAAGATGTCTCTTCTACCTCTGCAGCAGCCTGCACCTTTTCTCCCAAACCCTGGTGAGCCTACCATACCTTTTACTGCTTGGATCCGTATGTTTGAAAATTACATTATTGCTGCTGACCAAGGGGAGATTTCTGCTGCTAGAAAGTGTGCTTTACTTATTCACTGACTGGGAGAAGAGGGACAGCGTATATTCTATACATTGGCATTACCTGATGATACTTATGAAACTGCACTTACTGCTATAAAGAACTTTTACATGTCAAGAGTAAATGTGGTTGCTGAAAGATATAAATTCCGCCAACGTGGACAACGTAATGGCGAATCCACAGAACAATTTGTAGCAGCTTTGAGAGAGCTGGTTGTTACCTGTGAGTTTGGGAATCTAAAAGATGAAAAGCTGAGAGACCAAATAGTGGAAAAAACTCACGTGGCATTAGATAGAGACTTAACCCTTGCAAAGGCTATTACAGTTGCTAGCCAGATTGAAACAGCAGTGGCAGAGGCTAAAACTCTCAGTCAGGGAACTGCTGGGAATGTACAGATTGTGAATTCAGCACTATGGCCTAATAATGCACAGTAACAGGCAAAATACAGTGCTAAGGAAAGGGATTCACCTACATTGTAAAACCATGCAGCAAATACAAATAAAAAATACTGCTTTCGCTGTGGTTCAACACAACACACTGCAAATTATGTTACATGTCCTGCAAAAGCTTTACCGTGCTGCAAATGCAAAAGGGTAGGATATTTTGTTAAGATCTGCTGTCGTTCTGCTAAAGATGTTCATGAAGTCACTACTACAAATGTCACAGTATTAAGTGTGGATAAAGCTGGTACATTTATTCCAGACATGTTTATATGCACTGTCAGTACTGCTTCTGCTGACAAGGGACACTCCATTAACCTGATGCTTGATACAGGTTCAGCTGTTTCTATACTACCAAAGGATATTTTCTTGGAATACTTTGCAAAAGATCCCTGAAACTGGTCAGTTACTTAAAGGATCCAATCCCTGTGCTTGGTTGCTTGCCAGTGACTGTACAATTTGAATCAAATACTGCAAAATGTGACTTTTACATTGTGAATAAGGGTACTGCTATACTTGGAAGGGATCTCTTTGCTGCATTAAACCTACAATTACAGTAGTTGATGGTCTCATTACTACAGCACCAGTGCCTGCCACACAGCCAGTGTCTAAAATCTCACACAAAGCAATACCTCACTGGGTTGTACACAAAGTTAAAATGGATGCCAATGTGATAACTGCGATTCATTTTTGTGTTACTTATCAGAATCGTGACAAAACAGCTATCACACATACACCACCACTTCAGCCAGTACCATTTCTTGATTCAGCATGGGAAAAACTTGCTATTGATATAGTCGGTCCTTTTGCAGATGCTCCTATAGACTGTAGATTTGCTATAACCTTGATGGATTATTACAGTAAATGGCCTGAAATTACATGTGTTTCTCATACAACATCAGCTACAGCAATAACATTTCTGTCTACAGTCTTCAGCAGAGAAGGTAATCCAAAGGAGTTAATATCAGACAACGGACCACAGTTTGTCTTATCTGAGTTTAAATTCTTTCTGAGAGAGAGAAATATTGTGCATAGGAAATCTTCAGTGTATTACCCACAAGCAAATGGAGAAATCGAGCAATTAAACAGAAGTCTGAAAGAAGCGCTACAGACAGCAAATCTTACTGTGAAATCTTGGAAAGTATTTACAACAGAGTTCCTACATAACTACAGAGCAACGTGCCATGCACAACCCAATCATCTCCAGCTAAATTATTACATGGCAGACAGATGCGCACTAAGTTACATGTTGCAGACAAACTTACACAAAATACTGTGCCTACAAAATCATCTACTGCTGACATTATGAAACGTCACCAAGCCAAATGCAAGGCTTATACTGACAGAAAACGTGGTGTTAGAGTTGCTTATTGTTGTGTAATGGCTGCATGAACCTGCTAATAAAGCACTCATACTCTACTCATTCTTGGCTACCAAAACATAACAGAGGGCCTAGGGGAATGAGCAGGCCCTTGATGCAGCAGCCCCCGCTGGCTACTTCTGCCAAAACATATCAATGTGCCCACCCAGCCTTCATGCAATTGCAAGTATAAGAGAAGAACCCTGGAATTGCCACCCTTGATCTGGCAGTAATTTCAGGTTTTCCCAGGCAAGTCGTATCAGCAGCTGTTACTGACTTGCATTGATGTGCTAGACATGACACCATCTCCACTCATGGACATGTACATTTTATAAATGAAAAAACAAACTCAAATACATATAGCCAGATTTACAAACAGTGGGAAAATTGTAACTAGTGCCAACTAGTCAGTGATTAGCTTTGTTAAGTCAGCTATAATTGCAACCATGAAAACAGCACTTGGATTACTGCCCAGGTGCAGTTTTACCCAGGGTCCTTAAATGAGCCCCACTGAGAATAATCTATGCTGGTCATTAGTTTAAGTTGCATTTAAAATATGCTGGAAACACACACCTAGAGCTTTGTATTGGTTTTCTCTGTCTGCATTTTATACACAGGTCAAGATAAGCAGATGGCATCCCATTGCCTCATTCCTACAAGCTTCACATGATCCTGCCATGGATCAGGGTCTGTTCCATTGCCTTTCCTTTTGTGCAAGTGAAGCCCCAAATAAGTCCTTGTGCACATGACAACATAGAAAGCATCATGAAATTAGTTATTTTGCTCAAGTGATCAAAAGCAAACCATATAATGGTATGGGATGTTGTATGGGACTAATTATTTTAATATACAAAGATTAAGTGAGAATGTGCAAGTTGTGGGCACCATAGCACAGGAATTATACCATAAAGCTCTTTGGACTGGCCACACTAAACAACCAACATAGTCACCCAAATGTATGAACCCCTGAGTGCCCATCCTACAGCATAGGTGCTGTATTCAAATATCAGGAAAACCCCAGAACAGCACAATGCCTCACTCTTATTTTGCAACTGTTGCAAGTTTTGTATTCAAACTGCCTCATTAAATTCTAGAGGGGCAAAGGACTACTACTGCTACATTACCCCATGACCCTTCTAAACATATAACATAGCCTCTGATCTTTTTGGACAATTTAATAATGGAATCGTTACCTGTACTGGCTAATTTGAGATCCAGATTTTACAATCTTATGATTTGCCCTTAAAGGAAAAGGAAACCCCCTGGGCGCAAAACCCCTCCCCTGTGTTGCCCCCCTCCCTCCTCCACCCTGGCCTACCTGTCCCCCCCTGGGCAAATGCCCCTAACTTGTTACTCTGCGCAGGTCCTGTCCACGGAGTTCACAGTCGCCATCTTCTCCCACACGCGTCTTCTTCCTGCTTTTACCGGCGTCTTCTGGCACATGCGCAGTAGGAACATTTACCGGTACGGCTCTACTGCGCATGCGCCGAATGTCACAAAGTGAAATTGGAAAACTTTGTGACATTCGGCACATGCGCAGTAGAGCCGTCCTGGTAAATGTTCCTACTGCGCATGCGCCAGAAGACGCCGGTCAAAGCAGGAAGAAGACGCGCGTGGGAGAAGATGGCGACTGTGAAATCCGTGGACCGGACCTGCGCAGAGGGGTGAGTAACAAGTTAGGGGCATTTGCCCAGGGGGACAGGTAGGCCAGGGGGGAGGAGGGGCCACACAGGGGAGGGGTTTTGCGCCCAGGGGGTTTCCTTCTCCTTTAAAGTTATAAGTACCAAGCCTTAGTACTCTTGATGCTGAATATCTAAATTAGGGTTGTCCAATTGGAGGCCCACAGACCAGATGTGGCCCTCAAAGGGAATTTTATGACCCTTAGTCTGCCCAGAGGCTCCAAAGACTTCACTATATGACATCATTGGTTTAATTTAATTCATTCTCTAACATGCTGCAGGAGAAATGATTGGACCACTACATGTGACTGTTGATCAACAATAAATCAAAAAAGTTTTAAATACAAAAACATTGTTCTTTTAAAGAGCTTAATGCCTCCAACAATAATCTAGACCCAAATGCATTATGCTCAGCTGGTGGGAGCAACCAGGTTACACAATTAGCAGTATAAAAGGTCTTTACCTGTTTGGAAATCGAGAAATGATTCTCTGAGTTTTGATCAGATCTTCTCTGTAGCTTTGCATTCTGATTTTGTGCTTTCTCCCTCACTTCTACTGAGCTAACTTCCATCACAAGGCTGTGGCTCTAGTACAGGGCTCAGGTAACATTCACACACTGGTAACTAAGCATTTATAATACAAGCTTTGACCAAAGCATTACAGTTAAGCAAATAAACAAAGGGTAATTGTATGGATCATTCAATATGTTCTTTTCTTAGAAGAGTTAAATTTGTTTTCACATAAATACACTGTGCCTATTCTAGTTAAAGGTTTGGTTCACCTTCAGGTTAGCTTTTAGTATGTTATAGTACATCTTATTCTTTTCAATTAGTCTTCATTCTTTATAGCTTTTGCAATATTTGCTTTAATCTTCTACCTCTTTCAATCTTTCAAGTAAGAGTCAGTGACCCTGGCATCCCAAAAGAATATTGCACTGTGAGGCTTCCATTTTATTGCTAACAAATTAAAAAAATGAAGACCAATTGCAAATTGTCTCAGAACATCACAATCTGCATCACACGGGTAATTTAAAGGTCAACTACTCCTTTAAGTGTTAGATGCTTCTTAAAAGTGGAGAAAAAAACCTGTCATTCTACAGAGGGGCTGTTCACCTTTAAATTAAATCTTAGTATAATGTAGAGAGAGATATTCTCAGACAATTTGAAAATTTTGTATTATTTGTAGTTATTTAGCTTCATATTCAGCAGCTCTCTAGTTTGCAATTTCAGCAATCTGGTTGCTAGGGTCCAAAGTACCTGGAATATGGATAGGAGAGGCCTGAACAGAAAGATGAGTAATACAAGGTAGCAATAACAATAAATGTGTAGCTTTACAGAGCATTTGTATTTTAGATGGGGTCAATGACCCCCATTTGAAACCTGGAAAGAGTCAGGAGAAAAAGGCAAATAATTAAAAATTATAATAAATAAATAATGAAGACCAACTGAAAAATTGCTTAGAATTGGCCATTCTATAATATACGAAACGTTAACTTAAAGGTGAACCACCCCTTTATGGTGATTAAGCAGAAGGCAGCTGCGTACATAAAATGTCAGGTTTTGTGCTCGTGATTATAGATATAAAATAGACTGCATTACCTTTATGTTATTCAGTTCTTTAAGGTTATTTATCACGAGTACTGTGCTGTATTCATAAGGGGTGGCTGGGAGCAAAAGGTCTAGGGAGCAAGGAGTTCTGTACTTACCACCTGCCACTGCAGTGCCATTTACATCTTCCCCCAGTCTGCCAGTGGTCTAAATCTCAGACTGGATAAAAAATTACACTAGGTGCAGACTCATTGTCTGGTTACAGGGCCCCATCCAAAATGAAGTGAAAACTACAACAATTTTTTAATCAAGGATGGCTGCATGCAAAGAGCAAAATCAGGGGCATTGCATCCATTTAAACAATTTGCATACTGCCTTTGTAATAATAAATAACCCCTATAATTACAGGCTTTCACATCAATGTTTTGTGCCTGCCGGCACAAGATGTAGTGTACAGCTCTGCCCTAGATGCAGAGGTCTGAGTTTGCACCTCTAAATGCACTAGAACTTAATGCTGTATTATTTCTCTTTAATAAAATGCTTTATTTACACTTTTTTTATGGAAGAATTTCTTCCCAGCATCTCTGATGTTTCTGCTTCCTGGAGATACTAATTAGAGGCTTAAGCAATGGCTTTGAATAAAACAGAGGTATATAAAAGAAAAATAACACAATTCCTTGCGCAATTCTCAGTAGCTGTTTGTATTTCCATCTTCAGTTTAGCAAGTAAATATTGAAATGGTTCAGGGTTGAACCGATCTGTAAGGCATTTGCCAAAAGCACTTGCAGTGTTATTATTGCGTTACTGTGGTGACAATGTACTTAAGCTAATTGAGAAGCACACTTGTTCAGCGGCATGATGTAATCACTCCTCTACTAATCAAAGAGACTGTGCAGGTAAAAAAAAATCTAGAGATGGTCTAGTATTTATTTGTAACATACATTTATCATTATAAGTGTAGGGATCCATAGGGTTAAGATCCCCTATGGTCTAAAAATCCCACATGGTTGGAAATCCCCTACTGTGGCCAGTTAAGTGTTGGACCTAAATTAGATAAGGGGGGGGGGGTGGGTCTTTTGTCCCTGTGCAATGTGCCCTGGCAGATTCTGGATTTGGCCAAAAGGTGTCACTTTTGAGCCATTTCTTCATAAAGCTGAGCTGCCATGTGCTCAGGGACAGTCTACTTCCTTGTTCACCTCAGGATGGAGTGATTTGTTTCGACTGGGGCAAAAAGGCCACAGGCTATGGAGAAAAGCCACAAGGGTGGTGATGCCATTGGTAGAATAATGAGACCCGATAATCGCTTGGAGTTTGATGGCAGCAGAGAGAGTGAAGAAGCTGTCTGGTAAAGGATTTCTATGAAAGAGGCTTGGATGTGCTCACACTTCAGATGACTGTTGGGACCGGCCTGTGAGATTCTATGGATGCCTGTACCAGTTCTGTGTGAGCTCTCTGCAAGTGTTCTGCCTGAAAAAAAGGTTATTGGAATGGCTCCAGCATGTGTCCCCTGTGTGAGGACAGGTGGAGGAACTACGGCCTCTATCCAAAGGAGAGGTATGGGGGCAGGTAGCATCACTTAGACACTTGACCTAAGATATCTGTGCCCCCATAGCATGTATAGAACTACTTTGATGCACTGACCACCACTTCTGCATACAGCAGCCATCTTGGTGATTGGCCAATGCACCCCACCAATTACCAGGCGGTAAAAATCCTGGAAAACCAGAAACTGGAAATTCGGCTCTTCTAGTGCAGAGAGCGCAATTTTTTTGGGGGTCTCTCACATTGTGTTTTAGGAGAACCTAAGCTTCTAAATCTGTGGGAGGTTTTGTGTGTATTCACTTCTAGAATAAGTTTTAGAACTTTAAACACTGAAAAAAATGAAAAATTGCTATTTTCATGCTTTCTCATGAACAATAGTTTACTAAAACTCCCAGAAGTACATTACCAAATTTGCAGAGCACCACAGCAAAGATCTGCAAATTTTATATTTCAAAACCAAGAAATCCTGTACCAGTAGGTTTACCTGAAGGAAACAATATATTTTTGGAAACATACTGCCAAATCCAAATTGGGTAAATAAGTATTTTACTCTTAATTACCAAACTTCAAAGCTTTTCTGAACTTTTTTTTTTTTTATTTTATTTTTTTTTAAAGTCTGACAATTTACCTCTTGCTTTTCAACTTTATGGGGGTTATTTACTAAACGCAGAATGCAAAAATCACAAATAATTCGTGACTTTTATAAAATCAGACTTTTAAAAAATCACAAATTTTTCAGAATTTATTAAACCCGGAGGATGGAAAAGTCTGAATCTGAAAATCTCAGACCTGCATCCCAGGAGATTAATCATCCATGCCAAGAACCGTGGCTAAGTGGAAATATAAAGCTCAGCCTCTGAAACTCACCCCTTTTTACAGGTTGCAGAAACAAATCTCTGCTCCAGACCCCAGCCAAGATGGCACCAAGTCCTCCTCATCATTACCAGACCACAATGATTCAAACAACAATCTTGCTACAGGTATGTACAGTGGTGTGAAAAACTATTTGCCCCCTTCCTGATTTCTTATTCTTTTGCATGTTTGTCACACTTAAATGTTTCTGCTCATCAAAAACCGTTAACTATTAGTCAAAGATAACATAATTGAACACAAAATGCAGTTTTTAAATGAAGGTTTACGTTATTAAGGGAGAAAAAAAACTCCAAATCTACATGGGCCTGTGTGAAAAAGTGATTGCCCCCCTTGTTAAAAAATAACTTAACTGTGGTTTATCACACCTGAGTTCAATTTCAAAGGTTATAAAGCCATTTCTAAAGCTTTGGGACTCCAGCGAACCACAGTGAGAGCCATTATCCACAAATGGCAAAAACATGGAACAGTGGTGAACCTTCCCAGGAGTGGCTGGCCGACCAAAATTACCCCAAGAGCGCAGAGACAACTCATCCGAGAGGCCACAAAAGACCCCAGGACAACATCTAAAGAACTGCAGGCCTCACTTGCCTCAATTAAGGTCAGTGTTCACGACTCCACCATAAGAAAGAGACTGGACAAAAACGGCCTGCATGGCAGATTTCCAAGGCGCAAACCACTTTTAAGCAAAAAGAACATTAAGGCTCGTCTCAATTTTGCTAAAAAACATCTCAATGATTGCCAAGACTTTTGGGAAAATACCTTGTGGACCGACGAGACAAAAGTTGAACTTTTTGGAAGGTGCGCGTCCCGTTACATCTGGCGTAAAAGTAACACAGCATTTCAGAAAAAGAACATCATACCAACAGTAAAATATGGTGGTGGTAGTGTGATGGTCTGGGGTTGTTTTGCTGCTTCAGGACCTGGAAGACTTGCTGTGATAGATGGAACCATGAATTCTACTGTCTACCAAAAAATCCTGAAGGAGAATGTCCGGCCATCTGTTCGTCAACTCAAGCTGAAGCGATCTTGGGTGCTGCAGCAGGACAATGACCCAAAACACACCAGCAAATCCACCTCTGAATGGCTGAAGAAAAACAAAATGAAGACTTTGGAGTGGTCTAGTCAAAGTCCTGACCTGAATCCTATTGAGATGTTGTGGCATGACCTTAAAAAGGCGGTTCATGCTAGAAAACCCTAAAAAAAAATAAAAAAAAATAAAGCTGAATTACAACAATTCTGCAAAGATGAGTGGGCCAAAATTCCTCCAGAGCGCTGTAAAAGACTCGTTGCAAGTTATCACAAACGCTTGATTGCAGTTATTGCTGCTAAGGGTGGCCCAACCAGTTATTAGGTTCAGGGGGCAATTACTTTTTCACACGGGTTTGGATTTCTTTTCTCCCTAAATAATAAAAACCCTCATTTAAAAACTGCATTTTGTGTTTACTTGTGTTATCTTTGACTAATAGTTAAATGTGTTTGATGAGCAGAAACATTTAAGTGGGACAAACATGCAAAAGAATAAGAAATCAGGAAGGGGGCAAATAGTTTTTCACACCACTGTATAACTCATACTCTCACAGCAGATAAATTAAATAATTTTTCTAGGTTAAACCCCACCAGAAATGCCAATTTGCTATTATACATAGCAGGAAACATCAAAATCAAAATTTAAACCTAGGGGCTGCCTTGTACCTAAGTGAAAAATCAATTTGTTTCTATTTTTAATAACTCGGAATAAATATTCCCATCCCTTATATTTGGAACTACTCTGTCTATACCAGTAACTCTCAAAAAGGAGGATGTTCCTATTATTACATTCATCACAATGTCTGGCCACTGGTCTTCGTGATTCCTTGTTGTTAATATTAAGAATGTCGACTTTTTGATTTTGATGTTTCCTGCTATGTATAATAGTCATTCCTCTTTTCCCTATTTTCGTTCTCCCCTACTATTAACATATTTACTTTGTACTTTACATAATATAGCTTCTACTCTGTATTCTGTAATTAAGACAACCCATGTATTGCTCTGGCCAGGGAGGTTAGTCCATTACATCCTAGGATTTATATGTTTTCTTTGAGTGACACATCAGATAGCACTGCCTACTTGTTTCCCATTGGCCATCTATCTTTTAAATATCCTGTATGTATTGTTCAATGTTCAGCCTATGAGTAAGTGTCCTTGGAAGAAACAAAACGTGTCAGGCCTTGGGTCTTAATAATGGAAAATAAAATGTAAGCCTTTTTAACCCTTTTACAATCTGACTCTGGCTTTACTACTTTGTGGGTCCATGCTTGTGCCAGCCTCTTTTGAAGTTTTCTGGTGTTTGGCTCCCCTTGCTGTAGGTCTGGGTGTGTGCACCCGGGCCCATCGTACACAGCGGTAAGCTCAAACACATCTAAATTTAGTATATACTGGTTAAATAATTGTATAGTTTGAGATTAACTGGCCCCTGCATTTACACCTCAAATTCAGACAGTAAGATTCACACTTGTAATCTTCCCTACAATGTTCACATCTATCAATGATACATCTGTGATATTAGGGTCTCCAAAAGTAAAGGGATTACTCACCACAAAGTGGAAGTGGCCCAGGTGCACCGCCCTGAGCCCTCAGCACAAGGAGCGGACAAAACGAAAAACCAATTAGGAGCAGGCACTCAATGAAGGCAAACTTCCACCAGGCAAATAGTTCAAAGTGAAGAGAGTTAACCGTGTCCACAGCCTTACGCGTTTCGTGTCATAAACTCACAGGCTCACATCTATGACACCTCTATTGTTCTCAACCCTAAAGCCCTGTACCGTTCACACACACCCAAATTGTTCATCTGTTCACAGCTCATACAAACTGCTGAAGGGGCACCAGCATTGTATCACAGTATGTACACAACATCTCAGAGTGGTCCTGATATGTTTCCCTGTCTCCTGCTATTTCTGCCTTCCCTATTCTCCCTTTGTGTGCCATACTCTGCCTGTCCTATGTTTCCTGTGTGTGCCATATTCAGCCTGCCCTATTCTCCCTTTGTGTGTCATACTCTACCAGCCCTATGTTCCCTGTGTGTGCCATATTCTGTCTGCCATATGCTCCCTGTGTGTGCCATACTCTGCCTTCCCTATGCTCCCTGTGTACGAAATAATCTGCCTACCCTGTCCACCTTGTGTGTGCAATACTTTGCTTGCCCTTTGTTCATTGTGTGTGCCATACTCTGCCTGCCCTATGATCCCAGAAAGTCAAACTCTGCCTGCCCAACTCTGCCTGTGTGCCATGATCTGCCTGCCCTATGCTCCCTGTGTGTGCAATACTCTGTCTGCCCTATGCTCATTGTGTGTGCCATACTCTGCCTGCCCTATACTCGTTGTGTGTGCCATACTCTGCCTGCCCCATGCTCCATGTGTATGACAAAATCTGCCTGCCCTGTGCTCCTTGTGTGTGCAATACTTTGCTTGCCCTATATTCATCGTGTGTGCCATACTCTGCCTGCCCTATGCTCTGAGAATTTGTCATACTCTGCCTGTGTGTGCCACGCTCTGCTTGCCCTATTCTGCATGTAGGAAGTAAACCTGGTGAGCTACCACCATTACTGTAGACATGGTCAAGTTCTTGTGGTAACATGGGTGTGGTTTAAAGTTGGCGTGCTTTAAAACAGGCAGTAGTCAACACTGGCTTTCATTATCGGCCCTCCACTACGTAGGCCAGATAAATTCCAACCCTCTGTGCCACAGAAGTTGGACAGCACTGCTCTAAAGGATAGCAGACCTAAATGGATTTTTTCCTTAAAGGCTAGCATAGATAAACAGCTTGCCGGATTTCCTTTTCAAGGATAGCGTAATTAGACAATTTACTTAATTGATCAGTCACATTAATTCTGATTGGTATAGCCATATAGCTTATCTGCTTCTAAAGCTTGTGCACTCATACAGCACAGGGGTTTTGTTACACAGCTTTTCATGCTGCAGGTGAACCGACCCCAGACTGGAGATTAATTAGCCCACCTAGCCTCATTACGAGATATTCTGTTAAAGCAATAGCCCATAGAGAACGTTTATCTTCTTCTAGTAGCTTGTACATTGATTACAGCACAGGAGGAAGGTTGGACAGACCTTGCAGACAAAACTCATAAGGCCATAACAGGAGTTTAATAAGGCTGTACAAACCTCCTCTTCTAATAGAAGCCTTTCTTTTAAAACAAAGCACATTTTGTAAGCTTAACTGCTTTGCAGACTGCAGGTGAACTCCGTGTACAAGCTTTTTCTTGTATATTAGGAGCTTTTCACTTAGGGGAAACCAGGCTTTTTTTTTTTTAAGAAGAACAAAACCCACCCTAGTAACAAAAGCCCCCCTTAAAGGAATTCTTCATTGTAAAAATAAAAAATTGGGTAAATATATATGCTCTGCAGAATAAAGAATGTTTCTAATATAGTTAGTTAGCCAAAAGGCTGAACATAACAAAACAAAACACTACTTCCTGCTTTTCAGCTCTCTTGATTTCCACTCACTGGTTACCATGATGACCAAGCAGTAACTAATCAGTGATTTGAGGGGGGGGGGGGGTCACAACTGTTGCATTTGAATGTGAGCTGAATGCCAAGGATCAATTGCAAACTCACTGAACAGTTATGTCCCATGTGGCCGCCCCCCTTCAAGTTACTGACTAACTCAAGAGTTCTGTTAGACATCCAGTCACTCCAGCCTTTATACATTATATTTTTGATGAACTAACTATGTTAGAAACATTTTTTATTTTGCGCAGCCTATTTATCTATTTTGACAGTTCGCATTCTTTCAGGTCTCTCAATTGGGCCTAGTCAGGAATTGGCTTCAACTGTGCATGGTCCCACAGGCTTAGTGTCAGTGATGAGATCTGTTAAGGGGGGCTTCTGTTACTGGGGGAGGTTAGTTCTCCTTTAAACACTTTCAACCCACTTGTGCCCACTGCCACGTGAAGGAACAGAAAACTGTTATGACCCATGTCCCCCCCCCTCAAGTCACTGATTGGTTACCAATCAGAGAGCTTGAAAGCAGGAAGTTGTGTTCTGGCTATTATGTTAGACATTCAGTCACTTCAGTCTTTATACATTCCATTTTTGGCTAAATAACTATATTGATTTTTTTTTTTTGCACAGCCTATTTAACCAGTTTTTATTTTTACACTGAACAATTACTTTTACAGTCTACTACAACTCTGTATTCATGAGGGGCACACTGGGGAAGGCATGATGGCATTCAGACTGTTGCTAGGTGATAGGTGCAATGAAGCCATGTGCCTACAAGGGCTGTGCTTATAAACTTATGGAATTTAGCTCTTTTTAGCGCTCTAACACTTGCATCTGGAGCCTTTATAAAATACCCCTTTGCTATTGGTTAGTGTACTTTGCCGCTCAGAAAATTCGGGAAAAAAGAAAAGAAATCAGTCTATTACATTTATTAGAAGAGTTTTCCAATGACCACACCCATCAGAAAAACTGTATGGTTCTAAGCAGACCTTTGATAAATTAGCTCCATGATGGAAAATATAAGTTTTTCCAAGCCCCTAATAAATATGTATCTTTATAAAGATAAAAAAAACCCTCATTTTTTATCAGAAATAAAATGTTCAATGAATTCCCTATATGTATGCTAAAAAATCAAGCTTGCTAAAAAATCAAGCTAGAGATGTTCTGAATGGTGACATTTAAATGTCACACTTGTTAATATGTCAGCAGCAGCTGGTTTGACAGGCAGTTTTGAGTATTTAAATTGATTACTATAAAAGTTGTGTGGGATTGCATCAGGAAACGAAGAGGGATATTTATTAAAGGGTAAAGAAAAAAAATGAGAGCTAGTTGTATAAGTAACTTTCTGAGAAATTTGTAATGTGTTTTCATTCGTTAACGAGAACTTCACTTTTAAATTATAGAATGATTTCAATATTCACAAACTTTTTGCAATTTGTGTGTTTTTACTTATTTAGCTTTTTGGCTCTTCAGCCTGGAATCTCAGCAGCTATATGGTTGATAGGGTCCAATTTATCCTTGAAACCATACCATGGTTAAATAAGAGAGTGGAATATTATTAGGCGAAGGCCTAAACAGAAAGAATAAAATTGTAGCCTCGCAGACTAATAACACATTTTCAAATGAAGACTAAGGGACCAATTTAGGAATGCTCAAGCCTTTGGAACTCTCTTGTGGTTTTAGTAGCTGAATGTTTGAGCATTCTAAAATTGTCCCCTAAACTAAAATGTTCCTAAGAATAGTAACTTTAACGAACTAAAAGTCAATTTAAAAGTTTAGCAGCAATAAGAGTTAGAATATTTTTTTCTTTTTGTAGAAATGCTGGAAGAAAAGTATTGGCATTTCAGGAAAATGTTTTGTTAAATAGAAAAACTACCGTACTGGCAATCCTTCTTATAAATCTGCCCCATAGTTTTATTCGACAGAGTTTTTGATGGCAGAAATATAGAAATATAAATGTGCTAAGGCTGTATTGAACATGGTGTTCAAGGGGAGGTTAAGAAGAATTTGAAGTTATATTGGAGTCAAATGTTTGTTTACGCCAGAAAATAAATACACCACAAATTAACAATTGTCTGAACCTCAATTTTTTTCTACTCCACTGTTCTCCAAACTGTCATTTGGGTTGGTATATATTGTTATGAGTTTTGTAAATGGGTATCATATTGCAAGTTAGCTAAAGTTGAATTAGTTGAATATTTTAATGTCTATTTTTTTGTGTGCGCATTTTTTTATACCACAGCACAGGAGTTTTTTTCCTTTGCATCGTGAAGGAAGTGCAATGACGGCTGATTGAGACAAAGGATACAAAAGAAAAATCACATTCACTTTTGATGAAAACTACATTTTGGTAGACTAAATAGTCCAGTATTAGATCATATTTATGGTCATTTAGCAACAAAAATATCTCAAGCCCCAAAATTGTATTTTTTTTGGCTTAGGATATGTGAAACCTTATACAACTGACCGTATGGAGTGAGTGACATAAAAAGTTTGTTTAAAGGAATAAGAACATCAAAAAATGAAAGTATTTTAAAGTAATGAAAATAGAATGTAGTGATGTTCTGCACTGGTACATCTGGTGTGTTTGCTTCAGAAACTCTACTATCATTTATATAGTATATCATTGGCTCTGAAGGTCTAGTGAGAAAGGTCTGTAAACAGGGGTAAATCTCTTTAACCCCTATTTAATCACCATCTTTGGGAGCTTGAAAACCACACTGGTCACACATACTTTTCATTTACATCCGCTACTGTAGTTTGCACAAATTTCCCGCAGTCAGTTGCATGTAAAACCCCATTCTTGCGTCAAAATGCACTTTTCACTTCCATATAGTTACACTAGTGCACTCAAGTCTTTTCTGCCTCCTGTTCCAATTAAAGCAAAGTTACAACTATTTAGAGGAACCCCTCAACAGGTGCAGCACAATTGTGTCTAAAGGATCAGGCACACGTCACTCTTGTGTAGAACACCAGAAATGACGTCAACTGGATTTTCAGTGCAACTTTCAACACAATTGTGTCAGATTTACAGTGAAGTGCAATTGCATTAATACTGGCACACCAGTCCCTTGCGTCTGCTAAGCTGGAGTTCTGGGACAAAACACTGCATTATGGGACATCAACAAGGAGCTTGCACTTTGCTCACTGCACTTGGGGGCATAAATGATGCCTCTTATTGCTCATGTCCAAGCAGGGTACTCCCTTATTGTGTTCTAAAAATATATAAAATTGTAATTAAGTGCATTTACTCTGGTCTAATGTTTCCGTCTGCATTTCTAAACTATTATGTTATATTTGTATTCCCTTACACTTGTGTTCGTTATTGGTTGTGTTGTATGTTATGCTGTATGTTCAATGTATAAACACATTTATCGAATAGCTATGAGAAATATGTTGGTGCTTTATAAATACATAACACATGCATTTATTGTGTATGAAAATTGCATTTTATTCTCTGTTATATCAGTGCAGAAGGTATACTTTTAAAAAAAAAACATAGAAATAAAAACTGCCCATCCATTGGTTGCCCATCTAGGCACAGCCCCATATAGACAATTTGGCTCGGTGTATAATCTTTAAAGGAAATATTGCTGTTTCAGTGTATTTTACTTAGATTGTTGCTACTCTGTGTGTGTTGTTTCCCTTTGCATTTATAAATGCAGCCTTAGAAAGCATACCTAACCACTTTTTTCTCCATCCCATGAGGGCACTGGATAGAAATTGCAACCACAATATTTGTGCAGAGGCATGTTATAGACTCATGGAGCACAGTTATAATGCCAGTAAGGCTGATGCATCAATGAAATATGCTCCATGTACATGTCCACATAATAATAATAAAATACTTTAGAACAAAGTTTACATGAAGTATAAGAAATATGTTTTAATTAAAAGGATTTGTTTTACATAATATTTAAAACATTCACTAAATACAAAATTTCAAGAATAACATACATGATTTACATAGCCCTTTCAAAATACCGTACTGTTGTTTTACACATATAAAACATTATGGAATACCTTGATAACTGAACACTTGATCCCTGAATTAACCATCAGTTCATCGGATTGGAAGAAAACACTTGGTTTGGGCAAGTGCCTTTGTAGTGACTTAGCTTCAGATGGAATAGAAATAATTAAACTTAAAAATGGCCTCTGCTAAGAAACACATCTTTGGTCAGTCAGCAATATTGTGTGGTAGAGCATACACTTAATTGGAGTGATTCAGGATTTCGCCTCTTCTTTTGTGTCCATTTGAAAATCACATGTCTGAGAAGAAAGGAACGACTCCCATAAGGCAAGGCACTAGAAGAAAACAAGTGTGAAAGTTATTCCAAATATAGTTTATCATTAGTGATGGGCGAATTTGGGGAGTTTGGCAAATTTTTTGCCTTTTCACGAATTTCGCGAAACTGCAAAAAATTTGCAGAATGGTGCCGGCGTCTCGTTTTGACACCGGCGTCCGTTTTTTTGCAAATTTGTTGGCGAAAATGCACCGGCATCCAAAAAAAGGACACCAGCGTCCATTTTTTTTTGTACGTTTAATATACTCTTATAAGATTGGATTTATGTGCCCAGAGGACCCAGTAGATGGAAAAACCCATGGAGGTTAGCAAGGTTTTGCCACTTTAGGAAACTTACGCAAGGGATACAAAAACAAAATATTACATTTACATATACAGACAATTATGTTTTGATAATAATCTAAAAATCTCAGGAAATAAACCTTTTTATGCTGTTAATAGTTCATTAATTTATATGCTAATTTCTCTGACATACTGATGAAAAGAGACAAATCCCACAGGGTGTGCTCGCCAGCTGCACCCTCTGAGTTCCATCAGTGCTCCAGGGGTAAATCCCCCTCGGCTACTCTATTATACATATAATACAGCAGATCTGTAGCAGGCAGGGGCTTCACAAAGCAGTTATAGGAACCTATGCATAAGACTGTCCCCATCAGATAAGTGAAATGCACAAAAAAAAAAAAGTGAATAGCACATTAAAGGTGATGGAACACAGATCACTTTGTCTCCCATAGGAAACAAGATGGCCAAATACACATTTGCACAGCGGATAAATGAAACATATTAAACATATGAAAATTGCCTTTGAAGGCAACTGTTAGGCAGTCACAAGATTTATATTTTTTACATGAGCCAATTCATGTTAACCTCCAGTGCAAAGGGATTTTCAGAGCTTAGTCACCCTTTTGTCGGTGTGCAATCACATACTGGATATTAAAAGGACATGTAAACCGCCTCCACCAAAATGTAATCAGTTTAAACTGCCGTTTTTGAATTTTTCGAAAAATTGTCACTCTGGTTGTTAAAAGGTTAACAGTAAGGCTGCAGCATCCTCTTAATCACCTAGAAATCCTTCTCCTTCTTTAACCCACTTGGCCCCCTCCATCAGGAATTTGCTTTGGCTGTTGGCTAATGAGCATGCTCAGTTCTTCTCAGCTCACATTACTAAACACACCCAACAGTCTAACAGCCAATGAAGAGATAGCATTACTGGTTCCCATAGAAAGTCTGCTCTAGCTGTCTGATCCTATTTTTCTTTGTTCTCTTAACCACCTTTCCTGAGCTTGGCTTAACCATTACAGTGCTCAACCCCAGCAGAACTTTATATCGAAGTATGTTGTGCCTGTGAAAACCTACATTCTGCATTGCATGAACTTTACAGCATACATGTCATTTTTGCAGGTGTCAATGTTACTGATGATGTATCAGAGGAAAAATGGCCCCCGAGTGAAGAAAGCTGCTATCTGTTTTAGGAAATTGTGATGGAGCTTGCAAATGGAGGGGGTATATGCAGTTCAAATTATGTGGCTTGGGTGGGGAACATATGCTCAACTTATATACATGGTAGGATAGGCTTTACATGTCCTTTAAAAGGACCAGACTTTATTATAACCAATGTGTCACAATTGATCTTTTCACACATAGATTACCTCTTCAAAATGGTTTATCCTGTAGTCTGCCATATCAGTAAAAGTCCCTTTTAAATCAGTCTGCATGTTTTGTTTCCATCTTTCCCAGTCCGCCTTCAGAGCATTATTTGCACATTCGACTTTATCTTCAAGTTTCTCGATCTCTTCTGTAAGCTATAGAGAGATGGATTCAGACAGAAGATGATCATAGTCTATTTCTTTCAGTTTTCAACCAATATAATAAGAAACATTTCTCATGCACACGTTTGAACCTTGAATTAAGGCCCCTGACGTTCCATGAGCAGATGGTTACGGTAGACATTTGACCATAGTGCGATATAAGTAAACAACTTACAGTTTTAGCATAATGGAAAATTAAACATATAAACCAACAGAAAACTATTAGACCCCAACTTGCCCCTGTCCTCCCCGCCTATACCCATAACTTTATATCAATAGAGGTAAAAGCAGGTGCTCAACTTTGGTGTTAGGTTGCTATATATTCCCATTTTTTGTCTGCCATTTAACAGGGCTTATTCTTCAAATAGCGGTTCCACGGTAATCCCAGATTCACAGTACTCTTTGCAAAAGCATTAATTTACACAGAGTTACTTGTCCGGTTATTATACAGATCTACTGGTGCCAACAAGAAAAAATTAACAACGCCCTGTAAAGCACCCTGAAGTTACGATAGTTTGGTCTTATGCACCACCCTATTGTCTATAGTTGTAGAATTGAAGCACAGTACATATGAGACTGGGGGAAGGTACTAATGCGATATAGTCTGAATCCCGTTTATTACTATTGTTTAACTTAGGGCCTTTGCTTGTCGGGCATGACATAAATGGAATATACTCACAAACTGTTATTGATGCTACTCCGGTCTTATATAAACATTAAGGGTTTACATTCTCCCAATGAGGAGAGCGGTGTCGTGGTGCAGCATTCAGGCGAGTCTCGATCCATTGCATGGCCTCCTCCGGTTGGTCGAAGAAAATGGTGGAGTCTCCTGTGGTGATGCATAGTTTTGCTGGAAACAACATCGCATATTGAGTTTTGTCCGATTGAAGTCTACGTCGAACTTTAGTGAAAGAGCTGCATTTTTTCTAGACAATGGTAGAAAAGTCCGGATACAGCGAGAACTTTGCGTTTTCTTGCATGATTTATCCTTTGTTCCTAGTTGCCCGAAGCGCAGCATGTCTTTAAAAATTCAGCATTTTAAGTACCACGGCTCTTGGGAGGAGCACCCGGAGGGGACCTACGTGCTGGGACTCGGTGGGCCCTCTCTATCGCAAATTGCTCTGAGAAAACTTCAGGGCCGAGCTTATCTTTGAACCATGTCTCCAGGAAAGTTTCCATGTAAGCACCCTCACTTCTTTCTGGGAGGCTGATCACCCGAAGGTTAGATCTGCGCTGCCTGTTCTTGAGGTCATCAACGTGCGCTATTAGAAGCCGTTGATCTTGCTGGAGTTGCTGCACTTGCCTCTAAAGTGGGTTAATGCCATCCTCCACCGATGCGGCGCTCTGCTTCACCCGTGAGCTCGCGCCGTTTCTGCATGTCATGGCGAATAAGGGAGAGATTCACCATGATCTCTTCTATCTTGGACGTCACAGAAGCTGCTGTATCGGAGCGTTTAGATGATAGAGATGCTTTAGAGCTGGTAATCCACAACATTAGAGATTGAAGGGTGAATTCTAACGGTTGCATCGTAAACCCCTCAAACTGAGGGGATTCAGAGTTGGAAGTTATATTGCCAGATCCGATTACTTGTTTCGTAGTTTGGCAGTAGGTAATAGGATCAGGATAGTTGAAATTGCGGGAACTACAGCTTCACACGTCCGCTCTTGTTCACATCCCAACTCCGCCCCCCCAAATTAAAGTCAATATTTAATTTAAATCATTAATACCTGGGTGTGATTTGCATTGAGGATTAACAATTCAGATGGATGTTAGTGCTAAGTGCTGCCTCAGAGATTTGCAAGGTCATACCGCCACTGAACATGAACACATATGACTGCTCAAAGCAGCATACATTTCCATTTATTGGCCTTTCCTCTGTATTTCCCTGACCATTTGGAAAGTGTTGGTAAATAGGAAAAATATTTAAGTTTTGGAAATTCTTCTGGATTCCCTATTTCAATTCTTCATCAAACTATCTTTAAGAGCACTTTAAATAGACTACATAAATGACATATACAAAACAAATATGTGCCTTTAGATAGGATGTTTTAAAGAAAAAAAAAATCTCTCTTCTCCATTGTAAACCATCTGTTGCTCTATTGACAAAAATAAGATTTTCAAACCAAATGAAGATACCCTTGGGCAAGAATAACCTGAAATGTACTCACAGATTGTGTTTTCTACACAGAAGCTTTTAATACTGGCACATAAAAACCCCTGCTCATTATGTTGGCATCCATGATGGTTTTGTAATTTGATAGTCAGACTGATTTGATTTAAGAATACCGATATACAGTTATCACAAATGCTGCATTATTGCAAAAAGAATACCAAGATTTTACAAATATTAATACAATTTGCATATATGCCATGTGTTATTAATTTTACACCTTGTGATATCACAGCCGGCAAAATGAAAATAATTTAAATTAAAAAAAAGGAAGCAGTAAACAGTGCTTTTTTTGCTTTGTACAAGTAACAGATGTGTGGCCATATATGCTAAATCTAGGCTTAATGAGGGGTTAACTTTAAGTTAAGCTAATTTTTCTGTTATACAAAGTCCTATTGTTAGTAACTTTTCATTTGGTCTATGCTTTTATCATTTTTGAATTATCTTCTGCTGCCTTTTCCAGCTATTAAATGGGTTCTCTGGTAGCCAAAAAAAATGTTGCTCTGTCAGGCTACAACCATATTGTTACTATTTATTTATTATCTTTCTATTCAGGCAAACAAAACCTAATTAAAAATTACAAGGAATGAAAAATGAAGACCAATTGCAAATTGTCTCAGTATATCACAATCTGCATCAGACTAAAACTTAACGGTAAACTACCCCTTTAGGGTGGTGGCAGACTGGGAGATTAGACGCCAGCGACAAATCTACTCTATTATGGGCGACTACTCTCCCCAAATGCCTTCCTGCTGGTAAGAGTGCAAATCGCTGGCGGGATGGCATTCGAATCGATTCGGATTTCCAAAGTTTTCTCGTGAGGCAACTCGGAAATCCAAATGATTTGTAAGCGATTTGTTTTCTTGCAGGTTGGAAGGCATTTGTGGAGAGTAGTCGTCAGCAGCAAAGAAGATTTATCTCTGGGACTAAACTTCCTGTATGCTTGACCTTAAGTCAAGCACCTAAGAGGAAACAAAATAAGTGTTATACTAAGACAGGCAACCATGTTTTGTATTCCACAGTAATGGGGGGGGGGGGAACTATAGGCATCCAATGCTTTCACTGGTGTTTTAAAAAAAATGGTGGTGAAATACATTTAATATTGCTAACTCAACAGATTAAAAAAAAAAACAATACTGAACACAACAGTTACCAAGCAGAGTGATTTTAGGTGATTGTGTAGCCCTATGTAAAACCTAAAAGCAGAGAACAATTAGCAAATGCGAAGTAAAAAAAAGCATTAGTTGTTACTGCTTTGTGTTTGTTACTATAACAACTTAAGGAATTTCCCAGCTGTTTACGTTTTTCTACTTGATTTAGATGCCTTATGTGAGGTCTGTGGTTGTAGCCAGGGTCCCCCCATCATAAATTTTGTCCCTGTACAAGCTATTTATATGGGGCCTTGATAAACATAAGAGCTCAGTATCAAAACGTTTGGCCACGCCCCTTGTGTGTGCTACACAAATGATCAACTAGCAGGTAGGCAAGACAAAAAGGTTGAATATTTTGGATGTATTTTTCTCCACTAAAGCTACTATGATACACCACTGCTTTTCAGTAAAATCATTGATGAGTTTGTAACTATAGAGGAAACTGCAACTGCTGGAGGGCCCATGAGATATAGGGGGGCCTTGTGGAACTCCTGAGCAGTTGCAATATATGTTCATAGTAAATGTCTTGCCAAAGTTTAGGGGCCCAATGATGCTGCTGTGAGGCCCAATAACCAGTCAAATTTCTTTTGGGACAGATTCACCCCATCACTAATAAGTAACTAATTTAAATAGTTCCATTTAAGAAGCTGCTAATTAGAAGTCAGTTCATTGGGGGCAGTTTGCCCTGAGCTTATTGATTAATACCTTTGCTACATAAGTTTCTTCAAAAGTAATGCTAGTTTTTGCAGGAGATGCGTAAACTGCATAAGTTAAGTGGGTCAAATGATCTTGCTACAGGGCCCAATAATTAGTAGTAGTTCATTTAAACAGTTAAAAATAATTAATGTGCTAATTAATCAGTGAGTTCATCAGGGGCAAGGAAATCAAGTTTTTTCATTCATTGATGGTCAGTGGAATTTGCCCCTGCCTGCCATTGTTAAGCTTCTCAGCACTGTACTTACTTGATATGTAAGCTTCTATATAGGTTATATTCCTAGGCAAGTCAGGGCAGTTTCTGCAGAAGTTACTGTACATAAAGTGCACAAGTTTTAATATAACTCATTGTTTTTTCATAAATATTACGTAACATTACATTAAAAAAAAAACAAAAAAAACCTCCTAGAAGATATTTGCTGATCTAGCTGCAGCACAAAGTCTTCTTTCTGGTAGAGTTGGGCCAGGCCGGCCAAGGCGCCAACTAGGCGTGCATGCTCACAGCCGGTGAGGAAAAATGGGGACCGGACTAGGGGTAGGAAGCAGAGAGGGTATGTGCCTGGTGCCCCCCCCCCCTTTGCATGTGCCTACTGACTACTCCTAGTTCTGGCCCTGCTTTCTAGCTTTAGACTACATCTTAAAGAGCCTGAAGACAATGGCACTTTTCTTTGGCACAATAAGATAGCTACCGGATGATACAAGTTTCTACATACTTACATTGTCTGTATTATCTGCCTTTTTATTGCTTGAAGCTTCCACTTTATAATCATATTCAGCCTGAATTTGGTCCCTTCTTTTCATCACCCCCTTAAGACAAAGTACAATTACAATTATACAGAAGCAATCAATTCCAGTATTATAACTGAAATACACAGTACTGCAAAAGTATAAAATATAAATGCATTAAAATGATTACTACAGTAAGAACTAAGTTTCTAGATCTACAGTCATTAAAACCAACGTAAAGTTTTTCCTTTTTTAACATATGTAGACATATCCATATATGATCTTCACACAGTACCCTATGATATGGGTGGTTACAAAAGAACTAACTTTATTATATTGCTAATCAATTAATTTATATACATAATGTGTTTAATATGGACCTTGACAATCCATTCGCCATATTGCAAACAGTCATTATGGGATCCCCGGAGGCACTTTGCAATGCTACATAAATGGCCAAAAACATTTTTGCCCCTGCTCCCAGAAATAATTACTACTCTTATTAATCACTGGGCTAAACTAGAAAAATGAAAGGGGGGATCTAAACCTAGGAATATATACACATCTACTGCTCTGAAGAAACTCTGGTCTTTTGGGGGCCTTTCAATACTGCCCACTATAAGGGTATAAAATGGCCCAATGATTTAACGCACAGAGGCAATATTATTCTGTTCTGACCTCTTAAAGAAATATTAGAGAAACCTAATCTACAGCCATATAGATTTTTTTATAACTAAGGCATGCCTTCAAAGCCCAGTCACGTCAATAACTCTATGGAAGTATAGCCTATGGAACCCCATGCTGTTGCATAAACGGATTCTTAATATGTTAAACAGGCAGCTGGATGGTGAACGGGAAGAAAAAAGAAATACAAATTTGTAGAATATTCTTATTGCAACACGTGATTGGTTGAGCCAGTTCAAGTATCTTCAAAAAGCTTAGACAGGTCTAGGGATGCATCGTGTCCCAAGTTCTATAACATTAACTCCATAACATATTACCTGGGATTGCACCCAAATTAATAAATATCAGACTGATGTTATAAATTATTTAACTGAATAACTAGTCCTTTCTGAGTTAAAGCTCCAGAGGTGTGCCTACTAGGTTTAGTAGATTAATTAGTTCTCCACAAATCAGATGAGAGCAACTTGGTTTTATGTAAATAAACTTATAAACATGAAGTGATATACATTGCTAGAGGCTCCCTGCAGAAAACTGAGAAAATAAACTCTTTGGCTAGAAGCCAACCCACCGTTTGGCCTCCCTAATGAATCACTACAACTTGGAAAACCCAACCTGCGTCAGCCTAACAAAATGTACTAAATAACAAGTTGGTTTTTGTATTATTTGAGGTTAATTTTAAAGAAAATGTATAAATGCTACAAAAAGTAAGTTGTGCAATATTACTGAATATCATCTTTACATATCAAAGATCAAATAGCTTATTATAATAATAATAATATCCACCTCTGAATGGCTGAAGAAAAACAAAATGAAGACTTTGGAGTGGCCTAGTCAAAGTCCTGACCTGAATCCTATTGAGATGTTGTGGCATGACCTTAAAAAGGCGGTTCATGCTAGAAAACCCTCAAATAAAGCTGAATTACAACAATTCTGCAAAGATGAGTGGGCCAAAATTCCTCCAGAGCGCTGTAAAAGACTCGTTGCAAGTTATCGCAAACGCTTGATTGCAGTTATTGCTGCTAAGGGTGGCCCAACCAGTTATTAGGTTCAGGGGGCAATTACTTTTTCACACAGGTTTGGATTTCTTTTCTCCCTAAATAATAAAAACCCTCATTTAAAAACTGCATTAAAAACTGCATTTTGTGTTTACTTGTGTTATCTTTGACTAATAGTTAAATGTGTTTGATGATCAGAAACATTTTGTGTGACAAACATGCAAAAGAATAAGAAATCAGGAAGGGGGCAAATAGTTTTTCACACCACTGTAGGTTCTCCTAACTGAACCACTAAACTCTTTTTTACATATTTGCCAGCTCACTGGAGATATAGCCAGTTGAAGCTCCTCTACTTCTGTGTAGATTGCTTCCGCCATCTTCATGCTGATATTGTCACTTCCTCCCAAGCACTGATAGATAATGCGCATGCACAGGATCACATAGCAAGAGAGGTGAGGGGTGAAAAAAAGTTTCAAAGATGGCTGTGGAGAGCAACGAACATGCAAATTTCCCGGGGCAGAGCTTCCAAACAAGGAAAGAAGTAAACAGAGCAGTTGATATACAGGTAGTCCAATTTCTTGGCTGGCACTAGAAGATTGTAGCAATTCTACTGAGCACAGAGCAGCACTGAAGGGGTATATTACTATACATAATATGTTTAACATATACAGATATACTTGCGTTTATCCTTTCCTTCTCCTTAAAAAAAAAAAAAAAAGAAAAGAAAAAGAAAACTAGTTTTGCCATTGGGTGTTTGTAAGTTAAATAAATCATTATCATAATGGACAAAGAGAAGTAAAGGAGATTCATTAAAAAAATAACAGTAAACTCTACTTTAAAGAAAAGAAAACAATTGTTTACTTACAGAAAGGGTTTCACTGTACAGAACATACTCATGAATGATTGGAATTAATTCTCCTGAGAGTTTCAAATTCAGGGTGTCTGTGACTTTACAGCACTTATCAATGCAGCTAGCCATCCCTTTGAAAGAGTCTACAAGTTCTTCCTCAGATGCAGACCACAAAGTGTAAACAGGGCCGTACTCCTTCAATTCCTCATAATAGTCTAGAATAAAAAAAGACTAGAAGATAAATTTTATTTGATTTAACAATAAACAAAAACATGACATACAGCTTGGTGTGCTTTGTTAAGTTACCTGTAAAGTAAGTCAATGTACTGTAGGTTGCAACTTGTACATTGGTAGTACCATGGCACCAAAAAAGCATCCTGACGACGGTTCAGAGAGAACCGAAACGCGTTGATGTGGGGTAGATTGTAACACTCCAATAAAAAAGTATTTTTCACAACACCCGTGAGTGCTCTTAAATGATCCAATATATATATATATATATATATATATATATATATATATATATATATATATATATATATATATATATATATATATATATATATATATATATATATATATATATATATATATATATATGCTTTTTTGGTGCCATGGTACTACCAATGTACAAGAGTATATCATTGTTGAAAGCTGATCAATCTGTTAACTGGTTACAGAAACTTGAGAATAGTGTCCAACAATATCGTCAGGAGCTGGTTGTGTTCAAACAGGCTAAGATTATTAAGGTCAATCAGGATTATAAGGACCGAAGGGTTTATGGTTGGCTGATTGGGAGGTCTGATAATGAGAGAAGGCCCAGGAGGAGGTTTAGGAAAACGAGGGATTTGTCTACTGTAGACAGCTCGGGGGATTCACCCACCTCTGATATTGAGACCCCACAGGCAACAGTATCATGTGCTATACAGGAAGAGACTGGTGGGAGTGGTCGGACACAGGTTCATTTTTTAGGGGCCACAGGAGGAAGAGGAAGCACACCAGAAGGGGTGGTGGTAAGCCGCAGAGGCAGACCACCCAGAAAACCAGTACAGTAGTGTTTAATTTGAGTAACCATGTTTTGAATCCTGGCGAAATTTCTCTTCTCTCACGAGGTTTATCATTTGTACCAGTAACTAGAAATTATGCTTTTGGATTGGAAGTGGATACATATAAATTACAACGTAAACTAAAACTACGGGATTATTTTAAGGATAAACCAAGTGAGAACCACAAGGAGAAATTTCGGCCAGTGAGTAATTTTGACCCGCCAAACACAGCTACTTCAATTAAAACATATTGTGGGATCCTTGAGAAAGAGAACCTCGAGACTCTAAAAGGGGCTGGCAAATTTTTCTCCAATTTGACTAAGCAAGAAAGAGATGCAATTGAGTCACTGCGGAGTGATAAGGAGCTAATAATACGCCCTGCGGATAAAGGGGGCTCGGTGGTAATGCTGGATCGCTCCTATTATAGGGGAGAAATATTACAACAGCTAACAGAGGGTGGAGTGTATGAGAAACTAACTCGGGACCCCACTGATATGTTTAAGTTGAAATTAGACACCTATTTACAGATGGCAAGGTCGGCTGGGTGGATAAGTGAGAGTTGTCACCAATATATGAAGAATACATTTCCAAGATGTCCAATTATATACACCATACCGAAGGTACATAAGAACTCCACTTGTCCACCCGGTCGTCCGATCATCTCGGCACGGGGTTCACTATTTTCTAATGTAGCGTGTTTCCTGGATAGCTTCTTACAACCCCTGTGTGCTGGGATGCGTTCCTACATTGCTGACACACCCTCTCTGTTGGATATATTGGACGGATGGGCACCCTAGCGGAGGATGCCTTATTCATTACAATTGATGTGTGCAGTTTGTACACTATTATTCCAACGGAAGAGGGTGTGTCGGCATGTAGGAGAGCATTAACAACTGGACATAAAGGGAATCCACCAGTTGAATTCCTTTGCACTTTACTGGAAATGGTTTTGACCTGCAATTATTTCCGTTTCGAGGAGACCTTTTATCTACAAAAGACTGGTACGGCGATGGGCTCTAATGTGGCCCCCTCATATGCCAATCTTTTTATGGATGCTTTTGAATGTCGGTACATTTTTCCTGAATTTGGACAACATTTGTTATTGTATCGGAGATTTATCGATGACATTTTGATTATTTGGCGAGGGGACCACATTGGGGCCCAGGGTTTTGTGACTTATTTAAATGAATTACCCACTCCTGTGAAGTTTACTGCAGAATACCATAGGGACACAATAGACTTTTTGGATGTAAGATTGTTCAGAACAGCAAATGGGATTGGCACCACATTGTTTCGTAAAAAGACTGATCGTAATACTGTGTTACATGCTCACAGTTTTCATCCCCCTGCTGTTCTGAAGTCGATTCCATATACCCAATTCCTGAGAGTATTCAGGGTTAATTCAGATGGGGCTACAGCAAAAATACAGGCTTTGGAGATGAGAGACCGATTTCTTGAACGGGGATACTCTTGGGACTTCTTAAATGGTGAGCTGGAAAGGGCATCCAACAGTAGTAATAATGAAAGAGATGTTAAAGGTGGAGTATTGAATGAAGGTGAGAAAATGGTGTTTGTGACGGATTACACACCAGTGAGTAAACAGATAAATTCAGTGATCAAGAAACATTGGCCAATAATACAAATGGACTCAAGTTTACCTTTTACTAAAAGTTCTCCACCTATATGTGCCTATCGACGGGGCCGATCTCTAAAGGATGTACTGATGGTGACAGATCTGAAGAATGAGAACAGCGGCATGTGGTTAACAAGAGGAAAACCTGTCTGTTTTCGCTGTGGAAACTGTAAAACATGTGGCTGTCTACTAATTGGAGACACATTCCCCCATCCCCATAGTGGGAAGAGGTTACAGATACGACACCGATTAACTTGCACCTCTGATCATGTGATCTACTGTATCGTTTGCCCATGTGGCCTATACTATATAGGCAAATGTGTTACATCCTTTAGATTGCGGATGAACAATCACAGATCGGCAATTCGGTCAGCTTTGGCTACCGGGAAAACTGAAATCCCCCTTGCCAGACATTTTGTGAATAGTGGCCATTCATTGCCATCATTGCGGGCGATGCTGATTGATTGTGTTCCCCCATTGAGAAGGGGTGGAGATAGGGGGAAGATCTTGCTACAAAAGGAAGCCAGATGGATACGGACCCTGGATACTATCTCCCCCAAGGGGTTGAATGAGATGTATTCATTATCCTGTTTTTTATAATGAATTATAGGATGCCCTTCTCATCATTCGGAATAGACTTTACGCTGAGAGACTGGTAGTCTGATGGCGCTGGCTTGCATCTCTCTGGACTTTTTAGAAATTTCTTAGATCTTTTCAACTCTTTTGATTTTTATGATATTGCTATTTATTGCTGATTTGCACTTGATGGATTTAACTTTTATATCACAGAACACTATTTGATTGAAGAGTTTTAATGTTTTAACTCTTAATGTATATGTCTATTTATATGGCATATGTCATATTAGACTAAGGCACTTATATCTAAGTATGCACTTAGCACTTTACAATTGAGATGATAAATTTTTATTTGCACATATTCACTTTTAATAGTGGTGTGGGATATGCTAACTGATGACACATTCTGAATAGGATGATACCGATGGGAGTGATTGATTAAAATTGGAGGGTTTGCTGTATATGGATGGCGATTTTTGATTATTTTTAATATAAACTGGTGGTACTGATCCAGTTTATAATGTAAGGTTGTTATACCATATTCGATCTAGATATACATTAGTTCTTCCTCTTTTAAGAATGTGTCTGAAGTAGAGGGTTAAATTGAGATGTATCTACATAGTGGCGGTGTAGGTAATGGTTAAGGGTAATTGGATGATGATGTCACTATTGAAACACTACATTGATTGGTGTGAGAATTTTTAAATGTGTGCTATTCACTTGGATACACTATCCTGATGACGACCCATTGAGGGTTGAAACGCGTATATACACTGATGAAATCTGCTGTGAGTGCTTTCATATTGGGCATATATATATATATATATATATATATATATATATATATATATATAGTTATAGTTATAGTTATATATATAGTTCTAGGTACTTTATTATTCCACAAAAAAGGTATGAGAGCTTAGTTTACTTTCTTAAAAAGTGTTTAGGGACCCAGGCCGGAGCATTGTGGAAAAGGTTCAGGAATTTGGGCAAGTATTTAATTTTAAATAATTGATCCTGCCCCAGAGTGTAGGTGGTAGTTTGGTCCAGTGGGCCAAAAGGTAAACTATCTTTTTGAAGGACATGTAAACCCTACACACAAAAATTTAATCAGTGAACAGCCTCTTTGAAATCTTTAGATAACTGCCACTATGGACATTAAAAAGTTAACAGTGAGGCTGCAGCATTCCCTTAATCACTTAGAAATCCTTCTACTCCTCTAACCCACTCTGCCTCCTCCCTCAGGAATGTACTTTGGCTGTTGGCTAATGAGCATGCTCAGTTCTTCTCAACTCAGATTACTAAACACAACCTCCAGTCTAACAGCCAATGAAGAGATAGCATTGCTGGTTACCATAGAAACTCTAGCTGTCTGATCCTATTGTCTTCTGCTAACCACCTCTCCTGACCTTAACCATTACAGTGCTCAACCCCATCAGAACATTTTATTCAAGTATGTTGTGCTTGTGTAAACCAGCATTCTGCATCACATGAACTTTACATGTTCTATTTGTAGATGTCAATGTTACTGACGATGTGTCAGAGGGAAAATGGCCACCAGGTGAAAGTTGCTATTTGTTTTAGGAAAATGTGATGGTGCTGGCAAATGGAGGGGGTATATGCAATAAATGATGTGGCTTGTGTCAGGAAGATCTGCCCAACTTATATACATGGTAGGAAAATGTAGGCTTTACATGTCCTTTAATGAATACCACATGCATCACATAAAAGAGCCCCACTTATGGGGTATTCCCATTTCTAAATCCAGAGGTAAGAGGGACACGTTTTCACAGAAAAGTAAACACCTAATTTTGGCAACAGTATTAGTTAATCAAATGAACATAAAATGATACCTTTTTGTTCTTTATAAATTCTTTGGGATATTTTATCAAGTACATTTATTTTTTGACTGAAAGCATCAACGTATTCCCCTAATTCTGTAAACTCGTCAGGCCGATTTTTAATACCCCTCACAGACGAAGCCACAGCCTTGATAGTCTGTCCCATTCTGCTGAAGAGACCAGGGCCTTGTTTCTTGTGAGACGTTAACTCCTGTCATAAAAAATTGTAGATATTAACATTTCTCCCCACTGTACTAGATTACATTTACCAGGGAAAAAAATAATTAAACACCATCTCATTCTTCATAGAAGTTATATTTGAAGGTCACAACAGAATGCTTCATCAGACACAGTTTGTTATTCATTTGTACGTTGTGTTTCTTCCAGCAAGAACAAAAAACAAACAACAAATCATTTAGAGGCCAATGTACACCATAGTGTATTTTTTATGAATATGTTTAGGAAACTCTGCATAATTAATTTTAGAATAAAACAAAGATTGTTTTATACACCACATTTTATACCTCCACAAATAGAACAGCAGTTTAGAGCTGCTTTTATCAAAATTTCTCCAAAACACTTACTTGCCCCCATGAACTCTATTGACATTTCCACAAAATTCTTATTTATTTACTAAAGTACTCATTTTATTAAATTACATTGCTCCACTATTGTAAAGGGAAATAATAAGTGAATTACATGTAATCTAAATGACACACAATTTAAAGTGCAAGAAGAGGTAGTTACCCATGTCTTTCCACTCCTCAATGAATAGAACACAGCCGGACGCAGGCAGTGCTGTGTTCATGAGCTAAATGGAGTTCTCTCATAGACAACTGCAGTAACTTATCAATCTGCAAGGAAGGGTTCAAAGAATATGGTGTACTGCACCTGCTTTTCCCATTTGGCACCCTTACCTGCAGGTAGTTCTTGATCCTATATAGCACTTGTAACATGGCTACATTCTAGGTTCACTTTTTTCCTCTCTTTACACTCAATAAGCTAAAGGCAAATTACATGCATGCTTATATCATTTCTGGTTAGAGAGAATTCATGAAACTGTGCCAGAAAGTGACAAAGTAAGCACTAACAACATTTCCAGAGGACGTGGGCTTCTTGAAAAGTCAAAGCACAGAGGGAGTTTAAACCCAAAAAGGCTATTAATGTAGGAAAAGTAAGGAGAGTAAAGCAGAAAATGAAGTCAGTCTCAGCAATGGTTCAGACACTTTGCAGAAAATTATGTTTAATAGCTAGAAACAAAGTACAGATTGATTTCTGCGTCCTTTAGAGCACAAGAGAACACTAGCTGAGGTAATAATGTTCATAAAGACAATGCTGCAGTTCTGTGAACCCACTTGTGAATGACTTCAAAAAGATTTTTCCAGGTAAAAATGTAAAAGCCGGCTCCTTACGGCTAAAACCTGTCAAACTTAAAAGTACCGCTTTCCATATATTTAAGGACAGAATGAAATGCATGTCATGTTTTTTAGCAGGGTTGCAATGCAACATCCCTGGCACAAATATATTTCTTAAAGTATATGTATAACCAATGCAAATATCAAACCAAATGAAAAAAATCCAGCGTATAACGTTTAAACAAGACTTAACCAGTTACCAAAAGAGAATGCATGTTGACAAAAACAAAATAAAAAATACGCCAACACCAAATTAAGAACCGTTGATGCCCTTTTTTAAACTATCTCTATAGTAGTACAACCAGCCTGTACCACACAAGAGGCATGTAAAGTGAAAACAGAGGGAAAAAAACTGTGCAGCAGTGTCTGGTTATGTACAATGTCAGACTGGGGGGCCCAGAGCGCAATGAGCCTGTAGCCTCAGGGTCCCCCCACACCTTCCCCCAGCTGCTTACTTTGTGCCACCGATTACTCCCTCCCCACACAAGCATGTGCGTAAGTTTTATGGTGCTGCAGTGCGACTAGAAAGAAGAGGGAGCGCAGGAGCTGGTCTGGGCCGCTGGGGCACAAATAAGCCGGAGCCCACTGGGTCTTTTCCCGGTGTCCCGTTGGCCCAGTCAGACCCTGGTTACACATTGACTCAACCCTCTTGGCAGCCCAACACTGCTGTGAAAAAAACCACGATACTGGCAGTGTAAAATTGCCAATATCATAAAAATGCTGTAAGAGAGAAAAATGTCAAAAGCTGATTTCTGGCGTTATAATTGTTTAGTGTGTTTAGAATTCCTTTAACAAAATTTTTTAAATCTATCATAAATTCAGAAATGAGGCTTAATTGGGGAAGTAAAACCACATTTATAGAGCCGATTGCAGTGTAACACTCCAGTAACTGTGTAATTGTACGAGAAACTTACCCATGCTTGAGCAGTGAGGAAAATCTTGAAGTCTTCATTAAAAGTTAATGTTGGGTGATCCGCAATTCTGTTCAAAAATTTATGTAAAGCTTTTCTTCGAGTCTCGATGAATTCCTCAGTAAATCGTTCAACCATTCCTCTAACTATGAATTTCTCTGGAAGGGGCTACAGAAATTAAGAAGAAAACTTGCATTATCTTTAAAGATTTCGACACACATTACTACTTAAATTTCGATGACAATAATGTTTTATTTAGTCACAGAGTATTTTCTGAGAGGAATAGGAGGTAGTCTGGGAAAGGTCCAAGCTACACCTTGAGAAGGATAGGGTTCATCAAAAGAAGCTGCAAAAAGTTCAGCACTACTGGAAAGAATATGGGGTAAATATTTAGTTATAAAGGATATTCTACCTGGCAAGTGGTGCTACAGCCCTGTTACAGCTATACTAAGGATCACTTTTTCTGCAATTCTGAAAGTTTGTATATAACAGTCTTAAGGTTTTTTAGTCTGCTCTTGACAATAGTGCAGGTTTGTGGATATATCGCTGCATAGTTAAAATTATCAATCAGTAAAGGGGGATTGTCAAAACACTACATTACTTATACATACATGATGGCACAACAGTTATCACTACTGCTGCTCTCAGGCAGAGGAAATATGAAGTCCTTTCATATTGTGAAACTATTTAAAGCTTAATAATTAAACGTAACTCCAGTTTTTAAGCCCCAATCTACCACTGCTGCCCACCTTAGGCGCTAGTTTTAGTTGCTTCTCAACGCGATGGAAAGGGTTCACCACAATTTTTTTATTTTTTTTTTATTTAAAGATTTGCTTTATTGAATTTTTTAACTTTAAAGGAAAGGGAATAAGTGTGAACAATTAAGGGGGAGTAGATGTAATGAGTAGTGAAAGTGAGAGTTTTGATGGGTTTTCCTTTATCATCTGCGCAGCCACGCTTAGCCACTTAGGGCAAGAGCATCAGTATTCAGAGTTAAAGTGCTGTGCTGCCTGTCTGCGGTTCAGCTAACCAACAGTCCCATATTTTCACGAACTTGGCAGGGCATCCCTGTGCCAAATAGGTTAGTATCTGCCATATTTGACCCAAAGAAGTGTTCATGCAGGCCAATACTGTAGCCCAAAAAAGTTTACCCATTGCAGTTGGGGGTCTATACAGTGGGTCCCTAACAAGTCTGTCATCTATGAGGAACACCAATGACTTTGCCCAGGTTATCTTAAGGCCTGAAATGCAACTAAACCTTGTAACCTTGTAACTTCTGTCAGTAGAACAGAGAGAGATTGTTTTGGTTTGGCTAGGTATACTAGTAAGTTGTCTGCATATAGCAAGACCTTTTTCTCCAATCTCTGTAACTTGAGAACTTTTATGTCTGTATTGCTGTGAATTTTAATGGCCAATGGCCCTATGGCCAAGGCAACCATGAGAGATGACAGTGGGCAGCCCTAGCAGGTGCCTCACGTTAGAGAAAATTCCTCTGTCAACTCCGCATTCACCAGTATCCTTGTATTAGGGGAGTCATACAAGGCTTTCACCCACACAATAAACTGGTCCCCAAGCCCGTATTGCGCTAGAAGTGACCAGAGGCATTGCCACTCCACAGTGTTGAAGGCTTTCTCTATGTCTAGGGCTACAATCACTTTCTTCCCTGTAACACTGTGTGTGGCCCATACTGTAAGTTGGCAAAGAGGCGCCAAATATTCATATCAGTGGCCCTATGAAGCATGAAAACAGTCATGTATGGAAGGCGGGCCTCTTGTGTAACCGCATTGAACAAGTCACAAAGTTTGGGGTCCTATTTGCAGTGTCAGTGAGGTTATCAGGGAATTGAACCAACCTCCCGAACTCTGGCAAAATCGGGAGCCAGAGTCCCTTAGTTCTGTATCTACACCCGTGTAGTCTGTCAAGGGAAGCGGGCTTGACAAGGCCATTGCTGTGATGGACTGTGTTGTGCTGGTCATGGGAAGGAGTCTATCCAAGCTTCCACAGTGGTTGGTCCATCAAAGATGTGTGTATTACCTCAGTCTACAATACAGAGCTTGGCTGGAAACGGCATGCTGTAGTTGATACCCAGGTCTCGCATCAGTCTCTTGACCTCATAAAAAGGTACTGTGCTGGCGTTGAAGGGCAGCCGTGTACTCCGGGTATAAGGAAACACAGGCTCCTTGACAGAGTAAGTCACCTTTTTACACAAAGCTTGAAGTGCACCTGGAGGGGGAGCTTTCATTGGGACCCAGTGGGCCCTTTTAGCAACAAATTGTTTGGAAAATATGTCTCCCCCAAGCAAATCTCTGAGCCATTAAGCAAACCGCTCTGGTTATTGGCCCTTAATTCTCTCTGGGAGACCCACCACTCTCTGCTGGTTTTTCATGTCTTCCATTTGCTTCATTGCTTGTATTAGCAGCTTGTGCAGTTGTGAGATCTCGTTGGACAGTGGAGCTATGCAGTCTTCCAAAGAACTAACTCGTTACTCTAGTGCCCCCTGTTCTCCAACGGATGGCCTGGACGTCCTGTTTTAGCAATGACAATTCCACCTTTAAAGCCTCTATTTTAGTGGTCAGCATGGCAGTTAAGGAGGACTGGAAGTTAGCGATCGCCGTTAAGATATCCTGCATAGTCTGCGTGGAGGAGTTTGGCGGTTCAGAATCTGGGTCGAGTTGATGCTGCTGCACAGGAGAAGGAGAGCTTCGGGCACCATTTTGGTTTGAAGAGCGTGCATACTGTTCCAACTTCAAGGCGGCCTTAGAGTCCACTTGCTGTGTGTGCTTCCCCATGGCTTGGTTCCAAAGGTGCTTGGGGTGTCAGTTAAACAACCCAAGTCCACAGACACTTATTTTAGAGTTGCTTATTGACTGATCAGGATGGCTTACAGCTGAGTTACCCAGGATTCGGTTCGGGATACGGCCAAGATTCGGTCTTTTTCAGCAGGATTCGGCTGAATCCTTGTGCCTGGCCAAACCGAATCCTAATTTGCATATGCAAATTGTGGGGAGGGCGGGATTTTACTTGACTTTTTGCTACAAAACAAGGATGCAAACCAATTTTTTTTCCCTCTTCTTCCTTTCCTGCCCCTAATTTGCATATTCAAATTAGGATTCGGATTCGGTTCGGTATTCCTCCAAATCTAACAAGATGGATTGGGACGAATCCAAAATAGTGGATTCGGTGCATCCCTAGTATTTACTTACCTTATTTCCGTTGCATGCGATTTGACGCTGGCATTTTGTTGCAGCGTGTCGGATCGCGCCAAAAACCTCCATGTAGTCCCTAAGTAAAGCTATTTGCATGTAGTATATACAATATCTGTTAATAATGTGACGAGTTCATATTAATAAAACAAAGATACATACAGGTATTATTAAGGTAGGATGGGCATCTTCCAGTCTACTTTTAAGCCACAGGAAATCTTGATACCGCCGCCGGACTTCAAACTCACATGAGTCAAATTGACTGCGAGATGTCTGAAACAAAGGGGCATACAAACGTGAGCAATGATTATTCAACCATATACAACCTCTGCACTTCATATATGGGCAATGAATTTGATTTCCTTTATAAATATTTACATTTGCATGAAAAAGTAAGAAAATTGATAAACACTTGGTCACAGGACTGCTTTGAAATACAGCAGCCATATGATTACGCACCAGTCTCCTTTATACAGAGTCGCATAGTACATGTCAACTGTGCTTAACCCCTTACATGTTCACTGCATAATGATACTAGAAGAGAGGGATCGACAAAAACAAACGAGAAGCTGCAGATAGTACTGGTATGAAATATTTCCTGTTACAGAACCACCCAGAGAGATGTGTTTTCAATCCCTTCTCGTGGGCTTTAGTTGAGTGTTAGGTTATTGCCACAACAGGCTGAATGTTGCCCGTGGATACACACAGGCCAAGAATCAGCCCTTACGCTACATCTGCCTAGTCCTGTGACTGCACCCGGAGCCACTGCATCGGCCTGTCTGTGGATGTCTGTGCCGAAACATGCAATTATGCATTTGCTGGCAAAATCTGCTCCATGCGGCTGCACATAGTCAGACACAGTCAGGCTTACGAAGCATTTATCCAAAGAACTGGTGTGGCAGTTGTCTGAAAATCAGGCTTACTGAAATAAGATGGCCAAGGATCAGTCCCTAGATGGACAATAGCCTGCTGTGCTGCCTGCACCTGGAAACATTGCGTCGGGGCTGGGTGCAGTCACATGCAGTGGATTTCGATAGGGGAAGATTTGTTGCCCATGTAACATGCAGATGAAGCAGATTTAAAGGAGAACTAAAGCCTAAAAATGAATATGGCTAAAAATGTCATTGTATACACTGAACTTATTGCACCAACCTAAAGTTTCAGCTTCTCAATAGCAGCAATGATCCAAAACTTCACACTTGTCACAGGGGGGTTCATCATCTTGGAAAGTGTCTTTATTAAGGTTTTAGTTCTCCATTAATTGAAGCATTTAGCATATACAGACACATCCCTTTTCCAAATGGAAATGAAAAGTATGATGCATGCACTGAATGATTTCACATAAGTATGTTCAATCTATAGATAAGAGCAATCCACTGATCGTTTCACTTAAACAGCATTTCAAATCAATATACAACTTTGTTCAACATGAGTACAATAAATTGAAATTGTGTTGGAAATAGATTCTGCCTACTTTTTACATAAAAAAACCTATCATTTATATTTTAACATATAATTGTTTTGTATTCTCACTATTGCTAATTTCTTTTGCTGTAATCAGGAGTATGTTTAAAAAGCGATACTGGGGCAGGAGACATTTCCAATTCATGAAAAAACAAATACTAGCAATAATAGATGTAGGACTGTGAACTTGAAAGACAAGGTCAAAAATACTCACTCACCTTTGTAGCAATTCTGTACGTAATAAATGTTTCAATTGCATTTACATGGCTTTCTGGCTCATCAACAGTAATGAAAATATCCTTGACATCGGGCTCATCTTCAAATTTATATTGATTTATCATGGATGATGGAGAGGCTAGCATTAAAGGACTAAATGAATTACCATCAGTAAGTGCCATGTCCTAAACACATTAAGAAGAAAAAAAGAAAACGATCAATACTGAGAAAAAAAGTGAACAGGTATTCTCTTGCATAGCACAATGCAGCACCAAATATTAGGTTAGAATATTTATTTAAGGCATGAAGTTGTGCAGGATAATGGCACATGGGGCTGCTTTAGGCATTGAAGCATCCCTAACTGCCCCGTTGACTTTATTGAAATCGCTTGACAAGAGCTTGTGCCTGATAATTTTGTCAAATGCACATATCACACATCCTAAGCCTATATAGAACAGAGTGTGATGTATAGAACATCTTAAATTGACACATGAAGTGAAATTGGACCCTATTATGGCTAACTGTAGAGTTCTCATTGGACTGTTCTAGGAGAAGGAATAGTATATGCAGTCTGATTCAGAGTTGATGAAAAACTCAACTGCTTGTTAAGAATAACATACATTATTTGGTTGAACTTCCTATATCATGCCTCCATAAAGAATTCAGAACCGTGTGGCATTAATAAAGTTACTGAGCTGGAAGAATTCATAGTAAAAATACTGTGCGGTAGATAGAGCAGATTAAGGTAAGTGATGGGATGCTCATAGGCAGGATCACTACACTAGTAGTAGAACACAGATGCTAAATTGCACTAGTGTAATTGCCAATAGCACCCACTTTAAGGGCCCTTCTTTAAAAAATGCTTAGCAGCCAGATAAGTGGACTTGGTGTCTGTCTCTTAAACAAATTATGTTGGTGTCTAGCTTATAGGTTTATAAAGAGTCAGATAGAGGAGTATTGGAAGACAAAAGTGCGCAACAGATTGCAAACGCTTCAGAAGTTTCAGCCAACACTTCTTGTGAACTGCCATCTATATATTTCTAGTTCAAGACTTAAAATTCAAAAGTAATTAAAAATCAGAAAAATTCTAGGTCACCAAGATATTAAGTGGCTGTATAAACTACTGCTTTAATTAGCACTTTAATGAGGAGTTTGTTTTAAAGTTGCTGCAAGCCTCGCTCTCCATATGGCTGAAGAATTCTCAGATGGATAAATCATTAATCACATTTCCTTTCTGTATCATATGCACAGCGATGGAAAAAGTTTTTCATTTCTACAAATGAAGCTGCACAAAGACATGACAAGCTGTCATACCTGCAGCGTGTTTTTCTTAGAGTTTTTTTTTTAACAACCAGAAAGGAGCCAAAGATTCCAAATGGAAGGGGGTTCGGCAGGCTGGAGATTATATCCAGCATGAGTAACTAACAGTTAGCACCTCATTCTAAACCCCCTAGATGAAGGCTGTAAAACACATCAGTAAATACGTGTCAAAATTCTAATCATAATGAGAGAAGCTTATCTTCATAAATCTTAAGGGTGACAAAATATACTGCTCACTGAGTGTCAACATGAAAAGATATTAAATTTTCAAGAGTAGCATTCGTTAAACATCTTAGGTTTCGTTTTTTTAGGGCTCTGAAATTTTGCTAACCAGAAAGTATTCAGGAGAAACATATATTAAAGGAGTGGTTTACCTTTAAAGTAACTTTTATTATGTTATAGAACAGACAGTTCTAAGCAACTTTTCAATTGGTTTTCATAATTGTTTTATAGTTTTATAGTTGTTTGCTTTTTTCTTCTGACTCTTTGCAGCTTTCAAATGGGCGTTGCTTACTCCCTTCTAAAAAAATAAATGCTCTGTTAGGCAACAAATGTATTGTTACTTTTTATTACTGCTCTTTCTATTCAGGCCTCTCCTATTCATATTCCAGTCTCTTATTCAAATCAATGCATGGTTGCTAGGGTAATTTGGACCCTAGTTACCAGATTGCTTAAGATGCAAATTGAAAAGCTGCTGAATAAAAAGCTAAATAACTCAAAAATGAAACTTTTTTTTTAAATTTGTTTGTAAAGAATGAAAAAAAAAAACACCAAGACCTATTTAACTTTAAAATCTCAAAGTCTTTATTAAAAAATAACTTACCGAAACTCTGCTTGCGCTCCTCTTCAGAAAAGGCGACCGGGCGACGATCCATCGTGCGGCACTCAATTTCTCCTCCCTGCCTTCAAAAGGAGATAGCCAGGGAGGAGAAGGAGTGCAAGTGGAGTTTCGGTAATTTATTTTTCGATAAAGACTTTGCGATTTTAAAGTTACATATGGCTTGGTGGTTTTTTCATTCTATACAAACAAATTTTTTCAAAAAAAATTTGAAGTTACTGGTTCTTTAAAAAAAGTAGTAAAGAGAACAAATTGCAAAATGCTTAGGCCATTAAGTGCACTGAAATCCTTTTTTCAAAAGAACAGATTTTGTTATATTCAATTTTGAAATCTGGGGCAGCTGGGAAAAAAATTGAATATAAAAAAATCTGTTTGCTCTTTTGAGAAATGGGTTTCAGTGCAGAATTCTGCTGGAGCAGCACTATTGACTGATGCGTTTTGAAAAAAACATGTTTTCCGATGACAGTATTCCTTTAAGAAATTTAATCATTAGATCCCTTTCTCTCGTCATTTCCTTATTTCTTGCATCTGGCACTGCAAGTGGATAAATGGTATCACTTTTTTTTTTTTAGAAGAAATACTACAGCTTACATAATTATGCAACCCGACCTTGTGAACTACAAGTCTAATGTTCTGTAACAACAACAAAAGACATTGCTGTGCTCTTCTAAGGGCAGGGGCATATGGGCAGATCAGGCAGATTCATGGCGCTTCAATTTCTGAAGTCCTCACAGAAACTTTGGGCGACTTCAAAAATCAAAGCGCTGCGAGTGCATTGCCGCAGGGTTTTTTTCATTGAAGGAGGCGGAAGACAAAAGGAAGCAGTTTGGGGAGATTAGTTGTCCCAAAGAAGAGGCGATTAGTCTCCGGGCCGACTAAATCTCCCCGAATCTCCAGGTGTGCCCTTAGAGCTGCTCCGTTGTTTACAGGTCAGTTACTGTGATCAGGATTAGTTATTTTGCATTTTCAGACAATAAGGAACAGATTTATCAAACTTGGGTCTTTCCATTGCAGAAAATCTGAGTGATGTCCTGAACTCATTTGCCTTTGCTGATCTTGATTACAGATTGCACATGTTTTTTCCAACAGGTTTTTGTCAAAAATAAAAAGCTTGCCACCAAGAATGTGGCGAGCTTTCAATTCTCATAAAATCTCACTTGTTCATATGCCAATGCATTTCGGCAATATTCAGTGAATTTTTCAGCAAATCTCGACAGGTTTGATCACCACTAAATATGATGCAATATTACTAAAAGGCCTTTTTAAAGAATAAAGTGCACCTTATAAGCCGAAATATGTGTTTGCGTGGATATGAATTCTGGCAGCGGAATCAAAGCCATAGTTCAATTACTTTCTATTTTATATTTGTCACTTTTTTTTTTCTAATATTGAAGTTACATTTTTGAAGCAGCTCGGGGGGGGGGGGGGTTCGCAGACTCTGTAAACTGTTCTCAATTAATACATTAGTTGATACATCTCTTATCTTTAGCCCTACTAAAGCAGAATCCCTGAGTTTTATTAAAGGTAGCTGTTAGAATTGATACAAAAGTTGCTAATATTTTACAGGTGCTGCTGAGAAATGTATCAACTAATGTAGAAAATTGTAACCGTTCAGAATATGTACCTGGATTACCGAGCAGCCAGATTGAACCACCAGAGGCAGGAACATTACATTTTAAACTTCAATTCTCGAAAAACAGTAAAAAAAAAAAAAAAAAAAAAAGCAAAGCAACTGCAAAAAGTCTTCTGGTGAACAATCTGAAAGTGAACTATTGTTTCCCTCAACCAAAGTGCAGGTTCTATTATTATTTATTTTTTTGATGATAGGATCACTTTAAACTGCATAAAGTTCAATAACAGAGACGTTGCATTTGCAGGGAAGTACACCTTTAAAGAAATGCATCTGGTTATATATGGAACTATTTTTTTACCATTTATTGTTTTCAAATAATTAAACTTTCTAATATATTTCCTTCTGGCCTGCATCTGAAAATGCCCTTTGGTTGCTGGGGATTACTGACCTAATCCTGCACAAGGTAATACACTTATATCTGTAAGGGTTAACTTCATTTCTAGAAAAGTTACAGTCAACATTTGTGCTTACATCAGAAAGCTTTTGTCATGGGCCTTGTTAGTTTTTACTGCAATTCTGTATTGCTTTATGGTAGACCTTATAGAAATGCTTTCAGGGTCAGAAAGAGAGTCTTAAAAGAACTATGGTAACACAAATTAAGAGTGTGTATAATTATATCTGAGGATATTCTTCCAACGATTTTTTATTACCTATTTAGAGGAAGAGCAAACAAAACCACTATATATTTAAACTTCATAAAATGATAAATCCTAAAATCAGCTGCTACTGAATTAAAAAGTTGAGTTTAGAACACAGATGATATAAATAGGATGACAGAATCCCATTAGGACAGCAGACAGAGAAACTAAATAAAAATATTTGTTGATTTCTTAAATGTGTTTACTTGATAACTAGAACTTATCAGCAGCACACACGCAACATGTATCCACAGTTAATAATAAATGATGGAAAAAAAAATACTGGCGCTAATAACAGGTATTAATTTTTCTGCATATTCTTAGAAAATCTTCCTTCCACTTTTGTAAAATGATGAAAAATACTAAATGGAGTTACTATAGAAACAGCAATGAAACCTCAATTCAACACTTCTAAAGTTGAATGTATAGGACCTTCTAATTAAAGCTTCACTGAGAATCTGAGCTGTCACTGCTTTGCATTGTATAGTGGCACAACAGAACAGGCCTATCAATCACTGCCAAATGAGTCACTGTTGAATCTACCGCAAAATCTAAAAATAAACTTTCCTGCGCTGAATTAAAGTAAAATACAGACAATACCAGAGAGTGGAGTACAGTGTTACTGCCATAACTATGACTATCACTATGACTAGGAGTTTTAAGCACAAGAGTGAAAGAGAGTGCAGACTGGAGATGTGCTGTTTGTTAGACTGCATACTCCCAACTGTCCCAGGCTGGCTCAGCTAAGATATAATAGATCCTTATTGGAGGCAAAACAATGTTATTGGGTTTAATTAATGTTTAAATGATTTTTTAGTAGACAGATTATGGAGATCCAATTTAGAGAAATATCTCTTATCTGGAAAACCCCAGGTCCCAGGCATTCTGGATAATAGGTCCTATATCTGCATCCTGCTTGTGCACGTGTAGGGAAGGCATTGAATTAAATCTATCCAATTTGAAGTGATAATTATGGCATGTCTGGGGTTAATGGAGTTCTTAATGGCCATTTCTGCAGTGATATTTCTGTTACAGGTATAGGCCCTGTTATCTAGAATGCTCGAGACCTGGATCTTCAAAGAATCATGTAAGCATTAAATAAACCCAATAGGATTGGTTTGCCTCCAGTAAGGATTAATTATATCTTATACGGTAAGTCTGGATCAATAACAATATACTGTTCTATTATTACATTGAAAAAGGAAATAATTTTTAAAAATTTGGAATATTTATATAAAATGGAGTCCATGGGAGATGGCCCTTCCTTAATTCGGAGCTTTCTGGATAATGGATACCTGTATAAATGTATACAAAAGCTTGACATTTAATACGGCTGAAAATAATACAGTGCTATAATTGGACCACTTTTATAACAGGTGAAGTATGATTATAAAAAGGGGATAATTATGAGATGGTAAGACCCCTGTCCCTAGAAGGGGAATCCAAGCAATTAAAGTGTGTTCAAAACAATTATTATTTGAGCGCACGCACCCCCTCCCGTGGCCACATGATCCTAGCACCAGCCCCTTAAGACCCTGTGCGAGTGCGCTCTTAAGTACCGGAGCACCCAGTGCCCCTTAGGATGTGGCAGGGCGGCATGCTGCCACTAAAATGTTGCGTCCTAGGCCCAGGCCTTTGTGGCCTCTCCATCTGGAACTGCATTCACTCCAGTCCCAGCTCCAGTGGAGCCACAATAAGTGATGAGTGAACATTTTCTCCAAGGTTCGTCCATAGATTTCAATGCATTTTGCCGAATTTCCGCTGTTTCGGAATCATTTGGCGAAGCTAAACGGGTCAGATTCGCCCATCACTAATGTAATAAGACCGGTACATACATGCGTATGCACTTACATCTTAAGTATTTAAACAGGCAAAAGCAGTTTCACAGAGAAAACATTTTTTGTAAAAGGGCAACATCACCACCTGCTGGCTTTTTCTTGCAGAACAGAATAGAATAAAGACAGCAAACAGGAAGAGATATTTGAAAACTGCAAATAACAGTAAAGGCATAGTGTATTGCTTGTTTAGAAATAATGTCACGATTATTATCACAAGCACAGTGAGAAACTCGTATTGTAATTTAATCACATTACACATCACATAGCATGTTCATGTAAAAATCTATGGGAGTTGCTTTAGCAAGATTCAAGGTATATTTCAAATCAATATGAAAATATTGTAAATGAGGGTTAGAATGTGGCATTGTTGCATTTACATTTTTTACAGGTTTAGTTTTTTGTGTTGTTGACTAACGAATCACTCCTGCCACGTGTTATTACTTTAGAATCTTCCAAGTCCCTGCTAAACAGCAGCTACATTTCTCTAGCAGGGATCTGGTAATATCACACCCCCCCCTTCAACATCGTCCTCATCCCCCCAAGCCATGTAGAAACTATAATACTAGTTTTAGCTTAAAAGCTATGGAAAATATTTTTGCAACTACATTCTTTCATTTACAATAAGTCAGTACCAGAATTACAAGCAGTCCTAGTCTGGCACAGTATATATTAAAACGACCATTGGGGCAGTCACTTGAATAAAATGAATAACATGAAATAATAATTATAATAAAAAACATTTGAAAATATGTTCTATGCCAACTGCCCAAAGTGAAGCTCACAAGACAAGAGGTATGAGTTTATGACTTCTGTCCTGCCTATGAGATGCACAGGTACATAACATTATCATTTTGATATAATGAGATAACCTGGCCCATGAATACGTAATAGGTAAGCTAACTGGTCTACTAAAAACGGAAAGAGTGGGACAGCATTGTTCTGTGAAGGGGCGCACCAAATGCAGAATTTGATTTCTAATTGGATTTGGCTGAATCCTAATCAAATCCTGCATTTGGTGCATATGTAGGGTTTGGGTTTGGTTTCGCTGAATACAAAGTCATGTGACTTTGAAGCTCTGGATAATTGAATGCCAACTTTTTTGCTTATATCTGATGCATGTTTGTAATTATATGAAAAAATTTGGAAATCAAAAAATCTTTGCATTCCTAGTTATTTTCAACAATTCTTCCCTTGTACTAAATAAAAGTTTTACAAACCCAAGGACCCTCGATAGGGGATTGAAACGCATCGATGTCCCAATTTGTTGTGATGAAGTAAAGATTATATTTGCTTCTATCAGTTCTTTGCTGTGAGTGCTTTCTTCCTCTACACTACATATGATTTTCAATGATGCTGGTGGGCGGCATTCTAGCCCTAAAATTTCACCGCCCTAGGTCCAGGCCTTTGTGGCCTAGCAACAAATCCGGGCCTGAAATTATATCCTTATAAATGGTGCTTAGTGATGTAATTGGTTAAAATATAAATAAAGTACCCCCTGTTGCAAAATATGAGAATATTAGAAGTCACCCATAATCTGTATAAAAATACTTGGCCTTTTGTTTTTATGTGGTGATGGAATGCCTGGGTAACTTATAATATCCATATATGCAAGAGGAGTTACTTTATTCTCTCTCTCTTGTCTTGTCTCCTTGACACTAAGCACTTCATTTTTATTGTAACTGTACTTTATAGTTATTTATATTGTATTTTGTTCTTATTTGTATTTATCTTTCTACTAATTCGACTAATTTATTGATCTGCTGTACAGTGCTTCTCAACAAAAAAAATATACATGCATACAGGTAAAAGATCTATTATCCAGAATGCTTGAGACCTGGGGATATCCAGATAAGGGATCTTTCAGTAATTTGGATCACCATACCTTAAGTCTGCTAAAAAATGTAAATATTAAAGAAACCCAATAGGATTGTTTTGCTTGCAATATAGATGTGCACAGCTTAATTACCATCAAGTATAAGGTACTGTTTACAGAGAAAAGGGAAATCATTTTTAAAAATTTTAATTATTTGCTTATAATGGGCTCTATGGGAAATTACCTTCTGTAATTCTGAGCTTTTTTTGGATAACAGGTTTCCGGATAAGGGATAAGTTATACAGGTATAAGTTGATAAAAGAATAGTATATTCTTGTTTTTGTTTTTTTATTGCATTTCCAAAGTATTTTTCTTCTTTTTCTAGTTTATAGCAGCTCTTCTTAGCATAACAAACTGTGTTGGAATTGATATTTACTGCAAATCTCTCCAGACAGTGATGCCATCTGCAGCAAATTAAACATTTGGCAAGTGTTAATTTCTTCAGTTACCTTATTTCAGCACCATTGCTTTAAAGAGAAAATACACTCCAAACACACACACGGTTTTCATGTTCTGCTGATGACATACACTACTAAATATATGTACAACTAGTCATCTGTTTCACAGTCTTAAGGAGAACAGAGGTGCTAAACTGAACCATTAGCAAATCGATTTTGATGAGACTAACGATTTGGAAAATTAATGTGAACATCTGACTGGTTCCTAGGGGCAACTGCACTGGTGCAATTTAAAACCGATGTTCGTAGTAAATTAGACCCTACACATGTCCTTGCTAGCCAACACAATATAGTGTACCGAGGGTTGCTGGGTTAGCTGTTGTAAAATAATAGATGCAAGCCTCTGGGGGTGTGTGTTGAGATTAAGGGCTACCTTGCACACGGTGCGGATACAGGTATGGGGCTGAATTAGGGTTTTTTTGAGAACAGGTTTCAGGATAATGGATCAAATACCTATACCTTATACAGGTATGGGATCAGTTATCCGGAAAGCTCCAAATGACAGGAAGGCCACCTCCCATAGACTCCATTCTAAATTTTCCTAAATTTCCTGTAAGAAGAAGATAGTACCTTGTACTTGATCCAAGCCCATGGGCAGATTTTCATTAAGGCTTGGGAAGGTTAAGCCTTCCCAAAACTGCCTGCAGTCTCTGCTGACACACGGGGAAAAAAAGAGAAGAAAAACAAAATTGTATTTGTATCTTTTACTACTAGTGCAAAGTCTCCAGCTTGGTGTAGGGGACACTACTGGCAGCCTAAATGTCAGGTGGGACTGTAACTACTGTGAGTTTGCATATTTTACAATCCATAGCAACTATATTATCCTTCTTCTGCTACAGCTTTGGTGTGTAACTTTAATCTTAAAGTCTGGTACTGCTGCTGGTAATCTGATTGGCTGGATGAAACTTGCACCTCCCTCCAGCCAATCCAGTTTCTGCTCTATGTTCTGGCACCTAAACTTTGTTGGCAAGTGCAGCAGCGTTGAAGGTATAGCAAAGATGAAAGGAAGTACCTGAGGTCAGCAATGAATAAAATATCCATGTATACATTAACCGACCTCCCCCCCCCCAACAGTTCTGTCCCTGTGCAACAACCTAATGACTTCCATCAGTTCCCATCCCCTGCCATCTTAAACAGCCTTTAGACTAGCAGGTCAGTAAGCAGGGGTGTTTTTGTAAAAATAGAACATAATGGTGGAGAGGAGTCATGGTGGGTAGGGTAGATAAAAAGTGCAGAGGAAAAGAAAAGTGTTATAGTAGAGGAAGAAATTGGGTCAGAGTAGGAGACATAGGAGACAATCTGAAAACAGAGAAAGGGAGAGCAATTAATGTAGAGAATTTGGAACTGAGGGAGTAAATTAAGGAAAGTTTGCTGATAACCTGGCAGATGTAAGAGGAGTGGAAAAAGCAAACTTGAAATATAAGAATGAATAAGAGTTACTGGGATGTGAAAAATAATTTAAAAAAGCCAGAAAGAGCAAAAAAAATAAGAAAAAGAGGCCAGGGGGAAAGTGGAGGAAAGCAAATAACAGGGGCAGAAAGAAAGGAGCACAAAATAGAATGTGTGTGGAGTTCAAAAATGTTTGTACATCTGTAAATGATATGTTTGTGGGCCTGTGCCTAACAGTGCCTGTGTTGGTAGGACAACAGTTCTACAGTGGTCATTCTGTGCCTAAGCTGACAGCATTGTGCTGCCACAATCTACTGCCCTAAGTGTATAATATACTTATTATAAATTATAATATTTAAATGTGCTCAGGGCAGTACCCACTTACTGTACAAGCAGTATACTACACCAGACTATCTCAAAACCAAAGTAAAGTTAATTTAGTCTTATTTATTTAGGACTTTTATACTGCAAAGTTCCATCACTTTATACTTTTCAGATCACAGGATTAAAAATTAGCTAAGGCAATGGCAAACGGGACCTTTTGTTGCAGATTGTAGTTTGTAGCTAACGCAGCAGACAAAATATCCCTTACTATCAGCAGTAATGGAAATCATGCTGGAAAGACATACACATCACTAAAGTAGCCTGAAATATGATTTCCTAACAGCAATTAACATTACTGCCAGTGGAAAGGAAACTAGGTATGGTTCATCACCTACACTAGTACAGGTTTGTTATGGCCAATAAATCGTCTTGTTCACCCATTGTGTACAATGCGAAAAAAAGAGGCTTTAGGGCACTCAGTGGAAAACTACAGATAAATCAGACCAAAAACATAGATTTAAAATTTAGAAAAAATCTTTTATTAAACAATCATCTCGAGCCTTATGTGTTTCGTGTCATTAGGATTGTCCGCCTCCTTAAGCAGAGGGCCTGGGGCAGGAGCACCTGGGCCATGATTCTACCTTGGTGAGTTCTATCACGTTAAGAGGATATGCTTAGGACATATATTTGTGCATTCACCCATTTTGTGCTTTGTTACCCACAACAAGTGAGGGACTGGTACTTAAGTTACTAACCACATATGCTCTGTATTAAAACTTTCAAAGCAGTCAAATTCACTAGAGCAATACAGGGTCAGGCAATAGAAATAGAAAGGCCAAATTAACAAAGTACAGGTATGGTATCAGTTATTTGGAAACCCATTATCCAGAAAGCTCCAAATTACGGAATAGCTGTCTTCCATAGGCTCCAGTTTATCCAAATAATACAATTTTTGAAAACATATTTCCCTTTTCTCTATAATAATTAAACAGTACATTGTACTTGATCCAAACTAATACATAATTAAACCTTATTGGATTTAAAACCATTCTATTAGGTTTATTTAATGTTTACATGATTTTCTAGTAGATTTAAAGTATGAAGATCCAAATTACGTAAAGATCCATTATCAAGAAAACACCAGGTCCCGAGCATTCTGGATAATAGGTCCCATACCTGTAGTAGTGGGAGATAAACAAGGAAAAAGAAACAAGGTCAAAGATGAAGTTGATTAATGGAATCCAATAAAGGCACTCAAAAGCACAATAACTAACCATACACCCTCCTATGTTTATAGTCCTCAAAGTGTTTACACAATTATGTTTGTTTTAAATTAGTCAAATCAGATTTATGCTTAACTAAAACTTGCTTTGCTTGTTTAGCAAGCTTGTTTACACGATATGGCCACCTTGTGGTAGTGATATTGGGCCAATCTAATTGTTTGGGCCTGAGCAAATACACAATGCTGTAAGTCTTGTCCATATTGGATTATGAAACCTGATTTTTAGCCAGATATATATCAGATAGGACACTGTATAGGGCCCATACACTGCCAGATAAACTGCAGGCTCTGTCTGAAGGGGCTGAATGGACAGCTAAAATCTGCCTGTGTATGGCCAGTTTAAATCTCATTCCTAAAAGCCAGAAATTGATTCCACCTCTGTGAAACCACCTAAATGATAAGGTCAAAGCAAAACAAGGTAAGCCATTTTACCTGGGTTTTTGTGGCCAATAGCTGGAATATTGTTGATCCTAGCAAACCAGGATGCGTTTTTGCCAGTGGTAGCTGGAGAGGTTCAAGACTTTTTTTTCTTGAAATCCGAATGTTCATGATATACCTTAATAGTAGCAGCTACCTCTTTTCCGAGGCCATCCTTAACCTGTACCAGAAACCCATCTACAACCATCTCTCGTTAGAGTGCACTTGTACTTTTGCAAAACATTGATAACTCCTTTTATTTGTACCTAAACCAGCCATCACCATTACTAGCCTCATCTGCTTATGTACAGTTAGGCCCATAAATATTTGGTCAGAGGCAACTTTTTTCTAAATTTGGTTCTGTACATTACCACAATGAATTTTAAATGAAACAACTCAGATGCAGTTAAACTGCAGACTTTCAGCTTTAATTCAGTTGGTTAAACAAACAGATTGCATAAAAATGTTTTTTTTAACACAATCCCTTCATTTCAGGGGTTCAAAAGTAATTGGACCAGGGGCTAAAAAGTAATTGGGCACGGACTCAAAGGCTATTTTATGGGCAGTTGTGGGCAATTCCTTTGTTATGGCATTATCAATGAAGCATATAAAAGCTCTGGAGTAGATTTGAGGGGGGTGCTTGTATGTGGAAGATTTTGCTGTGAACAAACCACAACATGCGGTCAAAAGAGCTCTCCATGCAGGTGAAACAAACCATCCTTAAGCTGCAGAGACAGAAAAAAACCCATCCGAGAAATTGCTACAATATTAGGAGTGGCAAAATCTACAGTTTGGTACATCCAGAGAAAGAAAGAAAGTACTGGTGAACTCAGCAATGTAAAAAGACCTGGACGTCACGGAAGACAACAGTGGTGGATGATACAGAATCATTTCCATGGTGAAGAGAAACCCCTTCACAAGAGCCAAACAAGTGAACAACACTCTCCAGGAGGTAGGTGTATCGATATCCAAGTCTACCATAAAGAGAAGACTGCGTGAAAGTAAATACAGAGAGTGCACTGCAAGGTGCAAGCCACTCATAAGCATCAAGAATACAAAGGCTAGAATGGACATTTGCTCAAAAACATCTAAAAAAGCCAACACAGTTCTGGAAAAACATTCTTTGGATAGATGAAACCAAGATCAACCTCTACCAGAATGATGACAAGAAAAAAGTATGGAGAAGGCGTGGAACAGCTCATGATCCAAAGCATACCACATCATCTGTAAAACATGGTGGAGGCAGTGTGATGGTTTGGGTGTGCATGGCTGCCAGTGGCACTGGGACACTAGTGTTTATCCATTATGTGAAACAGGACAGAAGCAGCTGAATGAATTCTGAGGTGTTCAGAGACACGGTCTGCTTAAATCCAGCTAAATGCAGTGAAATTGATTGGGAGGAATTTCATAATACAGATCGACAATGACCCAAAACATAAAGCCAAAGCAACTCAGGAGTTTATTAAAGCAAAGAAGTGGAATATTCTTGAATGGCCAAGTCAGTCACCTGATCTGACCCCAATTGAGCTGCATTTCACTTGTTGAAGACAGAAAGAACCACAAACAAACAGCAACTGAAAGCCATTGCAGTAATGCAGTAAAGGCCTGGAAGAGCATTAAAAATAGGAAACTCAGAATATGGTGATGTCCATGAGTTCAAGACTGTCATTGCAAAGGATTTTCAACCAATTATTAGAAATGAAAATTTTATTTTCAGTTTTTGTAATTTGTCCAATTACTTGTGAGCCCCTGAAATGAAGTGATTGTGTTAAAAAAGGTTTTAGTTCCTCACATTATGCAATCTTTTTGTTCAATCCACTGAATTAAAGATGAAAGTCTGCAGTTCAACTGCATCTGAGTTGTATAATTTAAAATTAATTGTGGTAATGTACAGAACCAAAATTAGAAAAAAGTTGTCTCTGTCCAAATATTTATGGGCCTAACTGTATATAGCAAGTTATGCAGTGTTACAATAATGTACAACAAGAAACTCAATATATTTGAACAAACAAGGGTTACAAAATAACAATAGAATCTGTACCAGAGGAATGCTTTTTATTTAGTGCATAGCAAATGTTAAGGAGCTAAAGCTAAAAGCATAAGAGCTCTAACCACAAAACCTATAATTATGTGCTTCCACGTACTGGCACTTGGCAATGCTTCACAAAACTCAGAAGCTTACAAGGCATTCAGTAAAACGGACAGCTCATTTTCTTTCCTGTCATATCAGCAGAAAGTAAACTTTGGAACGGATGTTCGAAGACTTCAGTGCAAAGTACAGTTCCTTAACAATCCGCATATGCTTACAATGCAGTCTTAGAACAACATATAAATAGATATATGGATTAAAAAATAAATTAAAAAATAGATATAGTCAACAGCCTATGGGATCATCATGAAGATGTTCCAAGCCAGGAATTCAATGAAGTCATTTCATTGGGCCAATGCATTCTTATCCTAAGAAAAAAAAGCATTGGCACAAGGGAAAAACTGGGGGGGGGGGTTAACATTTAGCCTTTCCAGGTCCTTTAATATCTACAACTGGATGGTATTTTCATTTGCACGTTGGAAATAGGCAGAATGGAAAAAGCTAATAATTCGAAAAGCAAATTGCAGAAACCAGCTCTCCTCCAGCCAAGACTCCATATTCAAAAATACTTCACATGTTTCTGTTATCTCGATTTTTCTCAGGTCTCTTAAAGAAAATGTCAAACCAAATAAAAGAAAACAGAATTCAAAGCAACTTTGCAACATACATTCATTAAAAATTTTCTATGGTTTTTAAGTTATTTGTATTGCTCGAAAGCTTTTGTCCCAGTTTATTCTCTGACCGGATGGCTTGACTGTTGTTACAATGTAAAACAAGCAGCTGATTAACAGACCTGTCTTTGCTGGGGAAGGAAGACTTTTGCAACATTGTTTAAAAAGTAACAACCAGGAGTTAAGCAAATACTGCTTTCAATAGCAACTGTTTTTGCTATTTATTAAAATGTACTGACATTTTTTAATAGAAATAATGTAATTAGAAATATATATTAGAAGGTTGCTTACAAGTATGTTTTTTTTAGGCATAGGCACATTTTTATTTTGGGGGTGACTTGTCCTTTAAAAGGATGTTTACTTTTAGTGTGTTACAATTAATCATCATTATTTTGTATGATATTTTCTGCTCTCATTCTGCCTATATTCATCCTGCAACTGAAAATGCTATCAGGTTATGGGGGTCAAACAATTTTTTTTTTTTTTTTTTTACTGATTTTTTACTGATTTTCCAAAATCTAAATTTAAAGTTTAATGTGTCAGTTTCAGTCTGGCAGCTCAGTAATTCAGGTGCAGATTCTTAAAGGATACGGTCATGGGAAAAACTTTTTTTTTCATCACTTCATTTCCTATAAATTTAGAACAGTTTACAAGGCCGGCTACCCCCCTCCCCAGAGCTGCTTTAGAAGGTGAAAAATTACACTTTACATAAAAAAAAAAACAAAATCACATGTTTAATAAACCCAATTACATTGTTTGGCTTTATACTACCTGAGTTATGAAGTACAAGGTACTTCAGTATTATTATAGAGAAAAAAAGAAAAATGTAAAACATTTGATTGTTTGCTTAAAATGCACTCTACGTGTCTTCCTGTAATTCAGAGCTTTCTGGATAAAAGATGACAAACTTGTAGTTTTAAACCTACGTCCATATCGGATGTACAAATTCAGAGCTCTGTGACAGGTTGGCGGCCACACAGTTTGGCAACACGACATCTGGTGTAAGACTCCCTGTTGGTCCAGGAGCTTATACACCTGAAACCAGATCTGTTTCCAGTCTGCATGATGCATTGTGATGGCCACAAGTGAGAACCTGTTAAATTTAGCGGCACGGTTATACAACATAGTTGGGGTGGGCTAAACACTTAAAAAAGTGGAGGCTGGGAAGTTTAATTTCCCTTTAATATATAGTGTAGGTTGTTTATCAAAGTGCTCTTTGTTTACAGTGAAACCTCAAGTTTACATACAGTGATTTTAAAGTTGTCCTCACTCAACCTCTATTCTCCTAGTCTCTATTCTTTACATACTGGAATCTATTATTCCATCTTTTTAGCCTCTTTGTTCTCAAACAAATAGGAAATGGCCATGAAATTGGTCAAATCTTTAGCAGCACAAGGGCCCCCTGACACCTGGGTCCACCGGGAGTTTTCCTGGTATCCCGGTGGGCCAGTCCAAAACTGCCCATCAATATATAATGCATTTTCCTGACTTACGCCATTCGGTGCCCAGAAAAGCATAAAATGGGGGTTGAACTGTATGTGCATTAAATACATTTTATATATAAGAGAAAGAAAAGCATTACACGTTGTTACACTCTTGCCACTGATCTGCCAGCTTCTTGAACTATCACAAAGGTCACACAAGTGGGTGTGCATCACTTAGATGATAGCAGTTATTGTTTCTGCTGGTGTCCGCACTGAACAACATCCATTTCCAAGCAAGTTATGTTACGGAGGTATCTAAGGCCTCACTGCATTGTAACAAAGTAAGTTAGGTTGAAAAAAGACACACGCCCATCAAGTTCAACCTTTTAACTCTATTTTTATCCTGCCTAATTGCTAGTTGATCTAGACCAGTGATCCCCAACCAGTGGCTTGTGAGCGACATGTTGCTCTCCAACCCCTTAGATGTTGCTCCCAGTGGACTCAAAGCAGGTGCACATTTTTAAATTCCCGGCTTGGAGGTAAGTTTTAGTTGCATTAAAAACCAGGTTTATGGCCCAACAGAGCCTCCCGTAGGCTGTCAATCCACATAGAGAAACTGAATAGCCAATCATATCCTTATTTGGCACACCCCAGGATGTTTTTTTCATTTTGTATTGCTCCCCAACTCTTTATATGTGAATGTGGCTCATGGGTAAAAAAAAAAAAAAAGGTTGGGGGAAGGCAAAAAACCCCATCTGAAGCCTCTCCAATTTGCCTCAGAGGGTGAAGAATCTGTGCCATTTGTAAATACATGTAATAATTAGTATTAATTGCAATGATTCGTCCAATGTGTCCTATTAGAATGAGGACTGGGGTGGGTACACAGCAATAACATCACAATAAAGCCTGTCTTTGATAAGAGCTTTTCAGCTGAGCAATACAATATAATGGTAGTAAAACAGTCTGATCCCCGGGCTCCACGCACAAAAGCAGATCCATGAAAATCCGCTGCTTGTACATAACGAGACAATGGTTTCGCCCCTCGCTCAATGGGAGATTCCAGAGCATTTCAACGCTGCCACTGAGCCTAGGGAAGAATACTCACACCCCTTGCCCCGCTGCTGCCTTTCCTAGCACTTGTAACCAGAGTCCATTGAAAGAGAGACGGAAAACTTGCTCAGTTGTACTTTTTTTGTTTGTTGCAGAACTACAATTCCCAGAATCCTCGCTCAAACATAACCAGGCTTGGGAAATGTATTTCTTAAACAGCGGAAGGAACACGGCTTTGAATAAGAGAACTTTGTGACAGTGCAAGCTCATTGCAGGCAACAATACCTTACTAAACACCTCCAGATCATCATCGTCTTCATCAAACTGCAGCGCGCCCGGAGACAGGGGCAGCGGACTTAAAAGGGAGCTGTGCCCCGAAGTCAGACACCCGGGAGACCCCGATACATAGTTGGACCCTGACTCAGGCTCCATCTCTGGCTTTGGTGCTGCTGTGCCCCCGTTGGATGACAGGCGGGCGGCGCAACACCCTCTTTTAGCCCGCCCAGGCTGCTGCAAATGCTCTCACTGCGCAGAAGCGGAAGTAACTTTTATAAAGCTTTGATTGTGTGGCAGAGGATCTCAAGTGTTAAATAAAAAGTGGACTTTGCTCTGAAATGTGAAAGGCATTCGCCTCTTATATAAAACAGCTTCTTAGGAAGAGTATCACTAAACTGAGATCAAGGAGAAACCGCTCCAATTGCTGGCTGTCTCATAACCGGGTGCAGATGTTCTTGGACTACAGCTCCCAGCAACCTTCAACATATAATAAAGAGCGATTTGCATGCTGGGAGTTGTAGTCTGTAAGCGTCTGAGGCTCCATGGTTAGGAACAGGGTAACGCAAAAAGAGGATGCAGCAACTGAGCGGATGTTCTATATGGTTTTAGCTGTTTAAAACCTTATTACACGGTCCCTGTTTCTTTTTGGCCTACAAAGAAGGTGACCTATGTGTGTGCTAGGGTTGCCAGTTTTTCTAAGGCCTGGTTGGGTCTCAACTTTCTGTTTCAGCCTTGTGAAACCTGAACAATGATCTGGCCAATAAATGAAAACCAATTAAGTGCCAAGATACTCACCTTGACATGGCTTAGTCATTATCAAGCGCAGTTCAGTTCTTGTTATTACAGAAACATAGATAAGCAAATCAATCAAAAATAGTTTGTCTAAATGAGCATTGCTGTATTTCAAAGCTTTCTAAATAACTGAGGGGATAGATCCCCTACCTGTACTTAAAGGATTGGACTTATTTATTGGGCAGAATAGCTAGAGGTAGGGTTTCCAGCCATGTGGGTTTTCAACTGGAGTTGGTCAAAGGGCTGTCCATTCAAAACTTTCTGTTAGTGATGTGCGGGTCCGGGTTTTCCCCCACCCACCGATGACGTCACACAATGGGCGGGGCAAGCAGGCAATGTCCGAAGCCGGCATTTGAAGGTGGCGGATGGGGAGAGCAGGTATGGTTACCCATGGCCGGGGCCGGTATTACAAATTTACCGGCAATGTAGCTGCCGGTAAATTTGTAATACCATTAAAAGGAGCCCTCGGCCTGCCCCCAATCCCCTGGAACTTACCTTAACTTTTACTTCTTCTAGCGACTGTGGCGTGACCCCGCCCCTTTTGACGTCACGACCCGCCACTTTGTGACCCCGCCCCCAGCAGCCGGTAATACATTTTAAAAAAGGTGGCAACCCTAAGAGCAGGAGAAGAGCTCAACCCGCACCCGCCCGCCACCCGCGCAGAGCAGTGCGAGGTCAACCCAAACCCGCCCGACCAGCAGGTAAACCAGCGGGTCCCGTTGGTATCAGGTCGGCCCACACATCACTACTTTCTGTCACATTTAAAACATTGCAAAAATTGGACAGAAATCCAGCCAGTCACGGAATAACTTTGACCTGGCATCATAACTCCACAACATCATCATCATGCCCACCCAAACATCACTGCTACACCCCAATGCTATCTGCCCTGCCCCCTTTGTCCAGGTTTAGCCACCGGCAAAGGTTGCAACCCTAGTGTGTCCCAATGATCCAAAATAATCCCAAATAAACAAACTATATATACACCATTGTACCTTCAACTTTATTAGATCAGAAATTACAATGGAACGTTCACTGCCAACTTCAAGATGCAATTTTTTAATTAGGTCAATAGTTTGGTTTGCAGATTCTGCCATGAAAGCCTAATGGAAAAGATACATTTATATTTTAGGTTATAGGCAGAATAAAAAGGCAAATGAAAACAAAGAAGACCAATTGCAATGAGTAGTGTCTACCTATCAAAAGTTAGTTCAGAAGGCTTCTAGAATGAGTTCAGCAAGGAGATGCGCAGAAGACTAACTTGGAACCTGCCTGGCAACTGTTTCCTTAACTGAAGTTTTATACTGCTAATATAAACTTGAGGACAGCTCTATTTTGTTCTGGCCAGCTGTCTGGCTGGGCAGCCTCCAGAATAGAGAACATGTCTCCTAAAGCTTCTCTGCACAGTTGTATCACTCTTACATTGTAACTCAAGTTGAAGAAAGACATACATTGGGGGTCATTTATAAAGTTTGCGCAGCGCATATTTATTCGCAAATGCATGTATTGCCCATGCTTTTTCCTGAATGCTAAAATATTGCACTGCTGTGCCCATCTTTCCAGTTTTTGCGAATTCGCATTCTGCATAAATTTTTGCAAATGACGCGCAAATGAGGCGGTTTTTGTGTGAGTGTGCTCAGTGTGCGAAGTTGTTGTGCGTGAAAATAGTATTGACAGTAACTTAAATTCACAATTTGCAAAACTGTTTTGCGAGTATTTTCTCCGCCACCAGTTGTGACATAACTCAGACGCAGAGTATTCACGATTTGCATTTTTCGCCATATTTATAAATCTCTTATGGACATTCGCAGTGTGAAAAAAAAATCGCAATTCTGTTTCCACACCACTCTTATCCAGTTTTATAAATATAACCTTACGCAGGGCAAATATTTTCACTGTGCAAATCATTCCGCCTTGCACAAAGTTTATAAATGAGCCCCACTGAGTTAAATATTTTGGGCCAGATTCAAATCAACGAGAAAACACTATTTTATGATTAATCACGTGAAAACGTCAACATGTAATTAGAGCAGAAAAAAAATCTTTCTCATAATTCAGTTGCACTTTTTCCCAATAGACGTCAATAGAGTTTTAATGTGATAAACACTAAGCTATGTTTTTGTCATTGAACATATGTCTTTATGGGAAAATCTGGAGTTAAAGAAAGAGAAAGGGTTTCTTGTCTAACTTAATCTTGCCCGTTATATTTAAATAAACATGCTTACTGCTAATTGATCAAGATTTGTGGTATAATGGTGTCCTGTCTGTCATTTAACATTAATATTGGCATTCGTCAGCTATTTACGCAACTCCCTAAGGGAATCCATGGGTTAGTCAATTCCATGGTACCTTGTGTGAGTATGTACTCTTGCACATAATTCATTAGAATAGATGGGACAGGCGTATTTGTGAGTGATGACAATGTATTTTAAATTCTGCACCCATTTTATTACTTTGAGGCTTGGAAAGAAATGGAAAGCACTATAGTCTGTCTGCTCATAAGAACCATTATCAAATCCCTTAAAGGGTAAGATAAAGACATTCACCCCCCCCCCTGACCTTTTCTTATTGTGAAGTGATGGATTCCTTCTAATTTCCAGAGAATTTGTACACCAGCCACTATTCCCCGAATCCTCCACTTCATAACTCAACAAGGGAGGGTTTGAATGACTTTGTGAGCTTAAGAAGAGTGGGAAAATGATTCTTACATGTTGCAGACTATCTTAGTTTCTTTCAATGTGTGGAATCCGTAATGTGTGTGTAAAAAAATACTTTTATGTTTGTATCTGGAAGTTCAGATAGTGTTTATGCACATTTTCTAATGAGGCCGACTGAATTTCGCTTTACCCTGGGGCAAAGATATCAGATATACTTGAGATACATGTTTCAGTTGCTGTGTTGCTGTTAAACAGTTGAATAGCTTGTTTCAACATGAGCTCAATGAATAGGGCTTGAGCTGAACATACTTTTTTGCCTATAGTTTTAATTAAGAAATATCTACAGTTGTTGTTATTTCTTGCACTAAATAAGAAAATGAAAGCACTTTGACACTTTCTGTCCCTTCCAGGTCTGACAAGCGGAGGAGAAGCTGATAACACTAATTACCAGTGCACTGAGAAGCCCTCTGATAATGAGCTGCACAATGGCAGCAGGCTAAGCAAGGGTAGGGGGTTGAGTGTTCAAAGGCAGATAAAGAGCTCTGAACAAATTACCTTGGTTATTGTGAGTGTATGTGTGTGTGTTGGGGGGGGGGGGTGTTTTAGGTGTATACTGACCTATCTATAACCTGAATTGTCCAGTTGTTCCAAAGCCATCCAGTGAGTGTAGCATGATGTTAGCTCATGTAACTTCACTACTTGCTGGGGAATATTGCATGCCTGCCATACGTAACCCACAGGATATCTTCCTTGCAGACCTTGGAACATGCATCATATTTGGTGGTTGTTCAAAATGATTCTATTTGGAAATTACAGATCTATTTTTAGAACATTCTAAATTCTAAACGTTGTGATTTTTATAGCCTTAAGCTATAGGAGGGCATGGACTCTGCTGGATCATTGAACAATCTTGCACAGTTTTGTGGTCGCTGCTTTTTTAGGGCATTCATTAAAATCTGGCCAAAAAGTGTCTGTAATTAAGTCCTTAAGTAACATTAAAAGAAAACCAGTGACACTGTTCGATGAGGCTAAGGGGGTCCAACTACCTATAATGTTTATTTTCTAAGCAATAGTGAAGCACTGAAATCAACATGGAATAATAACTTCCAGTGCTACTTTCCTATGTTGTTCCTTTGCATGCATCTAGCATAGTATTGCCATTGCTTATAGCAATGCAAATGATGCTCGAAATGTAATGATGCATTGTTTTGTGGGTACCAGTAACTATACTGGAATTCTAGGAAAACAGAATTGTCCTTCTGTCTAAGGGAGTGTACATTACTAAAAGCTTTTTTTAACACTTAAGATAGCTAGCTAGCTGAATCTTGCAATTAAAAAGATCCCTTATGCCATATTCAGTTCTACCATTGTCAAAAATGGCCCACAAAAAATTGCATGTGACTCTGTATATGTGTGACTGTGTGTATGCAATCACCTCTTATGCCCCATCCCCGTATATAAGTAAAATGCAACATACATTTATTATCTACAACCCATATAGCTGGTAGCTGTTGTACCCCCCCCAGATTATTTCTCAAGTTTTTAATTTTTTAAAATGTATTTGTCAGCTAAAAGTCTAGAATATAGTGGTGCGAAGTGCAAGTTTAAGCGCAATTGGCATGTTTTTCTCTCAATATTCCAGTTCATTTGCAGATGCCAGAGGGAAATATGCCTGATGCAATTAAGGGTGATGTATCAAAGTTGACACAGTTTCACTTGCATCTTGACACTAGTAATGGGCAAATTTGTCCCGTTTTGCCACGAATTTCGTGAATTTCCCACGAAATCTGCAAAAATGTCAAAAAATTCACAAAATGGCGATTTTGACATCGGCAACAATTCACCGGAGTCAAAGTTGACGCCAGCACCCATTAAAGTCAATGAGCGTCTGAACCATCACCTGCGTCAAAATTTCAACGACGCCAGCGAATTTTCACCTGCGAATTTTCGCAAATTTATTCTCCAGCGGCAAAACACGCAAATTCGCCGCAAATTCGCGCCTGCCAAATAAATTTGCCCATCACTACTTGACACGAATCGGATAAAAAATATTATATTATTTGAAGGTCCATTGGTAGATGTCACACAGTATCATAATCCTAAACTATCTAAAAGTATGTGTCATTTACATTCCTTGTGTGTTCTACCTGTCGCCTTTTGTGTCCACACCGACTCATTTGTTCTTTTTCACATTCTGATTCAAAATCAGAATGTTATAATCTGTGTATCAATAAAATGTAAAGCTTCTCCTGATAATATCTCTTAACATTCATCTTCTCCCCATGATGCTTGACTGCAAAGTGAAATCTCTTTTGCTTTGCATTCTTATAAAAGCACATGGCAATGCCAAAGGTTTATAACACAGGAGAATTCAAATTCAAATTTCCAAGGCTAAGAAACATGAATAGTACATAAATAGCCACTTTCCACTAGACCCACAGTATTCTGAAGATTCAGACAGCACACAAAGATTATTCTTAAAAATGTCTTTATTTAAACTACATGTGTGGACGGACTAACCAGCTATCATCCTTTAGTTATACAATGATATCAATTGTGCATTTTTTTTAAAATTATAGCATCTTTGCAATGCTATGAATTCTACAGTTATGCTGTCTAAGTGTTTCCATAAAATGGGATAATTATCCAGAAAATTACATTACAGATTCATGACTCGCCTTGTATATCAATTATGACGTTACACTATCTATAGAACCCTGGTATAAACACTGGGCCATAAAATTCCAAGGCTGTGGCACATGGCCTCATAATAGCTGTAGACAAACAAAAGAGGTCCTCTGCACTCAACCCATTATTAATATATTTAGGACATAGAGACTGTCACGTTCGGCACCCTAACTCCAGAACCAATGCTAGGCTCCCTGGTCTCGGCTCTTGCTTCTGCCTTTAACAGCCCTCAGCTAATTTGATGCTGCCAGGTCTTACTAAGAGAGGAGCAAAGCTAAAGGTTCTGGATGATCAAAGGGGCACAATCGTTTCACCAAGGATACTGGATGGAAGGAACACAGCTTGGTAGACAGACCAGACAATGTAGCGTAGACGGGCAGGCCGGGCCAGCACAAGCAGAGTTAAGAATACTCAAACAGGCCAGAATCAGGATTGGAGAGCGTATAATAGTCAGACAGGCCAGAATCAGGATTGGAGAACTTAGAATAATCAAACAAGCAAGGATCAGCTTGAAGAGCTCAGAATAAACAGGCAGGCAAGGGTCAGGATACAGAGTTCAGAATAGCCAGGCAAGGCAATAGGATTAGAAATAGCACCAGGAACAAACTAAATTGAACCTAACAACGGGCAATGAGTTTTCATTCAAAGCCGCTTTAAATACTTTAAATTTCGCGCCATTGCAAGATGATGTCATCACGCCGGTGCATAAACCCAGAAGCGCGCAGCCGTGCGGACCATAGGTGAATCAGCGCTGGATGGGACAGGAGGAATGCAGCGGGCATCCCAGCCAAAGGCATGGCGGGCGCCCCCGCCTGCCTTAGGGTAAGCCACTAGACCACCAGGATAACTATTCGAGACATTTTGTGCCATAAGCTACTAAAAAATGCCTTACTCTTTAAACAAAACAGGGATTGTTTGTCCATATATTGCAATATATTCAAGCTGGCCAACTACGTCAAAGTCATCCAATATCTGGCCAGTCCTACACTTAACTTGCATCAGATTCATTAAAAATTATATTGCTTTATTATACATTTTAGACAGGGAATAAGTTTTACCTGCAACTTACTTGCTGCTTTTCAAGGTTAAAACTCTCAAATATGGTTGCCCTTTTATTGGCCATCACTGGGATCACCTGACTATAGATGGGTGGGAGCTACAACATGGAGCTGGTCACTGCTCCTGTATAACTATAACAAACAAGGGAAAGTTGTGCTCACCATTTATTTGTATGTGTGTGTCAGGCTTTATGTTTGTAAGATGTTCAGGATATTATTAAAAGATGACTAAACTTAAAATCACTGGAGGCTGCTAAATGTTAGGATTACAGGATATCAGGTAATTGATTTTAATTACTGGGGGGGTTGCTTAAATTATTTATTATTATTATTAACAAGTATTTTTAGAGTGCCAACATATTGCGCATTGTGTATTTTGGCAACCCCAGTGACTTTAACTTTTATTCTCCTTTAAAGAAATATAAATGTAATCTTTATACACATAGATAGGAATATCATGGCTGACTGTCAGGGGAAAAAAACAAAGAGGGTGTTCACCTTGAAATTAATTTTAATAAGGTGTAGACTATGGTATTCTAAGACATCTCCCTGTTGGTCTTAATTTTTAAATGCTAGCCTCAAGATATATCTTTTTTTCTGAGAGTTGGTGACTCATGCAACCAGGCAGCTTTTTAAATTTCAGGCTGGAGAGGCAGAATAGAAAGGCAAATATTTGAAAAACCACACAAAAAAAATAAAAGTAATGATATGAAATGCACAGCACGGGACTCTTTGTGCTTTAAAATTATATGAACATTGTCCACTAGATGCTGCTGTTGTATAAAAACCATTTTTGTGCAACCAAGTCTAACAATAACTAATTTACCTTTGATACATGTATGTATATAATTAGGTATTTCAAGAAATGAAGTGAGTTTAGCATTGCTAATTGGACATTTCTAATGAGCTGGATTTCAGTTAAAGATCACCCGATACAAACTGACAAACTTTCATAACTATAATAATTTTCCACTCACCTCCACCCCTCATTTAACTGTCACAAATTTCTTTCTGCTTTATGTTTCCTGTCATTTGAGATTTTTTTTACATGCAACATTCTATTATAAGCAAGATTCCTTTTATTGCATGTTTCTGTCACACCATTATTATTATTATTATTACAAACTAAGAAAACGATTGTGATATGTGTGATTGAGGCCAGGTTAAATTTTCCATTATGAAATATCTAACAATGTAGAAGTACTTCATAGAGTACTATTAATTTTCCAGCAAAAAATTTAGCTCATCACTAGCCAGCAGGTATAAAATTGGAATCAATCCTTTTAGAATTGTATTTCTATAAGTGCCTAATAACAAGTAAATTATGTCATAAAGTTATTGTCTGGCAATATTGAAGGACAAAAATATTTAGGAGGCTGATTTATGAAACATTGAACAGGTGAATCTTGAAAGATTCCTAATGGTTATATATTGTTCCCATTTATAAAAAACTTTATAATATTTTCAGACAGAAAAGGCCTAACTTATTCACATTTTTATCAAATTCAATACTTGTGTCAGATCTTCAGAATGCCCACCAAGTCCCCAATGCCAGTGATTGGAGAACCGCACCAGCAGCAGTGGGCAGTAGAGGAAGCAGGGGTGCAAGCGAGGGGGGAGTGTGCAAGATCAGGTGGGTTTGAGCTGTGGGGGACAAGCAGTTTGCAAGCGGACTAGGGACACTTTGGGTTGAAATCTGGCTCTGAATGGTTAATGTTTCATTTTGGAATTAATTATTCCAGCGCAGTAAGGGCTCTTACACATGAGCGTTCTGACCTGCGCTCCCCTGCGTTCCGTTTTTTGGCGTTCAGCCGCAGGGGAGTGCAGGAATAGGCGCAAGTCATTATTTGAAATGGGGCTGTACTCACTCAGGCGCGTGTAGGCGCCGAACGCAGGAAAAATGCAGCATGTTGCGTCTGAACCTGCGTTCGGCGCCTACACGCGCCTGAGTGAGTACAGCCCCATTTCAAATAATGACTTGCGTCTATTCCTGCGCTCCCCTGCGGCTGAACGCCAAAAAACGGAACGCAGGGGAGCGCAGGTGAGAACGCTCATGTGTAAGAGCCCTTAGGAAATTCTTTAAAAAAAAGTTCCAGCAAACCATAATAATTTAGCCTATTAACCACATGAGTTTTAGTTTAAAGGGGACCCGTCACCCAGATTCTTTTTTCAAAATCCTATTTTTTGACATAAGTCAAGCAAAATGAACTTTAATTACACAATATAAATTATTTAAATCTTGTTTCCTTCAGTCTGGGAATTCATAATTATAGCAAGCAGGCAGGAGCCATTTTTGTGGACACTGTTATTAAGACAAGCCTTTTATCATCTCAGAATCTTGTTTGTGCACCAGAATGGGAGACCCGATGTCCATCTCTATTCACTGGCTATACAATTAAATGGTTAAGAGAACTGGGGGAATGTGGAGAGAGCAGTGATATCTAGGAAGTGCTGAATATAAAGTAAAAGTAATTGTCTGCCCAGCCTCTATGCCTAAGGCATAGAGGAGGGGCAGACACATTTTGATTGACAGCTGATATTTTTAAATGAGCTTACAACAGCTATGAATGCTTTAATAAAAAATGAAATTGGATTTCATGTTTAATTTGAAAAGAACTTTTATTATACAGTTTTCTGTGTCTGGGTAAAAGGTCAACTTTAAAGCTGTTTTTACTAGTTAAAGGACAAGGAAACCATTCTTATGATATTTATAGCATGTGGCAGATTGCTAGGTTTTATTTCAAAATAACCTTAATTTCAAGTGCAGTGCCTTTGAATATGTATGACACTTAGGGGCACATTTACCTAGGGTCGAATATCGAGGGTTAATCAACCCTCGATATTCGACTGCCGAATTGAAATCCTTCGAATATCGAAGTCGAAGGATTTAGCGCAATTTGAAGGAATAATCGTTCGATCGATGAAATCCTTCGAATCGAACGATTAAATCCTTCGAATCGAACGATCAAAGGAAAAATTGTTCGATCGAACGATTAAATCCTTCGAATCGAACGATTTGAAGGATTTTAATCCATCGATTGAAGGATTATCCTTCGATCAGAAAAACCTTGTAAAGCCTATGGGGACCTTCCCCATAGGTTAACATTGGCCTCGGTAGGTTTTAGGTGGCGAACTAGGGGGTCAAAGTTTTTCTTAAAGAGACAGTACTTCGATTATAGAATGGTCGAATATTCGAACGATTTTTAGTTTGAATCGTTCGATTCAAAGTCGAAAGGTCGTAGTCGAAGGTCGAAGTAGCCAATTCGATGGTCGAAGTAGCCAAAAAAAAACATTCGAAATTTGAACAATTTTTCGTCTATTTTCCTCTATTCCTTCACTCGACTTAGTGAATGGGCCCCTAACCGTTCTGTCACATGCGCCATGTTTCCCCATACACTTAATCAATATGGCTGCTGAAAAGTATATGCACATGCGTGAAAATGTCTCTGCTGCTGACCCTTGCTGCTTTTTGGCAATTGCTTTACCATAGCAACCATTTTAACCGCTTGGGCCATATTCGGCAAGTGCATGTGCAGGAACCTGACACAAAAATGTAAATGGTGTTTCTTTTTATACGGGAATATATATATATATATATATATATATATATATATATATATATATATATATATATATATATATATATATATATATATACACACAAAGTGCAAAATGATGGCACTCACAGGATTTCAAGCAAAAAACAGACAAAGGGTGTCAAAAAAACACCCTTTGTCTGTTTTTTGCTTTAAATCCTGTGAGTGCCATCATTTTGCACTTTGTATCTACTTCTTATGCATGAGCACCCAGGTCTCGAATATATTCAGGGCTCATGCACACAGCATGCCGCATACTGTATGACCGCAAGTGTACTTGAGGGGGCCACTAAATTGTCTACAGTCAGGTACCTGATAAATTGCATGTATCTGTATAGTTGTACTTGGCACCTGTGCCTTCCTTCTGCCTCCTACCGAATGTGGCTCCAGGGTTCTAAGTTGGGGCTGCATCAGTGGACCCAGCAGACTTGCGCCTAAAGAATCAGCCCCACATGTAATTTTGGTGGTAACTGGTGGAAATGACACCAACCAAAATTACGCCTTACAAAATTGTGCCCCCATTGTGTTAAAACTGATGCAATTGCACTTTGACACAATTCAGTAGTTTTTATGTTAGATTTCAAGCATACACAACGATGCTGGAATTATTGTTCAAAAAACACCACTAAATTGTGGGTATAAAACATGGTGATTGTGCATGAAATTGCACGTTGTGTAGCGTAGTAAGTAAATGACCCCTATTACCTATAATTTAATGTCTGTGTCATTTATGTTAAACAATTATGAAAACTGCATGCAATGTGTGAGTGTACTGTATGGCTTATAAAACAAACCACAGACACCCACAGTAAATTAGTCTTCAAACTTATATTTCTTTAGAGTTTTGCTATTTATATTGTTCTGGAGATTTAGCTTTTAGCTTGTAGTTAGATTTGTTCAACCTGCTCTAAAACAGTTCAATAAGAATGATTTCTGCATACACAATACAATCCATATTGTCTGTACTCAATCCAAAAGTTCTTGTGTATGGAATATGTATATATATTTTACAACTCAAGTCACTAATGCAAAATCAGTTTACTGCATTTATCAGCTATCTTTTATTTATAGCAGCTTCTGCAATACTGTGTATTATATTACTATTTGCACTAACAATACTACTGATGTGCAACCAGTGTAAATACTGATGTGCAAATGGGGCTGACTGCATGTTTAGTTATGGAAACTTCTACATATTGTTTGTTCAGTCTGCAAAGCAACATTGTGTGGCATGATTTTAGTCTAATATTGTTTCCTGAATCAGGTGAATCATTCAGGGTTCTGAACATTTTGACAGCCTCATTTCCTAATCCCCAAAAAAAGTCTTAAAGAACAATTAAGTAAAGTCTTCTTGTTTCCAAGGAAACTAAATATTCAGATGAAGTATTCTATCAAGAATATTAGTCCTCAGGTCCCATGTTACATGAAAGAGGGTGTAGGTTGGCTCATGAGTAATTATCGTCTAAAGGTGGCCATACACAGGCAGATTAAAGCTGCCGATATCGATTCCAGACCGATTTGGCAGCTTATCTGCCCATGTGTGCGGGCTCCCAATGGGTCCTCCCGTTCGAAATCAAGCCAAAAATCGGCCAGATATCGATCAGTCAAGTTTGATTTTTTTCTCTACGATCCGAGCCTAACGTTTGGAATCACCCGATATAGCCCCGCCCGTTAGTGGGCATATCGGGTTAGTATCCACTCGTTTGGCAACCTTGCCAAAAGAGTGGATCTTATAGTGTATGGCCTTAACCTTAAGGTGAGAATGATACAAAATTACTTGGGATAACTTTCAATGACCAAACTACTAAGATGACTAACTGATCTACTCGTATCAAGCTAATATAGTTTTATTGAAGGTAAGTGATAGTCTGTATAGCTCACGCAATAGGAAATAATTGTCATTTAAAAGCAAGAAATCTGGTAGTAGCCTTTTGCCCTGGCAATATCATTTTAAAAAGTTCACAGGATCCTTGTGCCCTGGACAATATCACAGGCCATTTTGCTCAGTGGGTTAGTAGCTGCAATGAAGTTGTTATAAATAATAATAATGTAGTTGTTGCCAGCAAGATATGCGAATTACATATTTAGTCATTTATCATGCAGAATGCAGTGTTTATCTATATTATACATGGGAAGTTGTGTTTAGTTGCTGACAATATGCAGTGAAGTGTAATATCTGAGTGATATGTTCTCAATATAGTGTCTCTTCTCCACCATGCATATTACCTACTTACTTGCTCAGATACTGGGTAGTTTGCAGCTCCTGAATAATTTTTTCAAGTTCCAGTTTCAGCTTTATACTCTATAATTGTTGCTGTTAAACAGAGTTGGACTGGGATGCCAGCGGCAGATCATCCATAGGACATGGTCCCACTCTCCAAACTACTTTTTCTGATGTCCTCATTCAACCTCTTTATTCTCTAAGTTATTTTCTTTACATTCTATACTATATTCTTACATCTTATTTCCATACAGAAATGAGGAATGACTACCAAATTGGTCAAATAGTTAGAAGCAAGAGGGCCCACTGAAATGTGGATGTGTATTGGTGGGCCAGCCCAACACTGCAGATAAGTCATCATTTATCTTATGCAATAACAAAATATGCTTTTAGAGTTCAAAATGTATAATTCATTAAAACATAACAAAATCACATGTGGATGAAGTTGGCATTTGGGAATCATGTTGGGGCTTCTTACACTGGCCAGTACTGCACTATTAACTAGTTTAGTAGCTGAAACCTAAGTTAAGCTACCTGACCAAAAACATCTTGTAAAAGCTTTTTAATTCAAATATTCTTATTGTTACACTTAGGGGCTCATTTACTAAAACTTTCAAATTAATCTCAGTTTTTTATGAAAACAAAGTCAACCTAACTCCCTTCCATGAATTTAACTCATTTATCAATAATTTTTCTTGAAAAAAAATCGTAGACAAAACATAGGGACAAAATCTATTGTCAATTCGTATTGTACGATTGATACTCTGAAAACTCGATTTTATCGAATATTCATTGCAAATACTGTCTTTTTTAGATTATCGAACCAAACCCCGATTTTTTCTCATTATCCAGCGCAGATCACAATGTCAAGAACCAACTTTAGGGACATCTGCCATTGACTTCTATATGACCTTGACAGGTTAGAGATGGTGTATTTTTGGATTCAGCTTTTTAGCAGCTTTTTGGGTATGTTAAATTTCCAAAAATTCCAGTTTTTTTCCATGAAAAATTTGAGTTTTCCCCCTATAAACCATGACCAGAAAAAAATCAAGGTTTAATAAATTGACCCCTATAAGTATGCACTCTTATTTTTCTTTTCTATATTAAAAAAGTGTTTGTTACTTAATGACAAGTCGAAAACACCATAAATTCTTCTTATCCATTAGCGACAAGTTTCGAGCACATTTCTTTTTATTTGTTATCTTTGTATCCATCAGCAAGCATTACTTACCTGTGTTTTGAATGAGCTTTACTGTTGGATAAAAGGAGCGGTACTACAGATCTTGTTCAAGTACAAAAATAATAATAAAACAATGTGTCGCAATAAAATCTGTAAATCATACACTGGGGATACTATGGATATACTGAACACATTTAATGTGTTTTGTTGGAATGATAATTATATTTTAGTCACAATGGATCCTTGTATACATGTATCCATAACCATAACGATGGGATACAAGGCAGAAAATTATAGTATTTGTGCAGTAATCCTCATTTTTTAAAGACTGCTGAAGTAAAAAAAGATTGTGCTGCTCCTTGATATCTGCATTTAGTGATTTGTATCCCACTTTGGAAAACAAGCCGAAACCCTGACGGTTTTGCCATCTTGGATTGGAGAGTCTAAGGGAAAGAACAGGTGGTACAAGTGTATTTACAAGGACCATTTATGGTGGTGAGAGTAAATGGTGGGGGACTTTTACTTATGCTGATTTAATTAGTTGATGATATAGTGTGCATAATAAAGGGGGTGCCCTGACACTTCTGGCCCGATAGCATTATAATAACTAACTCCCTTGTCAGAGCTTTTACTAGCCCACCAGAGTTAACTACAGATTAAGTGCAACACTTTGACAGGCGTAGATTCGCCAGGACAACGCTAATTCACTAAAATCCAAAATTGCGTCCAGGGCGCGAAATGCTGGCGAAGTTGCTCTAGCGTTACTGCTGCAAGCGAAGCGAAGTTGCACTGACGTTGCCGAATTTGCATACGGCAGGAAGTTAAAGTTGAATGGACGTATATGTTGCAGCCAATACATTACACTACACAAGCCTGGGAAACCTTCATAAAATAAAATAGAGGTGTTATATTGCCCTACACATAATCCCAGTGTATAGTTTAGGTGCCATATGCTAGGAAATGTAGGGGAGAAGCCAGGTACCCCAGAAAAAAATCTTTTGCAGCCTATCACCCTGAAAAATGAAAAGTCGCCAGTGTTTGTTTGACTATTTTTTGAGGAAGTCCTATCTACTCTATTGCACTTTGCCTGGTCTGAGGTGGTAAAGGCAAGTCTGGCCCTTATTTAAACCATGAACTGGCTTCCCTCCTTGCCAGTTTATAGGTCTCCATAGCTGCTGGACACTGGGTCTATGTTTCTGATTTCCAAGTTCCAGTCCGAACCTTTTTCTGGACTCTCTCCCGGGCTGGTATCACCCGGTTCTTGTTCCTGTTTCCCAAAGCTCCATGTTCTTGTTTCCCTTTTGGGCTAGTGTATGCCTGTCTCTGGACTTTTGTTAACCTTGAGCCGCTTATTATTATTATTATTATTTTATTATTAACATGCATTTTTAGAGCACCAAAATAGAAATCTCATGGTTTTCATACGTAGAACATACAGAGTTACATAGATAATGACCAGCTCCAGTTGAAAAGAAGAGGAAGGCCCTGTGCAAAAGAGCTTACAATCTAAACATGTAAGCTTTGTATAAACTCAGGGTAAACATTCTTTTCCATGTTCTGTTTTGTAACACATTTAACAATTTAAAAGTTGTCCCCACTTGGTTTGTTATGTTTCATTTCTGTGTTACTTTGGGTGGGAATGTAAATGGTTTTTAAATGCATATCCTATGTGTCTCAGTACAATGTATTCCACTGCATGGCAACTCATGAGTCAACTGATTTCATGTTTTTCAGTGGAATAAGTTTCAGTATTAAACTCTGTCCAGCACTTTTTGTAAAAAAAATTGTGGGGGGTAATATAATAGTTATACATATTTATTTGCATACTACTGTGTATCTAAATCTGGATTGTAATTGGAAGGGCCATGCAGCCTGCAGGGAATTTATTCCTGCACATTTCATTTATCAATATTGTTTATCTTTGGTACCAGATGTTTTCTCAGATTCACACTGCATACCCTTTAATGCTCTGTGTTCTTCATCTTTGTCATTACTGGAACTTTTGTATATGTTGTTGAAATAACAGTGGTGCTCCACTCGAGCTGCAGGAGTTTCCATTATAATCAGATCATATTTGTCTGCACCATTGTGCTACAAACCTCAAATGTCCCAGTACTGCTGTGATTTGTACAGAATAATACCTATACATATGTTTATGGCATCTCTCTGCTATTCAAAGTTCCAAAACTTGTCTAGATGGCCTTGCCACGTGTGTTGATATGCCACATTCATTATGGTTTCTTGTTAGGTAGTTAGCAAAGAAGGGAGGGCTATGGGAAAAGATAAAGAAGGTTGTGGCCAGTCCGTTTAAGGTTAATGGCTTCCAACTGATTGGTGAATTTGTCCCAGAATTTTCAAGTTCACACTTGTGTATGCAAGCTGATAAGCAAATTCAAGTCAGTAGCATATGATATAGTGCATTTCACCATGGGTAAAAAGCCATGAGCCTAAAACCGAATGACAGCTTGTACAAGGCTAAATATAGCTAGTAACACCTTCACAGATGCTATGGGTGCAGGGAAAATAAGTAGATATTTACATGCATCACATGTTTCAGTTACAGAAAATAAAAGCCCACTTATAAAAGGCTTTGTGGGCACTGTGATGTTAAGAAACAATGGAAATGTTTGCCCTAGTCAAGAAACTCATAGCAAACAATAAGTAATCGGTTACTTGAATAAGGCAAGCTTTTGTCTAAATAACACCATAACAACTACAGTGCTCACTAACCATTACTTCAGGTGCAAGTACTTGAGTGCCATAGGTGCAAATCATTAGGACCAATATATGGAGCACTTGTGGCTGTATGATTGGCAGATGCAAACTACTTTTGCACTGGATTAAAAATCACAGATGAAAAGGGTGAAAGGGAACAGGGCTCCCCAGTACTTTGTGTTTGTCACGGTCGGCACCCTCAATCCAGAACAGGTGCTAGGCTACCTGGTCATGGCTCTGCTTCCACCGGTAGCAGTCGCCTTTGCCCTCGGGAGGAGCCCTCAGCTACTCAGATGCTGCCTGGTCTTAATAAAAAAGGAGCCAAGCAAAAGTTCTGGACAGGCAAAGGGGCACAGGTTGTTACCAAAGTTTTGTACAGAAAGCAATAGTTCAGGTAATAGGCAAAAAGCATAGTCAGGCGACAGGGGTCAGTGCAGGCGAAGTTCAAGCAGAGTCAAAAAGGCAGTGGTCAGTACAGGTGGAGTTCAAGCAAGGTCAGTCAGGCCGGGGTTGGTGCAGGCGGAGTTCAAAGAATAGACAGGCAGGCTAGGGTCAATACCGGTAGAATAGTCAGGCAGACAGGGGTCAGGATTAGCAGAGTTCAGAATAGTCAGGCAGGCATGGGTCAATACCGGTAGAATAGTCAGGCAGACAGGGGTCAGGATTATCAGAGTTCAGAATAGTCAGGCAGGCATGGGTCAATATTGGCAGAATACAGCAGAGTCAGACAGGCACGATCAAAACCAGAAGATAGCAACAGAATAAGCGCACCCAGGAACTGACTAAGTAAACCTAACAACAGGCAAAGAGTTCAAGCTAGAAGCCCCTTTAAATATAATTGAATTTCGCATCATGCCACATCACACACTGCCGGCATAAACCTGGAAGCGAGCAGCCTCGCGTGCCATAGAGGAACCAGCGCTTTAGGAGAGGAGATTAGGGCTGTGGATCCTCTTGTCACTTTATTGCTCAATAATTTTGGCCCCCCCACCTACTCCCACTCACACCTTTCTCTAAACATCAATAAACATATATATGTACATTTGCTTTTAGATTCCTAAACTTTTATGACCTTAAATTTTTTTTTTAATTTTTTCAATTATTGCTGGCGCCTTCATTTTTTTTTTTAAAGTTATGAAGAATCAGTGGGGGTCATTTATCAACACTGGGTAAATTTGCCCATGGGCAGTAACACATGGTGACCAATCAGATTGCTTCATTCATTGTTCTACTTGCAGCTGGCTTTAAAAAGCAAATCACTGATTGGTTGCTATAGGTAACTGCCCATGGGCAAATTTGCCCAATGTTGATAAATGAGCCCCAGTTTGCCTATAAGATGCCATCCTTTTTTTTTTTTTAGGGGAAAAACATTTTTTTTGTCTCCCTGTCTTGTTAATGTGCAATTTTTTTTGTCAAAGCGGCAAGCTTTTTATTTTTTACTTTTTTTGAAAAAAAAAACAACATATTTGACATAAAAAAAAAACAAATGGAAAAAATATGAGTTAGGAAAAACAACGCTAGTGAGATAAGAACTTACTACAATGATTAATAAATCAGCCTCTTAGTGTGACCTTTAAATACACTATAGATGTTTATTTTTATTGATTTCATTTTTATGGATTTTATCCAAGATTACCCATTCCTTCTGCATTGATCTGCTGCCTTGTCTACCAAACAAAGCATTTTAGACTGCAAGTACAGCACAGTATTTGTATTAAAATGCAATATGTAAAGAGAATATAAAAACTGTTATTTTAGTATAGTATATGTCATTCTTATACCTAGGGACTAAAGAGTATATAAAACTTTAGTATGTAATTCTTAGACCAAGGGACATTATATAGTTCCTTTTTATTGTCTGTTTAACTTGCTAGATCGGAAGCACCAGCAATTAAACATGCTAAACAAATTGTTCTTCATTACATTAGCTGAAATATGTAAAATGGAAGTCATTTTCATAATCCTTCACTAATATTCTGAGACATTGATGGTATGATAATATAGTTGTACATTCAGGTTTCATATGTAACCTTTGAAATAAATTGGAATATATTTTCCCTTTATTCTAGCACAACTACTCAAATACACATATACACACTGGGAGATCATAAACAACGATTTTATAAAGGTCATTCTCTCAGCATGTACTTGCTGCTTACAGCAAAGAATGCACATGACTATTAAAAGGTCAAGATTTGTGATTTTTTTTCCTTATTAGAAATTTGTGGCATGACTATATCCCTTAAATTTCCCAATTAAGTAATTATTCAACACATTCTGAACTTCATACTTAATCACTGTAATGGAATCAGAGAAACATCCTAGAGCATCAAAGGGATATGTGACTGTTTTGGAAAAAAATGATATTAAACCTCTTTTACATCTTTTATCTGCAGTAAATGGTCAGAGTAACCTTTCTGTGCCACTGTCAGCTAGAGAAAAATTTGTAGCAATGTCAGGCAATTCACTGGTTTCAGCAGTCTTATTTCTAAAAGCTGTATTTTTTCTGCTCTGTGTTGACAGCAAACACATTCTGTTCTGCTGATTTCAAGGTACAAGAGTCAGTTTAAATAAAAAGTAACCAGGCAAGTTTGCATGGCATAAATTGTCCCTATCCATGATTTTGGTTACATTTCTGATTTTAATAAATTCACTACTCCTTGAGCTTGAAATCTTCAACTTGTAGATCAGTAGGAGTTGCAGCTTTCAGCAACCTTGAGCAGCTTGCAGAGCCGGATTTACATAGTGGGCACCCCTAGGCCCACTGCTATTCGTCGCCCCTGTCCCCTTCCCTTTATTCGTGCAAATTTTCATCATCTGGACCGGAGCAATGGGAATTGGCGCATGGGAAATTTAAAAAATGATTGTATCTCTAGCACATCCCCAGTTTTTTGAACCAATGTGGGTGTCGTTTGAGAGCATGCTGCCCCCCTAAAATCCTGCCGTCCTAGGCCCGGGCCTAGGTGGCCTTTCCACAAATCCGGGCCTGGCAGCTTGTGACCATTGGTTAATGCTGGGATTTGTATTAAAGTAGCAGTCCAAGAAGCACCAACTGAAGAAGAGTGACAACTAAACTTTTTGTGATTCATTATACCAAAATTTGGTTCGGGATTTAAAAAAAAAAATCTGCTTAAACACAGTAATTCTATAGGAATGTAATGATTATTTTATTTCAGGGGTAGACTTGGCCTTAACAATTACTAAATAGACAATACTAAATAGACAATAGGGCACATCCACAGTTAAAATAAAGAACGGGCTCCTACCCATCACTTTTTAATGTAGGGAAAAGAAGTTCTACTCCATTAAAGTAACAGTTCAGTGTAAAAATAAAAACTGGAGTGACCGGATGTCTAAAACAATAGTCAGTTTACTTTTGATCCTGAGCTGTGTGCTCAAATAACTGTCCCATGTGGCCATAACTAACTAAGATGTTAAAGAACTGCAAAGCAGGAAGTAGTGTTCTGGCTATTATGTTAGACATCCAGACACTTCTTTATACATTACATTTTTGGCTAACTAACTCTGTTGAAAACATGTTTTATTTTGCATATCTATCTATTTACCCAGTTTTATTTTTACACTGAACTTTAAGGCCTATGACATATGCAGTATTTCTCCACTGCTATTGTGTTTCAGCCAATCATACCACTTTATGCCACTCGTAAATTGCCAAAAATTGCCAATCACTGCTAATGACAGTTCATATTTCTGTGAATGATAGGAGACAAAGAGGAGTATCATGTTTTTCATCGCCAGATGAAATCTTTTACAGCAAATCAAGTTTTTTTTGAGATTTGTGAAATGCAAATATAAAACTTGAAAACTCGAATATAAAAAGCTAAAAGCTGGTGAGTTCACGTAGAAGTCAAGGACAGTTGTATTGGAAAATTCAAGTTATTTTTCATTTTGAGTTCAGCTTTTTTGAATTTCAAGTTTTTAGATAAATAACTCACATTGAAGATTCAAGTTTTTTAAATTAGACAAAAACTCAAAAATACAGAAGTCAATTTTTGATAAATCAGCCTTCCCATGTGTCATAACATAATAGCCATATAATAAATTCCTTATTAACCTTATTATTATAAAACCACTACTTTTTATGCTACTCTCTGTCACGTTGGATGTTTATATTTATGTTTATATAGTTATAAAATTCAGTGCATCCATTTACCCTGCCTTGGCTAAGCTTTTTTTTTTTAACTCTCATTGTTAAATCAGCCTCAGGTATCTACAAGCAGTAGTTTAGTAAATATTAATGAGCCTTTCAGATAAAGGGTAATTAATCCTGCTTTGTGTTGTGGGACATTGGCTTGGATTCTGAGTGTATATTTAGAATGTCTGCCATAGATCAAGACTGCTGCTGTTGCTTGCCAGAAAAGAAATAAAAATAGTCACATGATTACCTGGATTTTTTTAAACAAGCATGGCATGTAGCAAGATTAGTTTCCAAATACAACAACATTCATTACATAAGGCACATTGTTTTTAAGCAAACGTTTTTTCTTTTGATTAACTAATCCATATAGCATTTTATTGCCATTGTTGGCTGATTTATTAAGCAAGAAAATCAGTGCTATTTCTACTATTTTCTACAGTTTTACTTACAATGCAATATCTTTTTCAAGAATTCGACCGTAATTGCATCTGCCTCCATCAGGTTAGACATTTTCCTCCAGATAGGCATAAAGTACATTTTTGTTAATAACAGTTAATACATTGCACACAAATTGCCCAACTTGCAAGATAATAGGTGGAACCAGGGGCGCAACTACAGAGGAAGCAGACCCTGCAGCTGCAGGGGGGCCCAGGAGGTATAGGGGGCCCCACAAGGCCCTATTTAATGAGCAATTTAAATATATATTAGTAAAACAGGACAACCTCTGGATATGGGGGCCCTAAAATAAATTAGCTGTGGGGCCCAGTAACATCTAGTTACACCACTGGGTGGAACTCAATCAGTACACAGGCATGCATGCCCTTCAGCAGTGCATGATTTAGCTGGCACAACATTAAGCACTAGTCATGGGCGAATTTATTCGCCAGGCACAAATTAGTGGCGAACTTGCGCGTTTCACTGGCGGCGAATAAATTCACAAATTTGTTGAGAAATTGTTGAAAAAAAGTTTTTTTTTTTACTTCACCGATGGAATCGATGCTGTGACAATTCAGACACCAGCGACGATTAATGGACGCCCATTGACTTTAATGTAAATTAATTAATTTTGCAAATTTTTGTCCCATTTTGCGGGAAATTCATGGCGAAGCGAAACGGGACAAATTCGCCCATCACTATTAAGCACCTATAGGCACAATATGGAAGCCTTGAACTTAGCACCTTATGCCTCATATATCAAACTGCCGACTGGTATACTTCCCTAGAATAGATTATTGTAGCAGTAGCAAACACATTGTGAATGGTGTTCAATTCTTTGTCCATTTTGTGTCGAGCAATAGTAAGCAGCTCTTTATCTGTTAGGGGCAGATTTATCAAAATGTGAGTTAAGAGCTCAATAAATAAAAACTCACCCATGTTCTATTCATTCCTATGGAATTTGTAGCATTGTCTTTATGAATGGGTGTAAGTTAGAACTCAGAACCATTTGATAAATAGGTTTCTAACAATCCCATAGAAATGATTAGAACTTGGGTGAATTTTTGTGTATTAAGCTCTAAACTCACATTTTGATTAATCTGCCCCATAGTGTATGCAAGGAAAATATTTCTCTGCAACAGTCTTATTTTATATGAGAAGATTTATACTGCAGGAGTACAGACAACCATGAAATTTGACCTCCCTTCATCTTAGCTTTAATGAGAACAAAATTTAATCAATTATGGGCACCAATTTGCCAAGTACCCCCAGTAACTAACATCACTGTTTTACCTGGACCAACATACCTCTTTATAAAACAAATAGGCCCAAGGAACTAATCTACAGAGCACCACTCACTGCCATTTTTAAATTCTCCCAGGTGTCCCTTGTGCTTATTAAATCTAAGCCCAAATGCAGTACAGTATGCTTTTAATAAATACTGTACTGTTCATGCCCAGAGGAATGCAAAGCATAGCTAGAAGCTAGAACAGTTGCTATCATGTACACTAGCTAACCTCGTTCATGGGGTCCCTGTTCCCAGACTTCTCTAAAGGGGTTGTCCCTTTAGGGCCTAACACTTCTGGGGCCTTGTTGATCCCAGGCTCAATGGAACATCCACCCAGGTCAACTGGTACTGGCCAAAGTTTGCAGAGCACCCATTGTCAAACACAGGGGCTCATTTATAAACTTTTGGTTTGGTTCGCAAAGTGAATGTATTTGCTCTGCGCAAGGTTATATTTACAATGCGAATTTCTATAAGAGCTTTTTAAATATGTCAAAAATTGCGAATATTTATGCGCACACTCTGCGACTGGATTACACACAACTTTTGTGGTGGAGAAAATATTCGCAAAACAGTTTGGCAAATTGTGAATTTAAGTTACTGTCAACGCTATTTTTTCGCACAACAAGCTTGCACAGTGGGAGCACTCACGCAAACACCCATCTCATTCGCGAGGCATTTGCAAAAATGTATTTTCAATGCAAATTCGCAAAAAAACAGAAAGACGGGCACAGCAATGCAAATTTCCTTATGGATTCCTACATATATATAATATAGTGAATAAAGTACCCCCTATTGTAAATTATAAGGACATTATAAGTTACCGAGGAGTTTCATGACCATATAAAAACACGAGGCCGAAGGCCGAGTGTTTTACAGGTCATGGAACTCTGAGGTAACTTCTAATATCCTCATATTTTGCAACTGGGGGTACTTTATTTATTATAATACACAAGTTTCAGTGAGTCTTGTGACAGAAATGACATCAGAACTCACCGTTTATAACTGATGACATCAGAACTCACCGTTTATAAGGATATAATTTACAGGATATTCAAGGCTTTTGTGTATTATATATTAATATAATACATTAATGGTTGTTTACTGTAAGGATAGACAGTATTTTTCTCAGGTATATAATGACATTTTCCACTTAACATTATTAAATATAAACCTCTAGTACAAAAACCTAGATCTAAAAACTCTAGATAGTTCTTAGAGTTCTTAGATAGTTCTTGAAAGGCTAAGGGGCAAATTTACTTAAGGTCGAATATCGAGGTTTAATTAACCCTCGATATTCGACTGTCGAAGTTAAATCCTTTGACTTCGAATATCGAAGTTTAAGGATTTACCGCAAATAGTTCGATAGAACGATCAAATGAAAAATCGTTCGATTGAACGATTAAATCCTTTGAATCGTTCGGTTCGAAGGATTTTAATCCATTGATCGACTGATTTTTCTTCGGCCTAAAAAAGCTAGCTAAGCATATGGGGACCTTACCCATAGGCTAACATTGACTTCGGTAGCTTTCAGGTGGCGAACTAGGGGGTCGAAGTTTTTTCTTAAAGAGACAGTACTTTGACTATCGAATGGTCGAATAGTCGAACGATTTTTAGTTTGAATCGTTTGAGTCGTAGTCGAAGGTCGAAGTAGCCCATTCGATGGTCGAAGTAGCCAAAAAAACATTCGAAATTCGAAGTTTTTTTTATTCATCCCTTCACTCGAGCTAAGTAAATGGGCCCCTAAATGTCAGGTTAAGGATCATTGCTTTGGATAACCCTTCACTGTGCACCAATATTTGCCTTGGATAAAATAACAACGCATTTTACATTTACAGTACGTTCTCTCCCTCGTCTGTTTTACGTTCGCAATTTTGTTAATCAGTCAACATTTTGTTTAGGTGTATGTTCGCTTTCTATTGACGTTGCCTTTCATTATTTCCCCCCTTCATGGCCAATATCAGTAATTAGGGCTCATGCACATGCCATAATAATACTTTTATATTTACATATAGTCAATGTGCTATTAAAGCCCTCATTAAAGTACATTTATGCACTGAAAATATGCATACTTATATCATGTATTGCTTAATATGATGGTAACCGTATTCTTTGGTGTATTCGGGTTAGGGGTGGTCCCTGTTGTATTGTTTTAGCAAAGAATACAAGTTTCTGTGTTGTTGGAATATGCTATATTTATTGAATTGTGCCAAAGTGTTTGCTGGGTTTTCATTTCCATTGTTCCAGTTCTGGGCACATTTTTGCTTTTAGAGCGTAATGGAACATTCCCATTTTCACAGCAACATGTAAAATGCTGGCACTTGTTAAATACAAATATAATAAGGGTTATACACTGATAAGTAAAATTCTACACCAATAAAAAGGTCTAAGGTCTGCTTGGTACAAACATTTACAACATTTGAGTATACTGCAGAACCATATCCACACACATGATTATATCATCTTTGCTAAAACCTTCAATATGACCTTTTAAAACATGCTACAAAAGGCTGCAAAAATATCATCCTGATTGAATTAGAGGTAATGCTTGGGTGATAAGAGGCAAGAGCTGCCTTTTTCTGCACAGACACTTGCCATAAATTTTCAGGTGATAATGCTAATTGCTAAATCGCAATAGCACCAATTAAATGAGTAAGTTGCATTCCATTAACCCTCCTTGCCAACAAAATAGTAAAATAACATTGTATGAGCAGATAAAAACCTGCTCTTTCTATTTACCTTATGTTTTGTGTATCTAATTCCCATTTATATTTTGTGTATCTATTCCCATCTATATCAGTGTACATTTAAAGAGTTTTGTTATGGGATATTTTGTCATTCTCTAAATATATCCTAGTGCCTTCATGTGTGTTTGAGGGAAGATGAAAATGGACATGCATAGTTGATGTTAGAGAGAGTCACAGTTATACTGTATATATTGGAAAATCTCAGTGAAAGAGATGGTGGTGCATGGTAAACATTCAGTTTTGATTATTATTATTATTTTATTAACATGTATTTATATAGCGCCACAACATATTGCGTAGCACTGTAAAGTAAATGTGATTATACAACTACATCACATAAATTACATATATAGAATAAATGGAGTAACAAACATCACAATCAATACAGGTACAAAAAGGTGAGGAATAGTGATGGGCGAATTTATTCGTCAGGCGCGAATTCGCGGCGAATTTGCGCGTTTCGCCGCCAGCGAATAAATTCGCGAAACGCCCGCGAAAATTCGCGGCAAAAACGGCCGCCGGCGTCGAAAAAACGGGCGCCGGCGTCAAAAACGGGCGCCGGCGTCAAAAACGAGACGCCGGCGCCGTTTCGCGAATTTTTCGCCGTTTCGCGAATTTCGCGAATTTTTCGGCGAAGCGAAACGGCGCAAATTCGCCCATCACTAGTGAGGAAGGCCCTGTGCATAGGCATACAGTCTAAAGGGAAGGGAGTAATACACAAGGTGTGGGAGTGGGCAAGATCGAATTAAGTGGGTGAGAAATGTGGTATTGTATGTGGTGTTGCGTTTGGTAGTTAAGCAGAGTGAGGGTAGGCTTCTTGAAAGAAGTGCGTTTTCAGAGATTTTTTGAAAGCAGAAAGGTTGGGAGAAAGTCGGACAGACCGTGGAAGAGCGTTCCAGAGGAGGGGTGCAGCCCTTGCAAAGTCTTGAATGCGAGCATGTGAGGAGGTAATGAGAGAAGAGTTGAGTAGCAGGTCAGTAGAGGAGCGTAGTAAGCGAGTGGGTGAGTACATAGAGATGAGTTCAGAGATGTAGGGTGGAGCAGAGTTGTGAAGTGCTTTGAAAGTCAGTGTCATTAATTTGAATTTGATTCTGAAGGGTAACGGAAGCCAGTGCAGGGATTGACAGAATGGCGAGGCAGAGGAGGAGCGGTTGCTGAGGTGTATGAGCCTCGCAGCAGTGTTCATTATGGACTGGAGAGGTGACAGTCTCTGGAGGGGGAGGCCAATTAAAAGAGAGTTACAGTAGTCTAGACGCGATATTATGAGAGAGTGAATAAGAATTTTGGCAGCGTCTTGGGTGATAAATGATCGTATTTTGGATATGTTCCTTAGGTGGAAGTGACATGATTTAATAAGTGACTGGATATGAGGAGTGAATGACAGGGCAGAATCTAGGATAACCCCAAGGCACCGGGCCTGGGGAGAGGGGATTAAATCTCACATACGTTTCTTCCAGGCAAATCAAGCACAGGGTATGGAGATTCTTAGCACATACTTTGGATGGTCAGTTACCTTAGCTTAGGGACCAATTTACAATATACAGAATATATAGAATATAAAAGCCCCAAAAACAAGGCTGATTATTAATTAATTTAGATTCTCATTACATGGCAGCTAAGAAACCAGCAGAATTTGCATCAGACTTTAATAATCAGTCTAGTAGCATCAGCTTCTATGACAGATAAACCTCATTTTCTTCTACGTCCCTCCATGTCAGTACACATGGGGCATTGCCCCTCCCAGACCTGGAGGTAGGACCTATAACATAGCCAATCAAAATTAATCATGACCTATAAGACCACATGACTTCCTCCTCAACACAGTTATTTTTTGTCCTACTGGACAGGGAGGTAGGATCTCCCTCCTCACTCTTTTATCAAACACAGTTTTTGTTTTTTCTTTTGTATTTGTTGTTTATTTTTTACCTCTGTGTGGACACAGAGGGATGATTCCCAGGTAATGAAGAAGAATTTACCTGATGCCTCAAGACGCATAATCTGTAAATTATCGCTTATTGGGAAGAAGTGCAGGTGTGGGTATACCAATGGTCCTAGCCCTGTGCAAAAATAGCCCCCTGCTATATGCCCAGCGAGGCACAAGATTCAATCTAGTGCTTTTTGGGAACAGACACAGGTGTGGGCTTCCCACATTGTTACCTGTGACCTTTTTGGTCTCCCCTTTTCTTTTGAGTTACGTGAGGCTTTACAGAACTTTACAGAACTTCTGCAAAAGGGCCATGGGTATGCATATGGGCTAGTTATAACAGCCTGAAGCTGGTGAGTATGATTCTTCAGTATCCACTGTGTGTTTTAAAAATGCTCAGTGCACTGGGAGGTCTGCATGCTAATTAGCTAATTATGTCAAAATAAAAGCGCAGATTCTGAACTCGTATTTTTCATCTGTTTACACAAATGAAGAACCAGTAAGTGAAGGTTTCCTTCTTAACACTCCCAATTCTAGTAATACAACTAATGATGCATGGTTCACACAAGAAGAAATTCAAAAGAGACTTGAACAGGTTAAGATTAACAAAGGTCCAGGGCCAGATGGTATTCATGCCAGGGTAATTAGCGAGCTTAGCTCTGTGATTGCCAAACCTCTTTACTTAATTTTTCAGGATTCATTGAGATCTGGTATTGTGCCAAGAGACTGGCGAATTGCTAATGTGGTGCCTCTATTCAAAAAAGGATCCCGTTCTCAGCCTCAAAACTATAGGCCAGTTAGTCTGACGTCAGTATTAGGAAAGCTTTTCGAAGGGTTAATAAAGGATAAGATACTGGACTTCATAGCAAATCATAATACTATGAGTTTGTGCCAGCATGGTTTTATGCGTAATAGATCTTGCCAGACTAACTTAATTTCTTTTTACGAGAATGTAAGTAGAGACCTCGATTCTGGGATGGCAGTGGATGTGATTTACTTAGACTTTGCTAAAGCATTTGATACAGTGCCACACAAAAGGTTACTGGTTAAATTAAGGAATGTTGGCCTGGAACATAGTATTTGTACCTGGATAGCGAACTGGCTAAAAGATAGACTACAAAGAGTGGTGGTAAATGGAACATTTTCTAATTGGACCAGTGTTGTTAGTGGAGTACCACAGGGCTCTGTACTAGGTCCCTTGCTTTTCAACTTGTTTATTAATGACCTGGAGGTGGGCATTGAAAGTACTGTTTCTATTTTTGCAGATGATACTAAATTGTGCAGAACTATAGGTTCCATGCAGGATGCTGCCACTTTGCAAAGTGATCTGTCTAAACTGGAAAACTGGGCAGCAAACTGGAAAATGAGGTTCAATGTTGATAAATGCAAGGTTATGCACTTTGGCAAAAATAATATAAATGCAAGTTATACACTAAATGGCAATGTGTTGGGAGTTTCCTTAAATGAAAAGGATCTAGGGGTCTTTGTAGATAACACGTTGTCTAATTCTGGGCAGTGTCATTCTGTGGCTACTAAAGCAAATAAAGTTCTGTCTTGCATAAAAAAGGGCATTAACTCAAGGGATGAAAACATAATTATGCCTCTTTATAGGTCCCTGGTAAGGCCTCATCTGGAGTATGCAGTTCAGTTTTGGACTCCAGTCCTTAAGAGGGATATAAATGAGCTGGAGAGAGTGCAGAGACGTGCAACTAAATTGGTTAGAGGGACGGAAGACTTAAATTATGAGGGTAGACTGTCAAGGTTGGGGTTGTTTTCTCTGGAAAAAAGGCGCTTGCGAGGGGACATGATTACACTTTACAAGTACATTAGAGGACATTATAGACAAATGGCAGGGGACCTTTTTACCCATAAAGTGGATCACCGTACCAGAGGCCACCCCTTTAGACTAGAAGAAAAGAACTTTCATTTGAAGCAACGTAGAGGGTTCTTCACAGTCAGGACAGTGAGGTTGTGGAATGCACTGCCGGGTGATGTTGTGATGGCTGATTCAGTTAATGCCTTTAAGAATGGCTTGGATGATTTTTTGGACAGACATAATATTAAAGGCTATTGTGATACTAAACTCTATAGTTAATATAGGTATGGGTATATAGAATTTTAATTAAAAGTAGGGAGGGGTGTGTGTATGGATGCTGGGTTTTCATTTGGAGGGGTTGAACTTGATGGACTTTGTCTTTTTTCAACCCAATTTAACTATGTACTAACTATGTACTAACTATGTCCCTCAGCTGAGAGCTATTGGGGCTTTGGCTGGAGTTTCCATCAAGCTAATTAGTCTCTATCTGTTAAGGTGCAGGTGTACCTTTCGGCCACGTTGCTATTGCTGTTTAATATTTTAAGCTTTGTATGGGTGAACCTGCATCTTCTGTGCACACACAGACATTATATTGGCTCATGTTACTAAGGCAAGCAGTGTTCCACCTATCTGGTTATTCCTGCTGACAAGCCTGAGCTATCTGGTAAGGTGCCTATGTTCCTCTGACTTCTTGTATTATTTGAAGTCTTATGTTGTGAGCTGGAGTCTTCTGTGCAAAATGCAGTATTGGCTCTTGTTACACAAGGTACTTTAAGTACTGGCTGGTGAATCCCTCTGCCCAAGCAGTGTGGTATCTGAGTCCGGTGAGTTTGATTTCTCAGTATCCACTGTGTGTTTAAAACATTCATTTCACTGGGAAGTCTGCATGTTAATAAGCTTAATATGTCCCTCAGCTGAAAGCTATCAGGGTTCTAGCTGAAGTTTCCATCCTGCAGACTTGTCATTGCTATCAGGTAAGGGGCAGATACTCCTCTGGGCCTCTTTGCTACTGTTGTTTCTATTGTCCTCTGTGCAGACACTGAGGTTATATTTGCCTTATATTACACAGGGTGCTTGCAGGGTTGGCTGGAGGCTTGTACTGCTGGAGCAGTATGGTAGCCTCTTCCTTCCTTACATTGAGTCTGCTCAGCTTTGTAACCTGATGTCATTAGGCCCCACAGCAAATTCATTTTAGGGCCCCTGACATATCCAGAGGTTGTGCTTTTTACCAATATATATTGAAATTGCTCTTTATTTTGGCCTCATGGGTTCCCTATACCTTTTGGGTCCACCTGCAGCCACAGGGTCTGCTTCCTCTGTAGTTACGCCCCTGAGTCTGCGCCTAAGAATCAGCCTGCCTCCAAGGATCTGACTGGATTATTCCTACTGTCTAGCGTATATTTTCTGGTTGTGTGCCGGTGTTCCTCCTGACTTCTTGTATAGATGTCATCTGAGGTCTTAGGTTTGTGAGCCCGAGTTCTCTGTGCAGACACAGTAGATAAGTGTGCTCTTATTACACCTGGTATTTCCAGGACTGGCTAGGGGTTTGTTCTGCTGTAGCAGCATTGTACCCAATTTTTTCCTAGAATTTTTTCACACTTAAGAGGCAGTTTTTCCGATTTATATGGTGTCTTTTTGTGTGATGTAGGCCATCTCTTAGATATTCTATTCCCATCTGGTGGTTTTTGTTGGGAGCTCAGTTGTAGTTATACTACATCTACTGAGTTTTGGTGGCTGTAGGTATCCCTTCTTTAATTGTTGGTAGATTGAAGGGCACTTACTGTTATGTCTGCTGGCACCTTAACAGGCTTGAAGCCAGCTTGTAGTCTATGGCCCTTTGTGTGGCCTCGGGCCTCTCGCCAGGGAGCTGGGTTTGTGTGGCCTCTGGCTTTCATATGGCCCTTGGCTTGGGTTAGAGCCCTTGTTTTGGTCCATGGCTAATGGGTCTGCTGGCTTTTTTCCATGGCCCTTGACTCATGGTCTGCTGGCCTTTTTACCATGGTGGGCATGTCTGTTTGCCTTGCGGCAATCCTTGGCAGGACAACAGCCATTGGTTTTGTCTTGGTTACAACCCTTGCAGGCATGGTTCTGGTTACACCAGCAGTAGGCATGATTAACTATTTGGTTGTATCTAACATGGGTTGTACCATCAGCTGGTGTTTGCTCTTGAGTTTCACAGCCCATAGCTAATTTTCTTGCTGATTGGTATTCAGCAGCTGCGGTTGGTCATATGTTGTCGGCTTACAGCTAATCTTTGCTTCTGCCTTACATGCATTGTTTTTGGTCTTGTATGCCACTGCTTATTATATAATAAGGCTGGCTTGTGGACCAGGGTTTTGCAAGTTCAACAACTAGCTTGTGCTCCGTTGTTGCATGTGTGGAAATTTATTTTTGTGTCAGGTGCCAGTGCAGTTGGTGACCTTGTCCCCAAGGGTGGCATTCACAATAGCTGGCTTATGTACTATTGCTTGTGTATTAGAGTTTCACTCTGGTGTTTTGCATACACTTCAGCTGACGGGCATCTTTGCCTGCTAGTGTGACAATGGCCTTGCATATCTATGTTGGAATACATAATAGCTGGCTGGTCCACCACTGGTTTGCATGTATGGTGGCTGGCTCATTGCCAGTGAACTGTGCATAATTGCTGGTTGGTACCAGTGTTTGTAGGCTATAAGCTTCTGGCATGCCTGATTTTGGATTGTGACCCCGGCTGTTTGCTGGTTCAGTAGCCTATTGGATGGTCACAGGTTTGGTTCAGTTTTTGCATAAACTGTAGCATTATGCAGCTTGAGATGTAGTGACCTCGGCTTTTGTGGGTGTTTTCTAGAACTGTAATTGGCTTGGGTTCCATTTGCTTGCTTGTATAACAGTTGGCTGTGGCAACAGTATATCTTACTGATAGATGGCCTTAAGTCACATTTGGCTGGTTCAGAAGCTTATCCTTGTGCTGTTGTATGACCAGTTTAGACATGGTGGTTGGTGGAGCTACTGGGCTGTACCAGCATGGCTCTACAATGGTTACAATGATATGCTGATTTAGGATAACCCAGAGTTGGTGTTCATCTAGTTAAGTCTTCATTAGGTATTATTAGCATGGAGTTGGTGGATCTTGGGCTGATGTCTGGTGTGGAGTTAACTCCGGTTAGCACTGGTGTGAGCTGCTTCCATTAAGCTGCAGGACTAGGCTAATGTGGGCCAAGTCTTTTTAGGGCCACTTGCTATTGCTGAGGATCGTGTATTTCTCCAGCACTGGTGATAGATGCATCCAAGTTGTGTTTAGTTTCTGATCTGATTGATTTCCTGGTGGTTTCTAGGGTGTTTTAATTCTGAGATGGCCATTGCCATCATTATGGTTATGTCCTAGGGAACCTTTTGTTTTAACAGTTACAGGATTTTTGTTCTTCCCCAGGTGTGGTTTTATGTTGTATAACCATATTGCAGGTATCCCTCTAGTCGCTGAGGGAACATTATAAAAGCAGAATATGGCTATTCTTAATCTGCAATGCTTGATCCTCAAGTGCCGGTCTCTGTAATTTAGTGGTTGGTTTTGTAACTCTTGTTGTCAATCACTTACCATGTACTAGGACATGTTGTTCATGTTCTTGTGCCTTTTATCTACTTTTTTCAAGAGCTATACATTTTATCAGCTCCTCTGTTGGATGGATGTGATGCTGGCCTTATTACTCTGGGCCTCCTTAGCATAAGTTTGGTTATTTCTAGAGATGCACTGAATCCAGGAATCGGTTCGGGATTCGGCCAGGATTCGGCTGAATCCTTCTGGCCGTCTGAACTGAATCCGAATCCTAATTTGCATAAGCAAATTAGGGGTGGGGAGGGGAATCGCGTGACTTTTTGTCACAAAACAAGGAAGTACATTTTTTTTACCCTTCCCATCCCTAATTTGCATATGCAAATTAGGGGTCGGATTCGGTTCGGTATTTGGCCGAATCTTTCATAAAGGATTCGGGGGTTTGGCCGAATCCAAAATAGTGGATTCAGTGCATCCCTAGTTATTTCTTTATGTTGGTTATTCCTACCCCTTGTTTTTGGGGCATGGCTTGGTAGATCCCATGTATACTGACATAGAAGAAATAGAGAATTTTACTTACCTACTTGACGTAAATTCTTTTTCTTCTAGTCCCGACATGTCAGTACAGGGTTTCCCATCCCAAGTTATTTATTTTGGTTACTGTACTGCTATGGCGAAGAGGAAGTCATGTGGTCTTATAGGTCATGATTAATTTTGATTGGCTATGTTATAGGTCCTACCTCCAGGTCTAAGAGGGGCAATGCCCCATGTGTACTGACATGTCGGGACTAGAAGATAAAGGAATTTCAAGTAGGTAAGTACAATTCTCCATTTCTGCTTGATGATTTCCCACAACCCCTAAGCTTCTCAACAGATACCCATAACAGATTCCGAGATGGTGATTTTCTGTGTGCAAATCAAAGGCCAGGATTATTACTGTTATAGAGATGCTGAATCTTTAAGCTGGTGCATTATGTTCAGTATATACAATACAGCATTTCTAGCCATATTCTTTTTAGGGTTTAGTTCTCCTTTAGCTTCTACAATTCTGCAATTACACTGCCTGGAAACTCACTTAAAAATGCTCATGTGTTGCTGAAAAAGAAAAACTGAACATTATAGATTATCCCTCTTAATACAGGTGCTTGTTCTCATCATACATAAAGCATTTTAGTGAGGATAATACATGTTTTGTTCGGTAAATATTCCAAACATAGTGTGATGCTTTTTGAAAGGTAATATCTCCTCTGCTTTTCTTGAAAAAGTAGTGTAATGATACAATTCAATCCTTTTAACAGCAAAATAAAAGGAACCAGCAGAAGGCAGTGCAGCTCTTCAGGTCAAAATGTTTTGACATTTCTTCCCGATTCTGAATGTTTGGTGTTTTACATCAATATACACCCAGAATCAAGTGCTGCATATCAATGAAATAGAATTGAAAAGCAAGAAGCTATGGAATATCACGGATAAGGTCAAAACCCATGGAACTGATGACATTCCACATGCATAAATGATACAGGGCCTGTCAGTGTAATTTAGACAGTCTAATGTCTCAAACCAGGTTTTATTGTAGTCAACAGAGGCAGCAAGTGAATGTAAAGTTTCTGCAAAAGTCAAAACGCACTTTTCTCAGAGAACTCTCCTTTTGTGTCCTTTTCAAAAATATCCCAGAAAGGGATCAATTGGTGATAATCTATAACTGAAGTCTAATTAGACTAAACCTTATACTAGAAATAATTATGCTTTAGTCTTTAATTAAATTATGCACCAATTAATACATAAAAACAATGGTTATGGTGCATTAAGAGGAAAAAAAACCCAAATAAAAGATGAAAATGCCAGAATATTTAATTAAGTGTTAGAATTCAGGATGTATTACTGGATTACAATAAAATATGACAATGAAAATATCATCTTTATTATTCCACCTCTGTTTTTGTAATCAGAGCATAAGTTTAATACATTTAATTGCTAATTGAGTGTGGAGAACCATACAGTAAGCCACTAAATAAATCAGTCTGCACACAAAATAGTATGATTAATGCTTATGCAAGCTTGTTCTCTGAGTAAGGTTAAAATATGTTAGAATATTGTCCCACTGTTTAGAATATCAACTGAAATGTCTGATGTTTTGCCTTTCTTATGAAGCAGAGAGGCTTGTATGGCCCTCCACTTTTTCACCCCTTGTTTAGGCAAACCAGTTCCAGATAAGAGAGCACAGTATGTGCAAAGTGTGGCCATGAGTTCATGCAACAAAACAGGAAAGGGGAGGGAAGACAGCAAGTACAAGAGGGGTGTGAGACTAAATAGGTCAAACGATAAAACAGACTTATATTAGACCAAGTTAAGAAAGGTGAGATACCAGGATGTTTTGCTAGGTCAGTAAACTAAATGGTGGACTGCAAAGTGTTAAAACAGGAAATTGAACTAGTAATAATGTTATCATCAAAGATATATTAGGGAAACCAGCTTAGAATTTGAATGGCAAACATATGATGCAGCATTGATAGAAACAAGATGTCCTTATACAAAGTGATATGGTGAGCCACAGGGTTAGATACATTTTGCTCCATTTGTAAATCAGTGTCCCAAATCTGACCACAATTGAGCAAAGTTCAAGGCAACGTATTTAGCAATGGGCACACAAGTAAAAGTCAAAAAGTTATTTGCTAAGGCTAATATTTGAGTAAATTCTCAATTTTAAAAAAGGATTTTACTCACACCTGGAAAAAAAAGACAAAAAGTTATTACAAACACAAGCAAACATATTTGAACGGATCCGCACACACACAATTGTTTGCAGCCGGGGAGCTTATTTCTTTTATTTTATCCTGATGAAGGGAGGGTTTTCCCCGAGACGTTGATACTGTTGGTAGCAAAATAAAAAGGGGTAAGTTCCCCGACTGCAAACAATTGTGTTCAAATAAGTTTGCTGTTGCTAAGGGACCCAGTCAATGGAGGGCCAGCACCACCAGTGCAGGGGAAGTGAACTACAGGTGTGCGGTTGAATTATCACATGAATTACAAACACAAGACCAAAAAAGATGACCTGTCACCCAGACTTAAAAAGCTGTATAACAAAAGTCATTTTCAAAGCATGAAAGCTAATTTTTTTTTTTATCAAAACACTCATACCTGTTATAAACACATTTAACTTAATCTCAGCTGTCAATCATGTATGCCTTAGACTTTCCATTCTGCACCTCCTAGATATCACTGCACGCCCCACATTCCTACTCTTTCCTTAACATCTAATTTTGTAACCAGTGCAGTGTAACCATTCTGGCACATAAACAAGATTTTAGCATAATGCAAAGCTTGTCTTAATAACAGTGTTTACAAAATGACACCTGCCTGCTGGCTGTGGGTTGTGATTTCCTAGACTAAAGGAAACAAGATTTAAATAATTTATATAGTGTAAGTAAGTAGTGTAAGACACAACCAAAGTCATCTGTCAAGGTTGGGCTGAGAGGATTTGTCTTCATAGGTTCTTTGCTGGCAGATGGAAAAAATCCTAGACATGCAGCTCAGCTCTCTCAAAATCTCCTACCATGTTAGTCCATTCAAATATTCTAGATGATTTAAACAAAGTGACTATTAAAATGAAGTTCAAGTTAACTTTTGCTATGTTATAGAGTGACCAATTCTAAGCAACATTTCAATTTGCCAATAGTTTTTTTTTTAAAAAATTGCCTTTTTCTTCTGACTTTTTCCTGCTTTTCAAATGGGGTTAATGACCCCATGTTCCATACCCTAGCAACCAGATTGCTGAAATTACAAACTAGGGAGCTGCTGAATAAAAAGTTAAATAACTACACAAAAAAAACATACAAATAATAAAAATTATAAACCAATTTCAAATTGTCTCAGAATATCACTCTCTACATCATACTAAAAGTTGACTCAAAGGTAATCAACCCCTTTACCCAATGAATCAGCACAACACTACACAAAAAACAATGCATCAGCACAACACTGCACTAAATAGCTTAATAAGTCTGTGAGATTTGTACTGTATTCATTAGTTATTAAAATGAATGCTTTGACTTTCTTGAACATGTGATGTTAATTTATTTTTGCTCCATCATGTTTGTTGCTATGACTGTGGTCAGTCAGGGCTCCAGTAGTGGAGGAGTCTGGACCAAGGAGGAAGCCAAGGTTAAAATGAGATTCACCGTAGCCAAAGGGTCAGGAAATAGATGTGGTCAGGTTCAGGCAAAAGTTCAAAGGCAGGCCAGTACTTTTTTTGTGACGAATCATTGCAGTTATTTCTTCCATTTTCCGAGTATCTTCCCTAAGGAAGATACAATCTCGAATTGTAGGAGGATTCCTGTCTTTCCATTTTTTCTGTATCATAGCTTTTGCTAAGTACTGGCTGACCTTGGCTCCATGGGTAGAATATCTTAAGTTAAAGAAGTGATAGTTTCCAAATGAGAAACTAGAAAAAACCCAAAAATTATTATATTTAATAAGAAATTTTAGCATTAGTTTTGAAATCATAACATACTCTCTTTATTTTTCTTCTTTTTTGTTTTATTTTTTATATGTTTAAATTTAAAGTTGTATGTTAAATATACATGGAAGGAGAATGACACACAGTACAAATTTTCCCTTCCTCCCGTATTCTCTATGCCCTGTTTTTTTTTTCTGTATCCCTTTTGAAAAATTGTATAAATAAAGAATTAAAAAAAAAAAAGTTCAAAGGCAGGCAGCACAGGATCAAGGTCAAAGTCCAAAGCAAGAGTCAGAAAGTCCAGAGCATAATTAATAAAGAATTTAGGAATACCCAAGAACACCAATATTTGGGACCTATAATCAGGCATTGAACCAAGCACGGCGTCATGACGTCACACACTTTTTTATGTGCAATATACAGTATATCAATAAAATGATAACTAAAAACATATTTAAGTACCTACAATGTAATGCCATTTACAAAAATTAAGCTGTACATTAGAGAATGCATTCAATTACAGTATAAACTTAGCTCTCAGTATTATATAACTCTCACGATTTACCATTCCTATTATGTTGAAAAAATGGAAGGATTTCAAATGACTCAACAATTGAGAACTGCTTTATTAGCTCTTTCCATTAGCGTGACTTTTGATCTTGCTATGTCCTGTGCTGGTTTGGCACAATGATACCTTTATATTGGCACTCAATGTTGACACATGAAGAGTTAAAAAAAGATGTATTTATTCAACCAGTAAAATAGCAATGTTAAAGACATGTTACATAACCCGCCTCTCTTTACAAGTCATATTTCCTTTTAAACTCACATAAAGAAAATGGGGCGGATTCAACAACCCTCATTTTTACTGACCAATAGTGGTAGATAACTAAATATGAATATGATTAGTCTCAGTTAATCAATCCATACACCAAATTCAATTTGCATTAGGAAACACATAATTAGACAGGTGATAGTAGCCTTCTTTGAAATCTTGAGAATCCTTCTGGATGCCCCAGTTCGATCTATAATAAATAATATAATAAAGAAGCCCCATCATGTGCCTATTGAGAAATATTTACCAATATTTTATATGTGTATATTAATGCTTTTGTGTTAATAAGCAAAGCTGGTATACATCAATCATATTTTAAGATTTTTGTTTGCAAATGAAGAAAGCAGAGTCTTTGTTTTCCCATGGAGCATGGCCTCTTCTCTTCACAAAGAAAGGCAGGATATTTCCCAAATTGACACCATAATACCAATTAGGTATGCCAAGTTTATTGATTTCTGACAGTTGGGTATTGTATTCTATTAAATATAACATTTTTAAAAAGCTGCAAATAATACATTTTATATTCAATAAAGAATGCTGTAAAAGAGAGAGTGGTATAGGAAGGAATACAAAGGAAACTGTAGACGTGAGCAAACACATTAATGCAAAATGATATGAAAAGTATTTTGCAAATCTAGGTGAAAGCCAAGGATACAAAAGAGTCATCAATGGAAAGGATGCATTTTCATTTCATTGAGAGTGCAGAGCACTACATGAACTGAGCAGGATCTGCCTTTCCATCACTGACAGTTAATAATTAAATCAAGCAGTATATTCAACAATAGAACACATGCATCAGCTTCTTTCAAATTGCATTTCCTTCCTGTTAGATCCATTAGTGTAAACCAGACTGCCTTTAGAAAACCCCTTATTGAGGCTGTCTTTTAGCATAGTTCCTGAAATGGATAATGCACTGTATATTATGGGCAATTACACAGAACTCCCTTGTGATAGAGTTTTTGAGATTCAAACAAAACAGCTGGAAATTGGAGAGTACAAACTAACAAGGAAATAAAAAATTAAAACGACTGGAACTTACTCTCGTGTTTTCTCTGCACTATAGATGGAATAGGAAACATTCAATCAGTAACATGCTATTGTTTGTTCACAAAACTATATAGTGCAAAGCCATGCTTGGGGATGTTGGTTCGAAAAACTGAAAAACAAATTTCCCTTTTCTCTGTGTTAGGCTTTTTGTTATAATGCTGTTTACAGCTAGTTTAAGAGTGGCCAACTAGAATGTCTGAACACTAGATTTATTTTGGGTGAGGTCATATTGCTATAAGCACTTTATTGTTACAGAAGGTCCATTTTTGTATCCAATAGTTTGTTGATGAAAAAGGCAAAAAGGAGGTATAAATAGAAATATAGATAATTGCCTTCTCCTTCTATGTTGTAAAACCAACCCACAAATTCAGTTTGATTTTGATGACTCAGAAACATCTTAAAATACATGTCATACATTGGGAAAATACAAGCTATCAATTGTTCACTTACCCCTAAACTGTACATTTAATAAGATAAACAGCTTTGTGTTCCATGTAACAAAAAAAGAAATAAAAGTATAATTAACAATGCAAATTGACTTTTCTTGCAGTTGCATCAGCATTAGGGCTTATTTAAGAGGGTATTGTTAACATAGGTTGAGTTGATATTTCCTATTGCCTAGGTACAACATAGTATAATAGGAATTGTGCAGTTGAATAAAACTATGGCAAGTGTACTGGGGGATAGGGTTATAAGCCACAAAGACTAAGGGATTCCACAGGTTGTATCATGTTTGTCACGCATTACATGGCAACATAAGATAAAGTAGAAAAAGTTAACTAAATTATAGAATATCTTGAGTGTCTCTGTAATATAGGGTATCCCAAACCCAGAACAAGGTTCCTGTCACAGCCCACTCTTCTGCCTATAGCAGCCGCCTTTGGCTTCTGGTGGAGCCCTCTGTTACTTAGATGCCGATAGGTCTTATTGTGGGAGAACCTGGGAAAGCACAGGAACTGAACATGTATGAAAGGGACAGGGGAGCAGGCAGCATAGACAAGAACAGGTCGGGTCAAACAAACCAGGCAAAGCGGTACAGAATCAGAGAGCAGGAGCAAGGTCGATCACACAGGCCAAGGTCAAATCAGAAGCGCAGCACAGAATCACAATCCGAAGAATAGTCAAACACAGGCAGGGGTCAGTTCATGCAGCGGATTTACAAAGTAAGGGACGAACAAGGTTTATACACCGAGAATCAGACTACAAGAAACTTAGAAACACACCTAGGAACTTGGAAGGAACCTTTATGTTGGGCAATGTGAAAAAGAAAGATGTGCCTTTAAGTATTTTAATTTTCATGCCAACCGCCATGACGTAACGCGGTGTGACAAAGAAAACTGAGAAGACCTGAACGCAGTGCAAACCCAGAAATGGCACATCAGGAGTGGTGATGGAACTAAGAAGACGCCAGGCATCCTCATGAGGGGGGCGCAGCGGGCATCCCCGCCACCCCACAGGTATTCTTATAGTCTCTCTAGTCTCTCTGATCATAGGATAGTGTTCTTCTATTACAGTAGAAATATACTGACTGTATACTTTATAACTATTTTATCATAACCATAAAGTACAAGTAAAGATGATGTGATTATCTCAGATAACCATATAACAGATACCATAATCATTTCTTCATCAAACAACAGATGTTAAATTATTCTAAAAAATGTTTGTGTAGCTCCATCTTTAGGCGTATAATAGGTGTTGATATGGTCTAGAGATACCCATGAGTACCTGTGAATAGATTGCATTTCTATAGTCTGGTGTTTTTATCAAGCCAACCATTTTCTATTTATTTCTCATCACATATTTATTATTTTTTTTATTTTATGTATCATTATCAATTTTTTTTTACAATACAATGGAACAGATGGAAGAAAAGAATAGAAAAACAGGATAGTCATTCTCTTTAAACAAGGAAACAATTTACATATCACTGCTTTCACTAATACAGTATGTACTATCTCTGCCTTTACCTGCTGTATGTATAAACTTGTGAAGGTGTTTAATGGTCCAAAAAATAGTTATTGAAAATGCAATTAGTAGTCAGTTAGTAAAAAAAAGAAGGGAACTTGGGATCCTATATAAATAGCCACAACTGAAGGAAAAACTGTAATTACATATAAAAAATATGGATACCCCAAGGAAAAATGTTACAAACAATGAATTATAAAAGTAAAAACAGAATGTTGTTTGGACATAAAGAGCCTAATATGTTTCATGCCTAATGGGGTTCTCATACCTCAAAAAAAGAGGAAGTTTCAATGTTGATTTGATAAATAAAATCAAGATTGTATAAAAAGGTTAAATTATTCCTTGTAAATGTTAACAAGCATCAGTATTTTTTAGGTGTTACACAAGTGAATAAAACTGATCTCATATAAATAGCAAATTACTATTTGTTTTTGAAGTGACCACCAAGGAATGCAGCTTCTCTTGAAATTGTGTAAATTACAATGGGTTTCTGCAAAAGATTTCTCATAGGAACCAATAGTGGACCCTTCCAAGATTTCCATTGACTGATTTCATTGAGTCTGGTACTTTGTCAGTTTCTCATAGTCTAGTCTATAACGAAGAATAAAGTTACCATATACTCTTTCTCAAACTGATTGTTTATCATGTATGGAAGACTAATTATTGACAAACATAAAGTGGTCACTGGCACCCCAACGTTTTTCCTTTTCTGGCTAGCTAGCTAACAGTCATTAAAATCACCATGTGATCTGTTTTTTAAGAGCCTTTTTAAGAACTTATCTCTTCCCACACTAGATGACTTTCAGCTTCTGTGTTTTCATGAATAATCCACAAGCAGTAAACGAGCATATTGTGTGGAATAAAATCACTTTTGTAAATGAAAGAATGATTAAATATTCATGTAAATCTACATAGCATTCTTGAGAGCTAAAATGTTTAAAAATATTGAAACAATATATTTGACTTTCTTACAATGAGATTTGAGAGGTTTTTTTTTTTCTTTTTCATTCATAATGGCTGGGAAGGTGAGATCAAACAATCTGTGTTCAACATGCATCACACAGGGGACTAGAAATTCTTTATAAACTCCAATAAAAAGAAATAAGAAAATACACATCCTTATGCAGTGTTTTTGTCATTGAGAAAAGAGTAACATCTGTTGAAGGTAGAGCTCAGTGTACACTGAGGTGCTTCATATGCATAGTAGAATTAAAACTTACAACTGCTCAGCATCTTGAGGCCTGTAACCAAAATGAGCAGAATATTATTATTTCCTAAACACTGTGATTAACTTCTCTATAAGGCGGAATGCAGTTAAGCTTTTGGGCCCCTACATTTAACAATATCCACTGTAGAGATCAGCCCCACAGACCCTACAAGTGATACTATTTCTTCCGTATTGGGTAAAATCAACAACATCAAGGGCCAAATTTATCACCCACTTTCTATTTATTCCTATGGGATTTTTAGAAGAATATTTATCTTTGGGGAACTCTAATTTCACACTTCACTAAATTTACCCCCAAATGTAACTGACCGTTACACCTGGCTCAGAGGATGAAAGCAACCAACCACTCTCACATGCTGTTACCATAGCAGTCCATCCTCTGTGTAGAGACCCCCTCCAGCGGCACAAGCTCATAAGGGCCCAGCTCAGAGGGAGCCAACCAAACACTTTTTCTTAAGCTTTGATATTATGGTCACTGTAGTGACAATTAGCCACTGAGAGAAATAACTGATAACCTTGTTGAGACTATTAGGCTATTCGTTTCTTGCTTGCTTGTACCCTTACTCCTTGATTATCCCCCCAGATGATTATATTGATAATGAGGAACTGCTTACTGCCCAGAAAATCAAAACTAAGCTCTATGAAAATGAAGGCTATCATTGTGCCGAATAGGAACCAGCTTAAATATATAAATATAGTAAACCTACTTCTACCCCTGGCACACAAAGGGAAGTTACAATAAACAGGCCTATATTATATGATCTTGGGGGCTGCTAATTCTATAAAATTGCACAGATATGGTGAAATTGTATCACTCAATATTGATATGCAAGCTGAGTGCCGTTGAAACTGCAAGTGACATTGTGCTAGTTGCACTGTATTTTTGCAGGCGCTGTGGATTTTATACAAACTTAAAGTATGAAGTGAAAAAACACCTTTCACAGAGATAATGTGTAATGAATTTACCTGACAGGCAACGGGGACACCTCCCATCTCACCTGCGGGGACGCCCGACTCTGTGCGATCCTGCTCCACTTGTACTGTTTCCGGGTTGTGCAGTGCCTCGGAGATCTTCGCCCATATCCGGAGCGCCCGTATGATGTCATGGCCCATGCCATGGAGGAATACTGTATATCAGGGAAATCCTGGAGAGAGGTTTTATCAGGCCATCCTTGTCCCCTGCAGTTGCCGGCTTCTTCTTTGTAGAAAAGAAAGATGGAGGGTTGAGACCTTGTATTATAGGGGTCTCAATAAGATCACAGTCAAGAATCGTTATGCTCTTCCCTTTTCAACAGAGTTAAAGGCACCAAGATCTTTTCTAAACTCAATCTGTGGGGCACATACTATTTGATTCATATCAGGGAAGGGGACGAATGGAAGACAGGGGATGGGCATTATGAGTACTTAGTAATGCTCTTTGGTCTATGCAATGCCCCAGCTGTTTTCCAAGAATTTGTAGACAATCTTTTCCCTGAGTCAGTATGTTGTAGTATACCTAGATGACATTCTCAATTTTTCTTCTAATTTAACTGATCATCATGCTCATGTGCAGGAGGTGTTGTGTAGGCTGAGGCACAACCAGCTATATGCCAAACTTGAAAAATGTGTTTATGAAGTCACCTCTGTGCATTTTCATTACACAATTTCACAGAGTGGCCTAGAAATTGAACCAACCAAACTTCAGGCTATAGTTTGGGCACAACCCCTTTCATTACGGGCCGTTCAGAGGTTTTTGGGGGTTTGCTAATTATTACCAGCATTTTATAAAGAATTTTCCACTTTGGTGGCTCCAATAACTGCACTCACAAAAAATGGCAGGCCCTAGTATTTGGTCTGCAGAGACTATAGAAGCCTTTGATCTATTGAAAAAGTCATTCATCTCCGCCCCAGTTCTCCAGCATCCAGATTAAACTCTTCCCTTCCTAGTAGAGGTGGATGCCTCTAAAATCGGAACTGGTGTGGTGCTATTACAAAGACACCCTATTACTGGTACAATCCATCCTTGTGCTTTTTTCTTTAAAATATTCTCCCCCGTGGAGATTAACTATGATATTGGTAACAGGGAATTGTTGGCCATAAAATGGGCTTTTGAGGAGTGGAGATATCTTCTTGAGGACGCTAAGCACTTGGTTACAGTCTTTACCGATCACCGAAATCTATTGTATATTGAATCCCCTGAGCACCTAAATCCCAGACAGGCCAGATGGGCACAGTTTTTTGCTCACTTCAGTTTTGTTACATAACATACAGGCCTGAAGAAAAGAATGCCAAAGCAGATGTCCTTTCTAGAAGTTTTATCTCCAATCCTAGGGAAGAATTTGAGCCTGTACCTATTGTGCCTAAGGGGGTAATTGTGGCAGCCCTAAGCCCTGATCTGTCTTCCTCTTTGTCTAAAGCACAGGTTAATTCTCCTCCTAATGCACCTTCTGGCAAACATTTTGTTCCTGAAAACCTTTGTGATGCAGTTTTGGCCAAGACTCACGACTGCCAAGCCGTATTAAGACCTGCTCCTTTTTGTCTCGTTCACTGTGGTGGTCAACTTTGAAAAATGTGTTTATGAAGTCCTTTGAGACAGGACGTGGGTAAATATGATGTTTCATGCCCAGTCTGCCAATGTTCCAAACTTTCCAGATCCTTACCTCAGGGGTTGCTGCAGACACTTTCAGTTCCAGGAAAGCCATGGACTCATATTTTCATGGATTTCATTGTGGAATTGCCTCCCAGTAGAGGGAATACTGTTATTTGGGTGGTAGTGGATCGTTTTAGTAAAAAGTCTCATTTTATTCCCCTTCCCATTCTCCCCTCAGCCAAGTCTCTTGCTGAACTCTTTCTAGCTAATATATATTAGTTTCTTTGGGCCCCATTGAACATTGTTTCAGATAGAGGGGTTCAGTTTGTATCTACGTTTTGGTGGGCATTTTGTTCTCTCATGTGGACTGATTTGTCCTTCTCGTCTGCATACCATCCACAGACCAATTGGCAGACAGAAAAAACAAATCAGTCTTTGGAACAATACCGCAGGTGTTGCTTCTATAGTTATCAGTCACTCTGGGCGGATTTTCTTCCTTGGGCTGAGTTTGTATTCAATAATGCTACTCATTCATCCATTTGTTACTGTCTTTGGCTACAATCCTAGAGCCTTTTCATTTTCAGGCCGGTTCTCAGACGTGCCTACTGTCAACTCTTTAGTTGATCACCTCTCTAAGATTTGGCAAAAGTTTCAACTCTCTCTATCTTCAGCAGTAGCTGCTCAGAAAAGAGCAGTTGACAGACATTGTAAAAAATCACCTGAGCATCAGGTGGGTGATAGGGTCTGGTTGTCCTCTAAGAACATTCCGCTGAAAGTCCCTTCTGCCAAATTAGGGTGAAGATCTCCGAGGCACCACGCACCACGGGGTGGGTCTATAACACCAGGGGTTTTGACATGGCAGCTTTGGGTTATAATATATATATATATTTGACATGGCAGCTTTGGGTTATAATATATATATATATATATATATATATATATATATATATATATATATATATATATATATATATATATATATATATATATATATATTATAACCCAAAGCTGCCATGTCAAAACCCCTGGTGTTATAGATATATACACACATACATATTTTTTTTTGGCAGACTCCTTGTTGTATCTTGAAATCTTCGCTGTCCAAGGTAAAGGGTTGTTGACAATCTGTACAGCTTAAGAGGAATTGAATGTTCTGCTTCCAATTAATTTTGATTATGGACGATTTTGGACTCGTTTTTGGACTTTTTTTAACCATATTTTAACCATATTTTCGCACTTATATGCCACATTGTATTAATAACTTATTAGATTTTATATATATATATATATATATATATATATATATATATATATATATATATATATATATATATATATATATATATATATAATCTAATAAGTTATTAATACAATGTGGCATATGGTTTTGAAAATGTGTATAGAATCACTGTGGGCCTAATGAGGTCTAATTGAAGTGTTTACCCAGAATACCCTAGGTTGAATTGGGTTAAAGGTTATTTTGGATATATACAAGCACATGGAAATGGTCTTTGTACACTTGATAAAGGGTATCTACCCGAAACATGTCGTGTAACCACAACCTGGAATAAAAGTTTTGCAGAGATTCTGCTGGAGTTCTCCTTCTTTTATTATTTTGATTTATTGGCATCTGCTCTGCACTGGATAATATGAAAAAGTTAGGGTTTTTGGCCGATAATCCAAAAAATTATACTAAAAATCATTTAAACATTGATTAAATCCATTCTGTATTCTGTTTTTTATTTCAGAAAAATGCATGTTGTGATGTAAAATGCCTATGAATAGCTGTTATTTTAGTGAAAGTTTGAGGTTTGTGATGTTTTTTACTCATAGGGGTAGATTTTTGAGAATGTGATATTAGAACTCACCACACAAATCTCACCTGTTCATTCCTATGGAAAGTTTTAAAAGTGTATTCCTCAATGGATACCATTGATAAATATCGTCTCTGGTAATGTATGCCTTTAGGAATGGAAACTTCCATAAATTGACATTCATTTCAGGATAAAGTAATTTATTCATGTACTATTTAACAGCAAAAAAAAAGCAACTCCAAAATATAAAATATATTGTATTAGAGGCAAGAAATTCTAGTTTATAGGAGCTGCCAGCTTATTTATGCATTGATTTTATGTGATCAATGAATTTTATGTTCCTTAGAGCTCATTCCAAAAATGATTTAAGATTAAATATAGGGCTGACCTAGATTCTAGCACTGATAATCACCATTGTGCTGAAACCCTTCAGTATTTCAGTATCTTCAATAATTACATAATATCATCTATTTTCTTCTTTTGTATGAAATAAGAAAGAGATACTTATAAGAATGATGAATTTCTCCTTCTGCATTTACAAAATGCTGCTGACTGCATCTTTTCAAAACCTTGAATGTTACAAATCTCTGCTGTATTCTAGAACTATACATTGGAAAAGAACAAAACACACTCTTGCTCCTTGTTAGGCTCCCTTGGGTACACATGCCCATGTCAGGTCTCATGGCTGTATTAAATCATTTAAAATAGAATCTCAGGTCATTGGACTTTACTGAATAGAAGTGTTATATCCACCACAGGGAAGACAAAGCAATTGCCTTCTGCGCATGTAAGTTAATTAGTCTTCAAGAATAGCTTCCAGTCAATAAAGTTTAGGATCAATCCAATAAATGAAAAGACAGTTTCACTAGTGAATAAAAAAAGTTAAGGAGAGACAGAAAATCTTTGCCTTATTTACTAAACTGTAAAATAAGTAAGATAACACAAGTAAAAAAAAATCTTGTTTTTTTTTTCAAATTAATTTTTGAATAATGGTAATCACCTTGCACAGACACACACACATAAAGATATACTGGACATTCTCTGCACTCACAGAGGGCAGCTCACTACTAAACACATTAGGATATAACCACACATGCAAAAAAACTACCAACATCAATATGGAGCTCACCACTAAAGAATTTTAGATTATAAGGCAGGGGTACAATAGAGATGTCACAAAAAAATTCATATAGACAAAGACTGGTAATCATTTGAATTCACCCATATGTATATGGATCTCACCACTAAACAATTGTAGATTATAAGGTAGGGGTGCAATGAAAGTCTGACCACAAAATTCATACAAAGACTATAAATCCTCTGCACTTACCCCTATAAATCCCTACCCCTATCAATCTATTTAGGACCTGTGCATACAGCTACATAAATGCTCTCGCTTTTAACGAAGCAGGTTGTGTATTGGTGTTTTTTTTAGAGTTAGAGAATCCGAAAACAGAACGCAAATTAATTACGAAGCTTGCAATTTTTAATGGCTTATATTTCTAATAAAGCCTTCATGCTTGAATATGACATTCATACAAATGCGTGGTTAGCAGAACAGCATTCTCATTTTCCAAACCTACGTGGTGCAGAAACCATTAAAATTAGGACAATTTCAAAATGAAAGTCACTGTCTTTTAAGGTTTAAGGGTACCAAACATATCATATTAACAGGTATTCAATGACATCCAAGTTATTTAGTTCCAGTGCATGTACAAAACATTGTCTTTTAACAAGTTTATGACAGGCATTATGTACAGGGCTAAGTTTGGCCAAAATATGAACCCTCACATATCAAGTCAAGACCCCTCATTTAAGGTTAGTCCTCCACTGCTTACTAAATACAGAAGTGCATTTTAAAACATTAAACCCCCAGCAACAATGTGCATTATTCCTTTGCTCAGAAACTCTAGTGAAACCAGCAAGGAAGCTTTAAATTCCCAACTAATTAATTAAGATACACTTAAGCCCAAATCATTTTCCTATTAGCTCGTGGCAGCTAGAAGCAATATTCAGCTACAATATGTACATGAAACAAAAAGAATTCTTGAGCGCTCAGTCTAACTGCTCACAATTTCTCTTTTGCTTCATGTACATATTCCTTGCTGGTCTTACTAGAGTTTTTAAGCAAAAGGTAAGTGAACATGGTTCCACCACTCAGTTACACATAATGCGCATTGTTGCTGGGGGCTCAATGAATGAAAATGCTTCTATAGCTGCTGAGTAGAAAGGGAAAGTGAACACAGTTCTACCACCCGTCATATTGATGCTAGGGGAAATGCACTTTAATATTTAGTACACAGTGTAGCATTCACTTTAAATGTTGCCTTGACATAGCACATAAGCTTACATATTTAGGCCAAAATGTGGTACTAACACCTCAGTTTTTGTTAAATGTATTTAAAGGGATTTACACAGGTTTATTAACAGGCATTAAAAAAATGTTTCAATTTGTATTTTTTTTGTGTTTGCAAATAATGACTGTATATCGTTTGTAGGAGCTGGTCAACTCCAGAGTGGTATCATATTATTATATTATATTTTTGTATAATCTATAACAAAACCTAAGTAGTGACTAGGTTTGGCACCATTTGCAGCATGGAAGTCTGGGCAAGTGGCAGACTGATGACTATGGGGGTGGATGGATGATGTCAGGGGTGGGACAGGAATTTATTCGGGGTGGGTCTATGACACCAGGGGTTTTGAAATGGCGATTAACAATTGACTGATTGCCATGCCATTCACTTCAAAGTCCTGCCTGTATCTCCCAGTTTGGAAATCTTGACAGGCAGTTTTCAACTGGACAGCCCTTCCAAAAACCAAACTGCTCATTATGTGCATTCTTGCCCTTAAACATGCCTATCCACAGCAGGAGCTTCCTCCCAGTGCAAGAGACCTAGTGGAGCGGGGGGCAATCTTTTAAAAAGACACTATTGTTTCTCCCGACCAGAGTGCAGGCTCTATTAGCCTGCACCTCCAGTGGGAGAAACATTTTTCGGGTGACAGGTGCCCTTTAAAGGACAAGGAAAGGGTTTTGAGGATTTTGTGCTTATCTAATAGAGGGCCCCTTGGTCAAACTAGCCCATGAATTAATTTTTCAAGAAAATGCTCCTGTCTCAAGTCGTGTCTGCTCAAAGTTTACATTAGTTGTTCTTACTCGCTGCTGCCATGTTCTTCAAAGTGATGTCATCAAACTTGGCACTGGAAAACTACATGCCCCTGAGCCAAGAATATTCACCCCCTGTATGCAAGCACGTCTAAAAAACTTGACCTGATAGTAGGTGGGCGCAGTAGAAGAAAATAATATAGCAAGCAGTGAGATCCAAGAGGTAACAAGCAGGAGCTGCTGTGAGATACACACCAACCATTTCCAATAAGGACTGTGTTTTTTTGTTCATTATCTTTGCACGTCACCTTGGTTACTGCAAGTGATTACGATTGGTGCACTTGATGGGCAAGGAATATACACGGGTAAGCCCTCTTTCTCTTGGAATTGAAGGTGCGCTCCTGCAGATTGCCAATGCGCATGCACCGTTACTTTAACGGATTGCACATGACCAAGAGTCTTGGTGAAATCAAGATGAATCATAGGACTTTTTTTAAATGTACACAGGGGTTTTGCATATGCTGCAGGGAGTGAACTGACACAAAGCTTATTGCAGAAGTGAAAAAAAAGGATGGATCCTTATGGGTAGGCCTTTTAACAGAACTTAACTTGTTAACACTCTTTCCTTGTCCTTTAAACTACAAGCTAAGCTAGTTATGCATTGACAAAAGCTTGAAGATATGAAGCATTTTTCCTTACAAATGTAATATTTTCAATAAAGAAATTAACAATATTGTACATGCATACTAGCCCTTTAAAAATACAAATGTTAAAAAATATCTCAAGTTTAACAGTTTGACACAATGTCCTGCATATTGTTAGCGCAGAGTATATTTTCTCCTAATTATATCCTACAGCCAATTTCAGATGTGAAGTACTCATTTAAGGATTTTAAGCTTGAGCATGGTGACTTCTTTGCTATACATTTTTCATTGCTCCTCTTATCTGTTAAGATTTTCAAATTATTTTAAGGGAAAATATAATGGAAGACCTCTTATCAAATGTAATATTAATATGCAGTCTTTGCAGTTTAGTCCATGACAAGCTACAAACAATGGCCTCGATTTGGCAGGTCTCTGTTATCTATTCTAAATTGTGCTTCAAGGTTTAATATTGTATTATAAAGACATGTAATAATTCATGCCATGTTGACACAATGGAAAAATAATTATATAGCTCTTTCATTTTAGGACCATGTTGTCTTGCTTTCTTTCATTACCTAACTATTTTGCAAATGCCTATTGTCTTCTTCCAAGGTTTCAGTGCTAGTATTTAGTGATGGGCGAATTTATTCGCCAGGCGCGAATTCGCGGCGAATTTGCACGATTCGCCGCCAGCGAATAAATTCGCGAAACGCCCGCGAAAATTCGGCGTCAAAAGCGGGCGCCGGCGTCAAAAGCGGGCGCCGGCGTCAAAAGCGGGCACCGGCGTCAAAAACGAGACGCCGGCGCCGTTTTGCGAATTTTTCGCCGTTTCGCGAAATTCGCTAATTTTTCGGCAAAACTGCACAAATTCGCCCATCACTACTAGTATTTGTTTCTGCCACTTACCTTGTTTTTACACTTTTTTTTTACACTTATCTTAATTACAGTAGTACACTGTGAACTGTTTATTAAAAAGTACTAATTTGTCATTTGGATTTATTGCACCATAGCTGTAAGGCATGGTTATAACATTTATTTTAATAGATATTAAATTCTGCTACAAATGCAAAACCATGTATCACTTTCATCTCTCATAATGAGTACCTGATATTTGACAGCCCTGGGTAAACCCAAGCCAAAGAATTCTGGATTGGAGTGCATTTGTAATGAAAAGACTCATTACAGTGTATGTGATTGTTACTTTCCAGCAGATACAATGTCATATTAATTACACTGCCCCTGCTCTATTTACATTTAGGATAAAAAGTTTGCCGAATTTAAACACCAAACTCTTGTGTTCAGAAATATATTCTTAAAAAAGCATATTACTGTACACAATTAAACTAGACATTATAAAATAACTTGTGACATATGCAAAGCTATTGCAGGAAAGGGTTTATAGCACCTGATAGGTTAGACACCTGCAGGGATTTAAGGCTGAAGTATGGAATTTGCAGTAAACTAACAATGGATAATCACCGTGCCTGGTGGGTTTTCAGTCTGAGCACTTAGATAGAAGGCCAAATGTGCTTCTGAGACAATGTAAATTTTACAGTGAATCCTCTATTTGATCACATCATCTGATACACAAAATTTGAAAAATAAAATGTGTGTTATTTACAGCAGTTTGAAGCAGTGACAACCTAAGTGTTTTTTTATTTGCTTTAAAAAAAGTCAAGATTATCTATCATTGTCCTCAATGTGCATTAGTGGTTTATTCAATAAATCCATATAAGAGCACTTTGGCTTTAATGCCAAACGTTCCAGCACGATAAATGCCTTCATAATAACAAATCTTATCCAATTCTATTGTTTTTCCATCAGTTTTAAGTTTTTTTTTTTACAGGATGGAATGTTTTTTCAATATTTTTAAAATATGTCACATGCAATTCAATATTGTGTCAGTGAAAATAGATAGCCCAACCAAGCATGCTCTACAGCGTGTAGGTATCCTATGAAAATCAAGGTATATGGCAAGTCTCAGGTTATAAGGTGGCCAGTGGGTAATGAGTTGGGTTGCAAATAACACAGCTGCTAGTCAGATTAGCTAACGCCTTAAAGCAGGTAAAAATGAAGGTTATGGGTCTGGATGTGGGTGGCTGGTCTGTGCATAGGGTGCAAGTTTCTCAATTAGACCCCCACCTTCTAGTATGTTAGGCTTTATCACAATGTCTTCTTAAACCACTATTCATGTTTATGGCCCAGTGAACAGACAAAAGGCTGCTACAAATGCACTCATGATTATACTTTTCTTTTTTAGCTAATGCTGAATTTTTCTCAGAATAACTTCATCATTGCAGGTGTCTGCTAAATAGTGTGCACACACTTCTATAACATCATCTGTGAGCTTCTGTTAACTGGCAACTGCTTACTTCAGCTACGTTTATTATCCAGAAGTACCTTCAGGTTCTTCTCTATAAAGGATTTGCATAACTTAGTCCCACTATGGATATGATTTGTTTGCATATTTTAAAATCTGAACCGCATAAATTTACATTTATCAACACTGAATAACATCTGGCAGTTTGTCCAGATGCTGCTACATCTTGCATGAAATTCATTGATATATATAGCTTTGTGTCATCTGCACCAATACAGTGATTACAACACTTACCCCCTAGTCATTAATTAACAAATTAAACAAAAGTGGACCCAATACAGAACCATTTGGCACCCCACTTAGAACTACTCCAAAAGAGAATATTCCATTGACAACCACCCTCTGTAAATGATCCTTTAGCAACTTTCCTATCCATGTGCAAACATTCCCATGATCAAGAGACCTTATTGTAGAAAGCAAACATTTATGTGGCAAAATCCAAGTAGATCACATCTACTTCAACGTCAAGTTCCAAGGGATATCATTATAACAAGTGATTACATTTGTTTGATACATTTTTCATAAAGATGTGCTGTTTTCTAATTATAATGCCATTGCCCACTACACAATCTTAAATAATCTTAATCTTAAAGGGGACTTGCCACCCAAAGAAATAATTCCAAATTCTTATCTATTGTGTTTGTTAAGCAAAATAAACTTTACTTACACTAAATAAATTATCTAAATCTTGGTTGCAGTCAGCCTTGGAATTCACCACCACAGCAAGCAGGCAGCAGCCATTTTGTGGACACTGTTATTAAGACAAGCATTGTAACACCTAAAAATCTTGTTTATGCACCAGAATGAGAGACCTGATGCCCATGCCTTTGCGTTGGCTACATATGCATAGACTGTGAACAAGGAAGGGGAGTGCAGCAACGTGGGGAGTGCAGCAACATGTAGGAAATGCAGAATGGAAAGTGAAAGTAATTGCTTGCCCCGCCTCTATGCCTAAGGCATAGAGGAGGGGCATGCAATAAATGATTGACAGCGGAAATCTAAATGCATTTATAGCAGGTAGGAATGTTTTAATGAAAAAAATTATTTGAGTTTCATGTCTAATTTGGAAAGGACTTTTATTTTTCAGCTTTTTATGTTTGGGTGACAGGTCTGCTTTAATCTTAAATGAGATAATAGCCAACATTTTCAAATAACGTACCCACCAACAATGTCAAATTTACAGGCCTATAATTGCCAGGAGGAGATTATACATTAAGCTACAAACAATGACCTTTATACAAAACAGGTATTGTGTGTCCATATATTGAAATGTATTTAAGAATTATATTGCTTCATTATACATTTTTCACTGGTTTTTATCCTATCTATGTTTGAGACAACTAAGATAAAAAGTGAAATCTTAGAAAACCCATGCAGTTCACACAAAAAGACTCTCTTCAAGACCAGTTTTCATGCTCACAGATGCATGACCTTTTGTACCTGGCAAGAAAGTGATTACAGTCTAATGTTGACACTGCAGCTCAAGATGTTAAAGGGCTTTTTTAGATCAGTACCAGTAACTCAAAACCGTCTGCAGTGGTTCATGCAAGGATACCTCAAAAGCAGAAATCAGACGGTAGAATGTACAGAGGTGCCTGGCTACAGAGGGCTATCTATGAGAAGAATAGTCACTTAATCACACCTACATTTTTGGTAATACTCTTGGACTATATGTGTGCCAGTGCAGAGCAGGAAGCCACTTATAAAGGTAAAATGAAAATGAAAAGCTGGTTATGCAAGGAGTTGGGAATATTACTGCTAACTTCCCCCTCACTAAAGAACCCAACTGAAGAAGAGGCTTTTGCTGTTTTGCACTGACAATCTCAATGTAAACACACTGCTAGGTCCTAGTAATTTCATGGCATGCTACAATGATGGAAAATCTGCATTCTAGAACCCCACAAATTGGGTTACATTAATACATGGTGGCAAATACATAGTGGCAATAAAGACCATTCAATCATTGTTTTAAAGTATATAACCAAATAGCTGGTACAGCTGTTTTCCAAAATTAACCCTGACAGATCACAGTGCACCATGTATTAAAGAGAACAAAAGTGTTGTACCGCCTAATAGGCAACAGCATTTCAAATTGGCAGGGAAAGGTAAAGTCACTGTGGGGGGGGGGGGGGTTGTTAGGGGTGCCTAACAAATTTGCACTCACAGGAATTTTATAAAAAGGACAAGAAAAGTTTAGGGGGTTATTTAGTAAAATCCAAATTTATCTCATATTTATTAAAAAAAATCATGACCACACTCCAATTCTTGATTTGACTTTATTCATTAATAAAATAACCCAGAATTAATAGGATTGTGGAAAAACTAGATAAAACCGAATGATAATCCAAATCCCTTTAATTTTTCAGGCTTTTTTCCAGAATGGCTAGATTTTTTCCAGAATCGCTTTGATTGGAGTTTTTGCCCCGAAAAAGTCAGATGTTCAGGCTAAACCCAGTGCAGACCATGAAAATTTCAAATTGATATACAGTAGGTGCTTCTCCCATTGACTTGTACAGGACTGCGACAGGTCTGACATGGCGGATTTTTGCATTTTACAGAATTGGGGTATAATAAATCTCCAAAAATTCAAGGTTTTTTACATTTGAGTTTTTGCCCCAAAAAACTGACCATATAAATTTGGCAAGGAATGTGACAGATTGATATAACAATTGGTATTGACAGAGATTACTGTTAATCTAAATCAGATATTGTAGGTTTCCCAATCCTCAACAGGGTTGCCATCATTTAATTTACAGCATGGGAGACACCCACCCAACAGGACCTTCTTGATACGATGAAAGAGAAATTGGAACATAGACTGCATCCTATAGGACTATTGTAAAACACAAAGCTTAAATGTGTAGCTCATCCGTTTAAATTATGGTGAATGACCACATAACTGAAGCTCAGAAGAAAAAAACTATTGTAAGACAAAAATCAAAGGGTCAAGTACAGACTCTTGTGGTACTCTGCTAACACTGGTCCAAATAGTTCCATGTAGCACCATTCTTTGTAATCTATTATTTAGCCATTTCCTTATCCAAGTACAAATACTATGTTCAAGCCAATATTCCTAAATTTAACCATTAATTTTTTGTGATACTGTATCAAATGCTTTAGCAATATCTAAGTAGATCACATCCACTGCCACTGTATTTAAGGTAGAGGCTGGATTAACCCTATTTGTATATAGAATATATATATATATATATACAATATCAAAACAGGGGGGTTGTGGGAGCACTCTAAAGGCTTTAAAGTATATATATATATATATATAAGTATAATAAATGCTATTGCATATGTACCCAAATAGGGGTTATTTTGTTACAAAGTTATGATCATAAAATTGATAAGCCACCATACCACGTCAAGGTAAACCCCAAATGGCGGTCCCTAACTTGTTTTATTTTTTATGTGCATTCTAGCATTACCTGTAATCAATGTCCATTGAACGCTGTTTTTTCACTGAGGGCTAAATCCTCCCCAGCCAGCAATCAGGCTTTTAAAGGAGAGATATTCCCAAAACAAACGCCCAATTTTAAAAGCATAGCTTGACGTGGTATGGTGTCTTATCAATTTTATGATCATAACTTTGTAACAAAATAACCCCTGTTTTGGGTACATATGCAATAGCATTTATTATACTCATATATATATATACTTTAAAGCCTTTAGAGTGCTCCCACAACCCCCCTGTTTTGATATTATATATATATATATATATATATATATATATATATATATATATATATATATATATATATATATATATATATATATATATATATATATATATATATAGTTCATTAGCAGAAATCTTAAATGCTATTTTTTATCACAATATTCAGAAGAATATAGATGTTTAGGGAGTACAATGTGCAGCAGTCTTATAGTGATACTCATTTACCTATCCTTATATTCTTTAATCTATCAAGTACAGAATGACATATGCCACATCAATGATAGTTCTGTGATTTTATGCCAATGTGGCATTCTATATTGTAGGAAGGCCACTAGACAATTAATTGAAGGGGGCACATTTACTAAAGGGTGAAAGTGCAAATTTGGTGTTGTTTCAACAAAAATGAAGATTTCCCTCAACATTGTCAATTTACTAAAAGGAGAATCCACTACTATTGTATGGGGAAATATACTAGCAGATTTTTTACAGAGAATTTACGCCAGGAGAAAATTCACCGCATTACTCTTGAACTTTTGATTTTTAGTAAATATGAGAAAATACCCCTGGCAAAGTAAGGTGAACTTTGGTGAAGTTAGATGAAGAGAAAATTCACTCTTTTGTAAATATGCTCCAAGGAGAGAAGCTGATTGCATAGGCTAATTTACAAGCAGCCCTGGAAATGGGCTGAAATGAAGCCTAAAACACTATCTAGTATAGGTCAATCTAAAAAAAAAAAAGTCATCCCATATGTAGCTGGAGTGTCAGAGAAACTCAGGAGGATTTTCAACAAACACCATGTCCCTGTGTTTTTCAAAACAAGCAACACACTGAGACAAAAACTGGTACACCCAAAGGATCAAACACCAAAAGAAAAACAAAGCAATGTGGTATACGGAGTCCAGTGTAGCGAGGAGTGCACAGATCTATACATTGGGGAGACAAAACAACTGCTCTCCAAGCGAATGGCTCAGCACAGGAGGGAGAACTCTACAGGGCAAAACTCAGCTGTCTTTCTACACTTAAAAGACAAGGGACACTCCTTTGAAGACAGCAAGGTCCAAATCTTGGATAAAGAAGACCACTGGTTTGAACGAGGCGTGAAAGAGGCGATTCATGTCAAGGTGGAGAGACCATCTCTGAACAGAGGCGGGGGCCTTCGACACCACCTGTCTGCTACATACAATGCTGTTCTAACATCTGTACCCCGGCGTATTCAGAACACTTCACACATCCATTCATGCAACTCTCACAAGTAACACCTGTATCTAGGAGTTGCATGACACATTGGATAATCCTATCACAGTAACTACACAGAATCAACACCTCTGTGAGTTTCTTCAGATGTCACCTCTTTGAAGAGTTACAATGTGCCATTGTAAATGGATTAATGGAAGAGTTTATATGACGAGAACTTCCCACACCAGTCAGTTGAACTGAAGAAGCTGCTCGGATGAGTAGTGAAACGTCTTCATTGATTACTCAGCAAGTCCAGTTGTTTTTAGATTGACCTATACTAGATATACTATGACCTGGATGAATGAAAATCTTCATAGCCTAAAACACTATAGTGAAAAAGTAGGGTTTTTAATATCAGTGTGTTACAAAAAATTGAGCTGAGGTTCACCACAATCTAGCATCATTTTAGAGTATGCACTCTTTATATGGCCACTGCAAGAGGTGGAGATCATGAAAACAATTATGAAAATGCAAATCTATGAATATAATTCAATTGTGGAAACTCATATAAATATTTCTGTGAAAGCATTCACTAATAATTGACTGCTATTTAACAAAAATGTTATGTTTTAGAATGTAAAATTGGAGTATAGGATCTAATATCTAGTATAGGATCTAGTACAGGTATAGGATCTAATATCCAGAATGAAGTAGACCTAGGGTTTCCTTAATTTGGATTTTCATGCTTTAAGTCTGCTTGAAAACATTTAAACATTAAATAGACCTAGTATGGTTGTTTTGCCACCAATATGGATTCATCTCACAACCATGTTTCATTCATGCAAATTTAAAAGATGCATTTCATAAAATTACAAGTGCATAATACAAGTACTTAATTCCAACTTCTGAGTAGTAAGATCAACAATGCACTTACCCTTAAATCAGAAGCTTTACTGAGAAATCAGAGAGTTTTTAAGTCCCAGCCCATTAACATACTCCTGTAAATCATTCCTTGTTTTAATCAATTCCCTGTTGGTCTTACTACTCAGTCACACTGTTAGCTGGGAGACTTCATTTTAAATGCACTACATATGTAGAATGCTAATGGATAGTGTAGGACTCATGTACAATGAGGGGCCTTGACGTGGGATGTGAGCTTACATATTTAAGCCAAAGTGTGGTACTAACCTAATTATTTGTAATAATTATTTTCAAAGGCAAATCATGCACTGGCAATTTTTCACTTTCTCTTTGCTTACCAATATTGGCCTATTGTTATTGTTTATAGCAGCTGGTGAACTCCAGATTGTGGGTTAGACTGAGCGCTGGCAATTTCTTCTGTGTTTGATAGTTTATATATAGTTTGCCACTTTAGAGAAAAGTCATGAAAATAGTTTTCAGAATGTGAAAAAAATTGACCCACAGGAAAAATGCTGGAAGTTGAAGTAGCATACAGACTTTTAATCAGTTCAGTGTTTCAACTCTAATTAAATCATTTTCAGGGTGGCATAAACATACTATAACTAGTGATGTGCAAATCTGACCCATTTTGCTTTGCCAAAACAAAGTGAAAATTCACCGAAATGCATTGAAGTCTATGGGCATCATTTTCACTGCAAAGGAACTGTGGCACCTAAAGTGATTTGTAATAACTCTATGCATCGGTTATTTGTTGTACTTAGAAATACCTGTAATTGCCACACAAAAATCCTTGTAGTGTGTGCTTGTGATATGCTGTGTGCATCGTACATAACAGATGCATCACTAATGTTAGTTTCATCTGTATTTGTATTTTAACTACATATGATGATAAGTATTACATTCATTCAATATATATATCAAGGTTCACTAAACTAAAAGAACATAGTTAAACTAGAAGAATACTGTTTCTTTTAGTACAGTTATGTAACACTTTTGTGACTAAACATTTACAGAGTGGCTTTTGCCTGCCTTCATTATGAGTATTAATATTCATGGGACACCTTGATCATTTTTGCACTAATATGACATTTAAACGTGTGCCCTAATATGACATTTAAACCTGTGAATTGTGAAGTTTTTTTGCAAAATGTATGCAAATGTAATACTTTGGACAATATTATTATTATTTGGATCATTTTTTCCAATAATATTTAAAGCAGGTTCAGGTGCGCACACCCAATTTGTTAACGTTAATCAGTCTAGTTAACCAATTTTCATAGGTATTACATTTAATTGACCCACAAAATTCTTTATGTGATTGTTGATTTACCCTGTCATTTAAACAACTTGCAAAGATTCAGCTGAATGTTATAATATCTGTAACAGGTGTGAATATACTACAGTAAACGCAAGGACAAATAATGACCTTGATGAGCTTACTATGCCACACCACATAAACTTTTCTCGCTTCCTGCTAAATCCATATTTAAGATGGGATACATTCTGCTAAGTTTAATTCACATTAGGTAGAAGATTGATAAATAGATTTTCTGCATATTCTATTTAAAACAAGCATGCTTATTTTTTCTAATTTATCCAGATACCTATTGAAAGTACAGTATGTGGGGGTTTTGAAACCTACTATGTCTATTATGTTGCCTACGAGGGGCTTGGATGACTGCTTGGCCATTGATGTAGTAATTTTAGGATCTAAAGTTAGTTTTTTATCTATACAGTATGTTTATGCAAGGCTCCAGTGTGTCATCCAGCGCCATGTCCACATTTGTGCAGGCGCGGTAGTGCTCATTCTTTTGTGCATCCACCTGCCATCTCAAACCCTTCTATCTTGCTGCTCCTTACCTCTGGCATTCCATCCCTGAATTCCTCCATAAGGAATACTCTCTCAATCTCTTCAAGAAAAGATGTGTGCAAATGTGTGCCTGTATGTTAGCCTCCCATCCACTTAGACTGTAAGCTCTACAGGGCAGGGACCTCATTCCCACTATGTCCGTTACCACATAGCACTTAAGCTGTTTGTCCTGATTTAATTTCTGTGTATATTTATTATGTAATTTGTTTTCCCCATGTATAATTTTTTATATACTGTACTTTTATGCACTGTACAGTGCTGCGTCTCCTTAACAGTGCTTTACAAATAAAGTTATACATACATACATCCATACATACATACACAAGCATCCATAGATGAATCTTCATGTGTAATAGCGTGACCTGCCCAAACAATTTCTTTGGGCACACAATAATACAAGTATACAATTTTCTTTGATTGCCTCCTTATATGTTAACTATATTTTACCGGTACTGTAAAAGTTGATACAAACCTAACGCACCAGACCCCCTACTCTCTCTTTTGATTGGTTTTTCTAAAGGATATTGAACTGCTGCAGATATTACAAATTTGTTAAATGTCATATTGCCAAACCTAAATCAATTAATTCTCCGCTTATCAATCTGATGATTAATTAGTGCAGCTGCTGCTGTATGGATCTGGCATACATGTACAGTATGTAATTACAATAACAGTAGTCATGACACAAAATATATTAGAATTTTACACCCTAAGGCTAAGCTTTTTGATTGTTGCAGCTTCTCTTTATCTTTTGTTCTAAATATCAACTCTCTATGTTTAACTTTGGCATTGCATGTCATTATTCTACAGAATAACCTGTATTTGTTTTGCTGGTTGTATAGTAACTTAATTTTATTCGTATGATTATTTCAAAATTGAAACTATTTGAAAGAGGCAACACAACGTCTCTTGGGACTGAAAAAGGAATTTTCATAGCTATTGCTCTTATTACTTTATATTTCCCAGAAAAAGGGAAAAATTTAATTTGAAATCTGTTGGAATGTCTGTCCTACAGAATATGACATAAATCACACGCATAACTATAGTTCTAATCCCAACTGTAGGCAACTGTATTTCTATAATTAATAATGTATATGTATGCTTTCTACAAGGCTGGAAAGAAATTATATTTCTGATATCTGCTGCATGAAAAATGCAGGGAGCAAATTAAAACGTAAGTGCTTAATGGAGTTGTCAGTTAAAGGCTTGACATTGAAAAGAGAATGCTGTCAGATAAGGCAATGTCACAAGAATACTGACAGCATAACAAAAACATGGTAATGCACTGACCTACCTAATTGCATGACAGAGCTTATAAAGACTTCATTAGTGGAAGGGAGCAACATGCATGGGCTGCAGAGCAAATCCAACATTGAACAAGTAAAATGCAATGCTGGGATTTTTCAGTCTCTGAGAATTCTGACCTTTTAAAATATACACACAATGACATTTGTTCTTTATCGCAAAGTTGGCATCTGCTTCGTGTTCATGATATTTCTCTGCAGAATTGTCCTAATAAATAGCGCTGTGTGGATTGTGGCTGTTACCCGAGCCACAATTGTTCTGTGCCTGCGCTTTCACATTACGTCTGCTAGAAAAAAAAAAGTTAAATAAATAAATAAATGAAAATAAAGAGTGTTTTGCCAGAAACAGTATTATTGTGAAATCAAGCCCTGCTTTTCCTTTACGGAATGTCCCAGTAGATATCCACTGAATTATAAAACATAATTCATGAAATGAAATGGAGTAATGTGAGGTTTACTGCGTCAAGGTGAATAATGTTTTTTTTTTTCGTATTCACCGAATATAGAAATTGCACTTATGGGCAAATCAAACACAACAATAGCTAATTGTCTCGGTTTATGTTAGAGAGTAAAGGAAAAATCATCTTTATCGTGCTCTTATCTATCTATTTTTAATAACTTCCCGAGTAATACAAGGAAATGGCACCATATATCTCAATCGCATCTCTCACCCGGTGAATAATTAAAATTTGACATTTTAATGCTATACACAAACATTAGGGTGATCATGTGAGATTTTCCTGCAAAGAGAAAGAAAGGGAGAATAACTGACACAAGGAATAGCTGTGACTAAAACACTTAGGGGCCCATTTACTTAGTTCGAGTGAAGGAATAGAATAAAAAAAACTTTGAATTTCGAATGTTTTTTTTGGCTACTTCAACCATACGACTAAAAATCGTTCGACTATTCGACCATTCGATAGTCGAAGTACTGTCTCTTTAAAATAAACTTTGACCCCCTACTTTGCCTCCTAAAACCTACTGAGGTGCCATGTTAGCCTACGGGGAAGGTCCCCATAGGCTTTCTATAAATTTTTAGGTCGAAGATAAATCGTTCGATCGATGGATTAAAATCCTTTGAATCGAACGATTCGAATGATTTAATCGTTTTTTTGTTTGATCGTTCGATCGAACTATTTGTGCTAAATCCTTCGACTTCGATATTCGAAGTCGAAGGATTTACATTCAGCAGTCGAATTTCGAGGGTTAATTAACCCTCGATATTCGACCCTATGTAAATCTGCCCCTTAGAAACAGTCTTTTTTCAGTTATTTATATCCAGTTTGAAAAAATCAACTATTAAAACCATGAAAATTAGACTGTTCTTAAATAGGCCTCTATGGTAGTGATGGGCGAATTTATTCGCCAGGCGCGAATTCGTGGTGAATTTGCGCGATTCGCCACCAGCGAATAAATTCGCGAAGCGCCCGCGAAAATTTGCGGCGCCCGCGCAAATTCGCCCTTCACTACTCTATGGGTTTCTTTTCAGATTACATAAACCACAGAAAAAAATCAGTTTATATACACTAGACCAAAAGCACACAACGTGGCCAAAGTACAAGTACATTAGAGGACATTATAGACAAATAGCAGGGGACCTTTTTACCCATAAAGTGGATCACCGTACCAGAGGCCACCCCTTTAGACTAGAAGAAAAGAACTTTCATTTGAAGCAACGTAGGGGGTTCTTCACAGTCAGGACAGTGAGGTTGTGGAATGCACTGCCGGGTGATGTTGTGATGGCTGATTCAGTTAATGCCTTTAAGAATGGCTTGGATGATTTTTTGGACAGACATAATATCAAAGGCTACTGTGATACTAAACTCTATAGTTAGTATAGGTATGGGTGTATATAATTTATGTGAAAGTATGGAGGGGTGTGTGTATGGATGCTGGGTTTTCATTTGGAGGGGTTGAACTTGATGGACTTTGTCTGATTTAACTATGTAACCTTGTAACCTGGTTTCTACAATTATGTGTTTCAAATTTGCCCATAGCTTATACCATTGCTTCTCATCAATACCTTTTCCTAACTAATATTACCATGCTTTAATGTAAATTAGTAACTGACATTGGGGAATTAGAGTGGAGAGATATTCTCAAATCACTTGTTTATATTATTTACAAAATATAACTGGTTTACTAGTGTGTTCCTTCAATCTAATATTTGTGTAAGTACTCTAAATATTTCAGCCATGCTGTTTCTCATTTGTGCATTGAGGATTGTTGTCTCATTCTAGATCAGCCAATTGGACCATGTGAAATATGTCAGCGACTCAAAGCATTTGCACAAGTGGTTGGTTGCAGCCAGTGAAAAATATGTTTGGTTGAGGAGCACCCAAATAAATTGTTTAATATACAAAGGACTTTAAGGAACAACATAGACTGCAGACTTTTTTCACTACAGGTTAATTAATTTAAGCTTTTATAGATGTTCAAGTGGGACACAGACCACTGCCTGTGCATGTTACCATTTTGGAATGTCATTTTAAGTATCTTCATCCCTTATATCTGCTGTCTTCATCTAGGATTTACACATAAAAGCCATGGTGTGAGAAAAGTCATTGGCCAGATTTCTTTTCTTATCAGCTTTAAATAATGAACATGGCAACTGAGGCAGCATTTGTGTTTATCCAATTTGTTCAGATTTCTCTTGACAGTTTGTATGCTCTGATATATTATTTAAATAATATTGCTTTTCAACAAGAAGAATGATTTAAGCCACAGAAGGTCAATGATAATGTTCTTCAAAATATAAATCCTTTGCAATTACTTTTTTTCTCTCTTTTTTTTAAATAGCAGCATGTAAAGCATCAACACCATAACAACGTGCTTATCACTATAGTAGGAGTTGAGCTCCAGCAGTGCCAAGATGTATCATATAGAAGTATGTGGCAGCTGTGACAGTGATTATGCTCCTGAAAATAATTACTGCAGAGCAGGTGAACTTTGAACCCCCCAGCAACTTCAGCAGCTGCTGATACTTACGGTACATGACTTACTTTGTAAACTCACTCACTTTAGGGTTCAGCAAGAATGACAAGCAGATATATTTAGTATCTCAGGCAGCTCCATTTCTGCAAATCTGGTATATTAATATGCTTGCTTTCGACTGAACTTCTCATGGCACTTTGAGTACAGTAAATAATTTGTGAAATAATATTTTAATACTTTCTTCTGGTACAGAACATATTTCTAAAGAGTTTTTAACATTAATAGTTTAATAATATTGCAATACATGAACCATCTTCCAAGCACAAACAATTTGCGTAAGTGTATTTCTTGTGGACGATGTGTCTTGACATCATGAAATTAAATTAAAAAGGGACACTAATATAGTTACATAGCTACATAGTTACATAGTTAAATTGGGTTGAAAAAAGACAAAGTCCATCAAGTTCAACCCCTCCAAATGAAAACCCAGCATCCATACACACACCCCTCCATACTTTTAATTAAATTCTATATACCCATACCTATACTAACTATAGAGTTTAGTATCACAATAGCCTTTGATACTATGTCTGTCCAAAAAATCATCCAAGCCATTCTTAAAGGCATTAACTGAATCAGCCATCACAACATCACCCGGCAGTGCATTCCACAACCTCACTGTCCTGACTGTGAAGAACCCCCTACGTTGCTTCAAATGAAAGTTCTTTTCTTATAGTCTAAAGGGGTGGCCTCTGGTACGGTGATCCACTTTATGGGTAAAAAGGTCCCCTGCCATTTGTCTATAATGTCCTCTAATGTACTTGTAAAGTGTAATCATGTCCCCTCGCAAGCGCCTTTTTTCCAGAGAAAACAACCCCAACCCTGACAGTCTACCTACATAATTTAAGTCTTCCGTCCCTCTAACCAATTTAGTTGCACGTCTCTGCACTCTCTCCAGCTCATTTATATCCCTCTTAAGGATTGGAGTCCAAAACTGAACTGCATACTCCAGATGAGGCCTTACCAGGGACCTATAAAGAGGCATAATTATGTTTTCATCCCTTGAGTTAATGCCCTTTTTTATGCAAGACAGAACTTTATTTGCTTTAGTAGCCACAGAATGACACTGCCCAGAATTAGACAACGTGTTATCTACAAAGACCCCTAGATCCTTTTCATTTAAGGAAACTCCCAACACATTGCCATTTAGTGTATAACTTGCATTTATATTATTTTTGCCAAAGTGCATAACCTTGCATTTATCAACATTGAACCTCATTTTCCAGTTTGCTGCCCAGTTTTCCAGTTTAGACAGATCACTTTGCAAAGTGGCAGCATCCTGCATGGAACCTATAGTTCTGCACAATTTAGTATCATCTGCAAAAATAGAAACAGTACTTTCAATGCCCACCTCCAGGTCATTAATAAACAAGTTGAAAAGCAAGGGACCTAGTACAGAGCCCTGCGGTACTCCACTAACAACACTGGTCCAATTAGAAAATGTTCCATTTACCACCACTCTTTGTAGTCTATCTTTTAGCCAGTTCTCTATCCAGGTACAAATACTATGTTCCAGGCCAACATTCCTTAATTTAACCAGTAACCTGTTGTGTGGCACTGTATCAAATGCTTTAATATGGCAATTGTTTTAATTATAGCTTGAATATTCTGATTGAATTCAATACAATACCAAATAGCCACCCCTACACCCTTTTCTAAAATAGTTAAGTGGACAATGTATATATATATTTAATAAAGGAAAATTATTTACAAAAAGAAGGTTTCATTACAATGAATGCATTCCAGGTATAAAATGAATTATCCATTAATCCATTATCCAGAAGGCTCCAAATTACAGGAAGGCCGTATCCCATAGATTCAATTTCCATCAAGTAAGTCAAAGTTTTAAAAATGATCATCTTGTTCTCTGTAATAATAAAACAGTACCTTGTACTCAATCCCAACTAATATAATTACTCTTTGTTGGTGGCACTATTTGGTTTATTTAATGAATTATCCATAAATCCATTATCCAGAAGGCTCCAAATTACAGGAAGGCCGTATCCCATAGATTCAATTTCCATCAAGTAAGTCAAAGTTTTAAAAATGATCATCTTGTTCTCTGTAATAATAAAACAGTACCTTGTACTCAATCCCAACTAATATCATTACTCTTTGTTGGTGGCAAAACAATCCTATTTGGTTTATTTAATATTTAAATAAAGGTTTTAGTAAACAAAGAATGGTGATCCAAATTAAGGAAAGACCCCTTATCCAGAAAACCCCAGGTCATACTGAGCATTCCAGAAAACTGGTTCCATACTTGTACTAAATATTTATAGTAAAAAGAAGTGAGCTTCCCATTAAATTTAAGAAATATACTCAACAGAAATAAAAAGACAAGGAACAATACAATAATAGTACACAAATACATATAACAATATATATAAATACTTGCATTGAAGGTCAACCATTAAGTGTTTAAAAATAAAAGGAAGAGTAAGTCTCTGCCCTGTAGTGGGTGGGTAACCTAAAGACATAAATAGGGCATTAGTAAGTGCTGCAGTTTATGGCAAAGTCCGGTTATTATATTTAGACCCATTTTCCCTCCCTCTCTATTCTAAACTTAGCTACAGGCTAAATATAAGGTATATCTTTATGTAATATACTTTGATATTTTGACCATGATCCATCTAAGTTGGATCTAAGTTTATGGCAAAGTCCGGTTATTATATTTAGACCCATTTTCCCTCCCTCTCTATTCTAAACTTAGCTACAGGCTAAATATAAGGTATATCTTTATGTCATATACTTTGGCATTTTGACCATGATCCATCTAAGTTGTCCTTCAAAAAGTTTCTATTTTATAAATTGCTTTATACAGACAGGATCACAAGTACTGTAAATGCAACATTCAAGGCAAGGTCTCCTCCTCATTAATCTATAAAGTGTCTGTATAACTTCTCTTTGTTTGCCATCTTTCTCTATAGCCTGTTATGCTTTTCCTATTGCCTTACAACATAAGTAAGTCCTTGCAAGGAGTGTTATGAGAATCTCATATTTTTTTTTTTTTTTTTACTGTTCGATATTTAAATCACCCTAACACAAATTATGGCATTGTTAAGTTTATAAAAACGGAAGTTACATTAATGGATTAACTTGGATAGAATCCATGTCAGACTGTGGGTGCCCTTTTAGTTCAGTCTAGTAGCTAGCTTTTAAAGTGCTATTGTCATCGTTTTTGTCATTATGGTATAACCTAATTTTTCTCGTTTGCTCGCTATGCTGTTTAGACTGGGAAGAAACCTAGACATTTTTATTCTGCACTTATTTTAATAAAATCTGCCAGTATCATGTTGTCACAACAAATTATCTTGGAAAAATCCATATGCAATGTATGTTGTAGTGTAATTATCTTTGGAAAGTAATAAAGCAGCAATATTAGCAGCAAAAGCACACCATAGAAGCCTTCCAAGGCTTTTAACAACATGAATCAAGATTAGGGACTTGCCTAGCAATGGTAGATATAGTACGAAGTACAGTATAAGCAGCGGAACAGTGTGATTATGGATCTAAGTAATCCATAGAGTGGACAGGTAGGATATTAACAATGGGGCAACGGTATCTTATCAGCTTCACCTAATCCGTTATTAACCTGGGTCTCATTGTATTTTCTATTTGCAACAACCTTTCAGGATTTCTTTGAAATGTGGATAAGGGAAATGTCGAGCTACAGCATTCAGCTTTTTCCAAAGTGTGGGGCAGATTTATCAAGGGTCGAATTGCTAGGGGTTTAAACCCTGGAAATTCGACCAATGAATTGAAATTTCTTCAAATCGAAATTTCAAAATTTCTTCGAATTCGAAGGATCTAGCGCTGAAATAGCATTCGATCGATCAAATTAAATCCTTCGAATCTAACGATTCGATCGATTTTTAGCGATCGATCGAAGGATTTTTATTCAATGCCAAAAATTTTTTAAAAATGCACTGGAAAGCAATTCTGTAGCTTTAATTTGGCGAAGTATTAAAATGGAAGGATTTTTAACGAGACAGTACTTCGACTATCGAATGGTCGAATGTTCAAACGATTTTTACTTCAAATCGAAGTCGAAGTAAATTCGAAGTTGTAGTATCCTATTCGATGGACGAAGTATCCAAAAAATGACTTCGAAATTCGAAATTTTTGGACTTCGAAAATTCACTCGAGCTTAGTAAATCTGCCCCTATATTTTGTGAGCTTCCTGTTGCGAAACACATTGCCACGGCACAGTTTTCGGCACAGAAAATGGAGACTGACAGCATTTTTACATTGAATTGCAGCTTTGCTGGCTTTTATTTTAAACAAAGTAAATCTTCAGCCCACTGGCTTCACATAAACATTTACCCTCACTGGTGTTAACATAACTCACGTTTCTTTAGCCCTCACTGGCTTTCAGCGGACACAAGTCCCAGAATCCTCTCTGGGGCATGTTCAATCTCCGGGAGGGGTTTCTCTCTTCCTCTCCAGTCCTTTTGGAGTTCGCTCCAACACAGGGGGGATCACACTCTTTCCCAGGTGTACATAAGACTCCTTCCACTCAAGGAGGTTCCCACGTGGTCCCTCACCCTCCTCCACTCAAGGAGGTCTCTAGGGGTGCTAGTCCCACACCTCCTTTTAACTACAGTTTACCTGTAGCTAATTACTTAGCTATATTTATTTATATATATTGTGACAAGCTGGCTGCCTGTAAACATAATTAGGGAAATTAGCTATGGTAGGCAGGTAAGCAGAGGATCAGGAGCATGGAGATAGGGACACAGCGTCTTTAGGCAAAAACACAGGTTTATTTAGGAGTAAGGGCAGAACTTCATGAAGCGATGTGGTGCGATGCAGCGTGCTGTGAGGAAATACAGGTGACCAGTCGGAGGCACAGAATATAATGTAACTTATAGAAACATCGCAGCTACAAATTACATGCATCTGACACAACACAACTGTCGATTGTGAACGGGCGCACGCAGCATCTTCATCCGACAGTAGTGTTGTGTGTAGTTTGTAGCTGCAATGTTTCTGTCACTTACATCAGTGCTGTCCAACTTCTGTGGTACAGAGGGCCGGAATTTTTCTAGTCTACATGGTGAAGGGCCGATAATGGAAGCCAGTGTTATCCACTCCCTGTTTTAAGACCACATCCACTTTAAACCACACCCATGTTACCACATGTCCACATTATAGAACACCAAAAAACCAAATGGTTGGTGCTCATTGCAGAGATATCACTCATATGTTAAAAAAAGTTAAGTCATATTAAGACATACCCTTAAAGGAGAATTAAGGTATGCAGATTCAAATTACAGAAAACTCCACGTGCCAAGAATTCTGGATAACAGGTCCCATATTTGTATGTAAATAATGTCTGCTGCAGTGTAATATTAAATATCCTTCTATTATATTTTTTTTTTTTACAAAAGGAAATACGTTTTACTTTTTGTGCATGTAGCACTTCCTTTACATAGAGGAGGTTTGTATATAAAGCAACCTTGTGTCAGACTTTAACACCTAGGTCACTGGTCACCACTAACAGCACTTAAGTAAAGGTCACAGGAAAACTAATTCTGAAAAATAAGGTTAAACTTCTTAGCTGTGTTTCCTACAAGACAAGTTCCTTTATAGCCAAATAAAACACGGTAAAGGTCACAGTGGTTTACGATTTTTAATGAACACATTTTCACTGTCTGATTTTAACTACAAAACTCATTAAATGCATAAAAAGTGAATTGCATATCTTGACCATATTTAAATATGTCATGAAGTTTCTTTTTAATCGTTTGATAAGATTCTACTGTATGTTTTCTTTCAAACTAAATTATTCTCTTAATTAAGTCTATGGAAACCAACCAACAAGGAATTGTCAAATATTTTTCTTGTAGTTTTGACCTATGGAGGAGATATTTATAATGACTCAATGCACGTTTTATACAGTATTGTATTTATTTATATTGTAAAACAAGTTTATACACACAATCTTAGAATAAAGATAACAGGCACACAGTTAAAATATATTGAACAAGAAGAAGAAATGGATAAACACTACAGTATCAATACACAGTTAGAACATTTTCCCTGCTCCGAAGAGCTTACAATCTAAGAGATGTTCACGACTCTTTAAATGCAAACAATCTAAGAGTTGTTTGTGACACTTTGAAGGCAAACTAAAGATTCACAGCAACTTTAATGCATTGAATGGCAGCCCATAGGGCAGATCAGGGCCAGACTGGGGGGCCCAGGTGCCAACATGCCTCCCACTTCTCATTAAAGCAGTGCTGCTGATTGCAGGCTGTGCTGCATTCGTGGGGGTAGCTGCAGATCTTTGTGCTCCGAGATAGAATGTAGAGACCTGCAGCAATTCTTTATACAAGGAAGGCAGTGTGCACAGTGCAAAAAATGGCACATTGCTTTCATAATAGTAAATTACCCCTACTTCCTCCATAGCTTTAAAACAAATTATTGTGTTATGCTTAATACAAGGGTTTAGCTAAATCCTGTAAAAAAGTGCTGTAATTAGTCAAAATCCCAAGCAAAATCCTGAATTTGGTTTTGTTACAAATAAAAAGGCTATGAACAATACACACAGCAAATACATATTTTATATATTCAGATATTGGAAATGCAGTTATAGAGACACAGATCAGAAACATACACCCTAGTGACTTTTACCCCACTAGTAAAATGTGTACAGCGCTGCGCAATATGTTGGAGCTCTAAAAATACATGTTAATAATAATAATATTGTGAAGCTGGAAAATTGCTGAATCGGGTCACATCCACATTTAAAGAACCTCTCTGAAAATGCTCCACTCATATCTGAAGTAGCTGCCAACATGCAGAAAGGCATGTATCTAGGGTGTAACACTGGGGGGTGGGCATGTACCGCTTGCCTGCATACCCCTAGTCCTGGCCCTCTAGCCTCCTGGTCCTTCCCACTCTCCTCTGATCCCCGATCTCTCCTCCCCTCCCAGATCTCACCTCCCCTCACCAGTCTCTCCTCCCCAACCCTTGCCGTAATAATGCGTTCTCCAGGGGGAGGGGGTGGAGCACTGTTTCTGGCTGGGCTGCCTATGGCTCCTTCTCCCTACCAAACAACTTTTACAAAGGATACGTGCGAATCGTATGCCAAATCCAAACCCATTAAGTAGTAATGAAATTAACATGAAGTTCATGCCTAAAACATCACGCAAGAGCATCACATGTGAAAATTGTGTGTATGGCTCATTTTCCACTTTTTGTAGGATATGTATTTGGTTTGGCCAGGTGCTAGGATTTGTACAAATAGTGAATGTGTATTAGTTTGGCACACCATAAAACAAAGAGGCCTGGGTGCTCCCGGCACAGGGCTGCCAGTAAGTCCCCATGGTATTCAAACCAGAGAAAAGTGAAGGGAACAGGACACACCCCATTGAAAAACAAAGAATATTTTATTTCATAATAATTGCATTTGTATTTTTTGCATGTGCCCCTGAGGAAGACCACCTGTATATTGTTTTTTTACATACAATTATTATTAAATAAAATATTATTTATTTTTCAATTCTAGTATATATGAAATGAGGGCTCAAAGTACTGACTCACCAAATGAAGGAAGAGGTCCACGTGCACCTCCCTGAATCGTTAGCTAAAGCTGGCCATAGATGTTGAGATTTTTAAAAGATCAGATCCTCATCGTGAGAACACGATTTTCTCTGTACGAATTGTCCATCAACTAAAAAGACCAATTTGCCAGGAAAACAAAGGGTAGCTGACTGCTTGGCACTGCAAACATAGATAGATTGCACTGGGACCGACAAATATTTTTTAACCTGGCCGATCATCCGAATGTACGATCGTTCGAATCCCACTAACTGCACAATAATTTGGAAGGATTGGTCATACCTCGCTAAAATCGGTCGTTCGGCAAGAAGAATCGTCGCGTCTATGGGGAGCTTAAGGGAGCGGATCAAAACCATATACTACTCCAAGAGCAGTCTTCCAGGCAGATGTGTAAAAGGATTATAGTTTATTTGGTACACATGGAAATAACCTTAGCAGTTTCGTATTTCACAGACATTAAATCATAGGCTAATCTCTCTGTTACAACATAGCATATTTAAAGGAAGAAGCACCAATGAGCACAAAGATTACAATTACTAATTGCTTACAGGTGTAAAATCTCCCAATTAGGAAAAGTGGTAAAGGTTACATCATAATTAAGAGCCTGCCTACAAAAAGCTAGGGTGCCATCTTGGCACTCTCGATGGTGAAGGCAATTCAAAATAACAAAAACTTTATAACAAAAATGTTAAAACAAAAGCTTTAAATACAGTATAGCAACAAGTAAACAATGGCACATGAAAACAGTTTGAGGAAAAGTATACTTGACACAGGAAAAGGGATGGAAAGGAAAGAATACAAGTCTTGATACAACTCATGCAGGTAAAGAATACGTCTTCATACAATGGAATAAAGTGATGTAACTGGCCACTTGCTGCATATATCAGAAGTAACATGTTACTCATTATTCATACCCAAAGAAAACCTAGTGGCCACAAATATCCATTTAGGTTCTAAATGGACTAGTCTTTTAGTTATATCACCCCCTCTCTGATCCAAAAATACCCTTTATAAACCACATATGGTGAAATATTTATGAAATATAAGATGATTTAAGCAACATGTATGGAAATATTAAGCCACATTGGTCTCTGTTTAATTTTTATGTTATTAATGTGTTCTCGTGCTCTCTCTTTCAGGGTTCGACTCGTCTGGCCCACGTTTTGTTTACCTCACTTTTTGCACGATATTACATTTTTGCACGAGTATTGCAATTAATGTATTGCTTTTTTTAAATGTAGTATGAGAGGAAAAGCCATCACCCACTGTAGTGTATTGACAGGTGTATTTTCGGGACAGATTCGCCCATCACTAGCCTTCACCATTAAGAGCACCAAGATGGAGCCCTAGCTTTTTTACACATCTGTCTTGAAGACTGCTCTTTGGGGTATATATATATTAAAGAGTGAAGTTAGAGATCACCACAGTTCAGAGTGCAATTCTGCCACTCTGCATTCATTCATATAGCATTTTAAAGATATATTTATCAAAAGGTGAACTTTCACCCAATGATAAATACTCTTTTAAAAATCCCATAGAAATTAATGGAGAGTGTCAGAATTTCATACTAGTGGACTGCGGTGATCTCTAACTTCACTCTTTCATAAATATGCCCCTTTTTGAGTGTGGGTTCTACTACTATTCAGTTTCATTGCTAGTTTGCCCTGTTCCCTTCACTTTTCTCAGGTGCTAGGAATCCCAATCTGATTTGTGGATTAGGTGCATCACCCAAAGAATATTTGAATATATGTCCCTTCAGGTACTTCAAAATACCATCTGCTATTATGAGTGTGTAGTCATGCTATTGAGAGATCTGTGCTTTCTGAATATGGTACATTTTATGGTTTAGTCTTGTAATCATTATAACGCAATTTTTTTGCAAATATATTAATATATTTATTTAAAGGGGGCACCATTAATTTTATTTTTTTTCATATTTGTATTTTTTATTTTATATGTTTTAGCCCTCATTTAAAGGAAAACTATACTCCCAAAATGACCACTTAAGCAACAGATAGTTCAGTTCATATTAAGTGGCATATTAAAGAATCTTACCAAACTGGAATATATATTTAAGTAATTATTGCCCTTTTACATCTCTTGCCTTGAGCCACCATTTCGTGATGGTCTGTGTGTTGTCTCAGAGATCACCTGACCACAAATACTACAACTTTAACTGTAACAGGAAGAAGTGATGAAGCAAAAGACACAACTCTGTCTGTTAATTGGCTCATGTGACCTAACATGTATGGTTTGTTGGTATGTTTCTGAGTACAGTGAATCCTACGATCCCAGGGGGCGGCCCTTATTTTTTAAAATAATTTTCTACTAGAAAAGTATATTATTATGAAAATGGTTTATTTACATGAAGCAGGATTTTACATATGAGCTGTTTTATGCAATATCTTTTTATAGAGACCTACATTGTTTGGGGGGTATAGTTTTCCTTTAAAACCATTCATTTAAAGCATTTTTCCTTGCTTGAGTGGCATAGGTTTTCCTTGGCATCAGCCTTCTTCTTGACTTGTTAAGTTAAAATATAAAGATGAATAAAATTTCTCTAAAGCTGTGGCACACAAGGACAGCACCAGTACTAGCAGGTTTCAGTCTGAAAAGGACAATTTTAATTTTTCCTTTTTTATGATACTCTGCAGTAGGCAGATTTTATGCTTTTCATGAATTCTAGCTAATTTTTCTAGACAAAATATATACATATAAGATATAAACTAAAATATATGTATTTCAGTGACAGTCCATCATATAACATCGAGTTTGTTGGGGAAATGGTAGAATACTGTACTGGCATCACTACTCTTAACACAGAGGATTCCAGCTAGAACTAATCAAATTTAATGTAAGATTCTTGACAATGCATGTGCTGTGTCGAACCCCACATTTAGAAAGATCATTATTTGCTTTATAGTATAGATACATGCATTTAATAATTTAAGTTATAATTGTAAAACAATTTATATTTTATTCTTGATGTCTTTTTCTGTATAGATCAATTTATTTATTCTCTTTAGCAGATGATATACTGTACAGATGATTTCTTGTGTTTTTTTATTTAATCTTTCTTTTTCACTAAGTACATAGAAAACAGAAGGAGAAGGCTCTTTCGCATAGAATGTAGCCTGACTACATATGCCACCTGCTTTTAGAAATGCATCCAGTAATCTGAAGCTTTCCCAAGATTTTTCCTATACGCCCTAATACCAGCTGTACATCTTTTCTTCACATAAACGCCTCCAACTACACTAAGTAAACAGTAAAATATGCCGGGTTGGTTTGTTGGTATTGTTAGATGTTGAACATTACATTTATTCAAATGAAAACTTTTACACAATATATTTCCAAAACATTAGACATGTTTTCTGCAAAGTTTTCTGCACTCTATATTAATTATTATTTACTATTAGTAAGGTAAAACAATATCTATTTTTATGTTGTTTTTTTGTTCCTACAGTATGTAAAAATCTGATCCTACCCATATTTTTTATTTGCTTCCTGCTTTGTAGAGCTTACAGTCAATTAGGGGATTGTAACATGTTTCATTAGCACAAAAAAAGAGCATTGGAAACGTTAGCAACCATTTTTGCATCCTCTTTGACTGTGTGAAGAACTTACCTGGTGGTCTAGTGGGGGGACGGCAGGGACGCCTGCCGCCCCCTCGGCGAGGACGCTCGCCGCACTGAACAGACTCTGTTAGGGCGCGAGCGCGCGCCTCTTCCTGGTTTATGCGCATGCGCGCTGACGTGATGACGTCAGCGCGCAGTGGCGCGAAATTCAAATGTTACTTAAAGGTACAGTTTTTCTTTATGCATTGCCCGTGATAGGATTTGTTCCTGGTGCTTCTGAGCCTTGTGCTAAATTCTGTAACCTGTTTGATTCCTGTTTTTGACCCCTGCCTGGCTATTTGACTACTCTGATTTCTAGATTCTGACCCTTGCTTGATTACTGACTACCGCTTCTGATTTACCTCTGATTGACTTCCTGGTTTGACCCTTGCCTGCCTGATAACGTTTACTCTCTGCCTGCCTCGACCCGGCCTGTTCTGACTACTCCTTTGCCTAATGCCTTGTACTGCGATCTTCTGTCCAAAGACTTGTTTTACTACAGTCGTGCCCCTTTGCTTGCCAGAACTCCTTGCCTTGCTCCTCTCGAAAAGTCCAGGTGGCATCTGAGTACGCTGAGGGCTCCTCCCGAAGCCAAAGGCGGTCACACTACTGGTGAAGCCGAGACGAGACCAGGGAGCTTGGCATTAGTTCTGGTTTAGGGTGCCGACCGTGACAGACTGATTACAGACCTCAATGACCTCCTAGCAAAGGTTGCCACCAAATGGCTTTTGTGAACTTCGCAGTGTTTGTAATTAAATTTTGTAATCGTAAGGCGTATTTAGAGACAAAATATTTAATGAAATTCCAGAGTAGGTGTTAAGTCTAACCTAAGTCTGCTTAGCAATGTAATTTTCACCAGCGAATGATTTTACATTGAAAGCAATGCTAAACATTGGCAAAAACATTGCTTGCAATTTTAATTACATTCTCCCTTATGTTTGCAACTCAAGACTCATGGAGAGTAAGTGACTTGGGTTTGGCATTGATACTAGTCTTTGCCATAAATGACAATCCTATGTGCTTTTATTAATGAAAGGGTATCTAATTAGTCCTGGTGTATTACTTATGCTCAGCTCCATTTTTCCCCATAACATGGCAACCAAATGCTGAAGAGTGTAGGTATGCACATAACAGCACTCTTATGAGGTTATGTACAGTATTAAAAGATTTAAAGTTTTCTATATGTCTTGCAACCAGACAGAAGTTAACATGGCCTCCTGCATGTAGCAGGTCACCTCTCTAAAAGCAATTATGGTATTGGCTGCTATGAGTAATTGCATCTGCTTGTGTAGTGTTGGAGCTGGATACAGACAGGTATTTGTTCCCTAAATTCCATTCTATTACTGCTATTATTGTTGTAGGGCCTATACTTGTGGCAAGATATGCTAACCCCTAAACTATGCTGGGTGCTAATTTAATAACTTGGACACACACGTTAAAGGAATACTGTGTACTTACTGAGTATCCGCAACAATTGACAACCAAATGTTTTGGTTTACTATGTTTCAGGTTTATCAAACTGTAGCACAGGTGGATAATAGTTACACAGTTAAGATGGGTTAAGCAGCCTAACCTCCTTTATTGGCTGACATCCAGTAAATGAAGATAATGTATGAACCAGATTTGAGATTTGTAAATCAGCAACCAAACATTTTAGTATTGTATTTATATTTCATTAATTTCAATGTTTTGGAAATCATATAAGTATGGTATTAAGATGGTAAAGGAATTATTAAATCAAATAGCAATTTTCCTTGAACACGATGTGCCTTAGAAAATATAAGCAGCTATGGTGTTAGTTTGCTTTTTTGTGCAAATTGTGGGCTACTGTAGTTATACCAGATCTACATAGCTGCAGTATTAAAATGTTGAATTCTAAAGACCAAGACTAAGGTCTTGGTCTTAGATTTTTCGATTTTCGATTTTTTAAATTTTTCCTTCGATCAAACGATTCGAAGGATTTTAATCCATCGATCGAAGGATTTTCCTTTGATAAAAAACCCTTATAAAAGTAATAGGGAAGGTCCCCATAGGCTAACATTGTACCTCGGTAGGTTTAAACTACCGAAGTATGTAGTCTACGTATTTTTTAAAGAGACAGTACTTCGACTATCGAATGGTCGAATAGTCGAACGATTTTTTAGTTTGAATCTTTCAAATCGAAGTCGAAGTCGTAGTCAAAGGTCGTAGTAGCCTATTCGATGGTCGAAGTAGCCAAAAAAATACTTTGAAATTCGAAGTTTTTTTTACTTCGAATCCTTCACTCGAGCTTAGTAAATGTGCCCCCACGATAGGTTCTACATTGCACCAATTCAGTTGCCCATAACAACCACTTAGTTCTTTGTTTTCATTTTTTAACCAATAGTAGACTGATCCATTTGTGATTGGTTGCTGTGGTCAACTACACTATTGCTATTTGGCACCTATGTACTTAAATGAGCCACAGTGTCAGTTTTTACATTTTGATATGGCATTCTTATTCATATTATTTAGGATTTAGCCCACTTTAGATGTTTGTTTTTAGTTTAAGGATTGTATTACTACTTTGAGCTTTATAGTAAAACAGAGTTTGTTGTTTTGCATTTTACCGTTATAGAGAAGGGTTTTAGGACAACTTGTCTTGGGCTAATCAGCTGTGAATAATTTACATTCCAACACAAAATGTCAACACAAGGGAATATGCCTTCTCTCAACACTTGCAATGTCTTATCAAATTGTTATTCTCACTCATTATGATAATGTGTCAGAATATAATAGCAGAAGTTTAAAAAAATGTATGTATAAGACTATGATACAAGCGGTAAAAAAATCTTTTCTGTGACATTGTTACTTTTCAAAATGTATTAAAATTATGAGGGGAAAATGTTTATGCCACAGAGAGCTACTGATAGCAAATAGTTGCATTTTTTTTTCAATACAATAAGTTTGAAAGTAAACACTCAAAATATTTATTCCTGGAAACCAGACAATACATGCCATACTTTATAACATGATTGCAGTATAAGTATATAATAATAATTATTCATCTTTTTTTTTTTTTACCAATCATGTTAAAAGGGGATACTGATACACAATAAACCAAGAAAACATATAGAAAATATCCAAAAAAGGAAGGTCCAGTTCACCCTGAACGTTTAGCAAAGGAAGGGGATAAACTGTAGCAGGGTTGACTATTGGAACAATTTATCAATGTTTGATTTTTTTTAATCATAATTATCCATGGGGCAAATTATGCAATGAGCCCATTGATTTTACAAAATATAATGAATTTTTATCTCATTGTTTGTGTGGGTAGCCAGCAATACATTTGAACAGTATTGAGCATGCATTTTATTTTCCATTACTAGAATAATATAAATGTGTCCTTATGTGTCCTTGATCATATAGATGGATTTTGTTACAATGACAATGGATAGAGCCTTACTTAAAGATAGGCATTGCACAATCCATTTCACAAGAGCCAGTTCTGCATTGATTCTATTTACCATCATTCCCTTTGTATCATGTAAGGCATTTTAACTGTTTAAATGTAGTACTCTGTAGACTATATTGTGCTGACACATAAATACCAGCATGACAGTGTTGTAGTTTCCAATATTCTGGGTAATTTCTTTCCCATGGTAACAACTACGGCTGCTGTGGCAGGCACTTAGAGCGTTATGCTGTCATCAGGCACTGGATTGGGAAACCAGAGTTCTCATAATATTATGGGGCAAATTTACTAAATGGCGAAAATTCGCCAGCGTGCCGTCATTTCGGCACTTCGCCGATTTACTAACGGTCGCTGGCGTAACGTTGCTAGTGAAGGAGATAGACTCTAGCAGTACTTTGCTCCCTAACGGCTGGCGAATTTGCGCTCTGGCGAATGAACGTAACTATGCAAATTCACTAAGATGCGGATTTTACTGAACTTTACCTCTTGCGCCAGACTTGCCTTCGCCACCTCAGACCAGGTGAAGTGCAATAGAGTAGATAGGAGTTCCAAAATAAATAGTTGAAAATTCTTCTAAGTCCCAAAAAACACTAGCGTCATTTCCTTTTTCAGGTGAAAAAGAGCATACAATTTTTTGGGGGTAACCGGCTTCCCCCTTACATTTCCTAACATATGGCACATAAACTATACACTGGGGGGGCAGATTTACTATTGGTTGAATATCGAGGGTTAATTAACCGTCGATAGTCGACCATCGAAGTTAAATCCTTCGACTTCGAATATCGAAGTTGAAGGATTTAACGCAATTCCTGCGATCGAACAATTGAAGGAAAAATCGTTTGATCGAATGTCGAAGGTCCCTATAGGCTAACATTGGTGCTCGGTAGGTTTTAGGTGGCAAAGTAGGTAGGCAAAGTTTTTTTAAAGAGACGGTACTTCGACTATCGAATAGTCGAACGATTTTTAGTTCAAATTGTTCAATTCGAAGTCAAAGTCAGAGTCGAAGGTCGAAGTAGCCAATTCAATGGTCGAAGTAGCCAAAAAAATACTTCGGAATTCAAAGTATTTTTTATTCTAATCCTTCACTCGAGCGAAGTAAATGTGCCCCTGGGTGTAGGGCAATATTACAACTTTATTTTATTGTATTAAGGTTTCCCGGGGTTGTGTAGTGTAATGTATTTGTTACAACATATACGTCCATTAAAATTTAACTTCCCGCCGTATGCAAATTAGCCAACGCTAGCCCAACTTTGCTTCTCTTGGCGCAGTAATTATAGCGCAACTTCGCCAGCATTCGACACCCTGGACGCAACTTCAGATTTTAGTGAATTAGCATTTTCCTGGCGAATCATGCATGGTGAAGTGTTGCGCAGTGAGCGAAGCCATTGCTGACGAATTTTAGGAGGTTAGTGATTTTGCTCCATGCATTTTAACAAAGTTTCCCTCATAGATGGCACAGTTCTCATAATCTTTTAAAAAGAAACGTTTCCCTCATTGCTTGTAATGTTACTATTATGCTATATGACTGGAGCGTAGATTTGCTGTGGATTTTATAGTATCATTGAATGCATCAACACCCATTTTCATCTGTGGGAATGGGCTGGTATATAAACCCCATGCTTCCGATTCACATAATCCTTCTCTGTTTTCTGGATCTTGTCTATTTGCAGTCTCTCCTGACCTCTATGCTTTTTATTCACACTACTTGGCCTACGAGGATCTGGCACTTATTCTAGCTCTAGGGGAAGCATCCAATTCTAAATAAATCCTAGCTGAATCCAAAGCAAAAGGTGATTGTTGTGTGCACAGATGGGCAGGGCATGAAATGAAAGGTATTCTATGCTCTGACATTTCTTTTAAAAACATCTTTATTTGCAGCAGCCCATTGCCATTTAATTCTACCTATCTGAATTAAATAAAATGTGAATTGGCTTATTAATGTCAGTGTACTTTAAAATACAACATCTATGGATTTCTGGCTGACGGTCATCCTTCTCTATAATTGACTGCTTTTTGCAACGCATTTTATGTTGCATATTTATATTTTCATTTATAGCTGTATTAAACATTTGGTACAAGCATAATAGGAACTAATGGGAAAAATTAACTCCCAGTCTGCCCCCATTCCTCACTGGTAATATAGAAAAATACAACCGAGTAGCAGCTTGTAATAGTCTTTTAATATGGGCATTTATTACGCTTTTTTTATCGGATGGCAAAAAACAACTGAATTAAAATGTGATGCTATTTGGAGACAGTATTAAAATATATGAACAATTCAAAAAAATATTTCTTTGTGCAGTTTTTGTTTTCTGAGAATAGCTTTTGTCAACCAGTTACACCAACCAGTGGAATAAAGATATAAGAAAGGACGGCCTGTATTAAAAGATGTATGTATGTATAATTTTTTTGTACAGCAGAACAATAACTTAATAAAACAGGGGGTCATAACAACAATACACACATATAAATATAAAGTATAATAATACATACAAAGTACAGTTACTATAAAGATGTCTGGAATTGCTGAGATTCAAACTTGTATTTCTTGGACTATGCAATTTCCTATTTAGCCACCAGGGGCTCTTTGTCACGATGTTGCTTGTATTTTGTATCTCACTATTCTCCTCCCCTTTCTCAGCCCACTTTGTTATTATCAAGTGTTCCAAGTAAGCAATTAAGCTCCCTTTCCAAGCAACTCCCGTTTGCATGGTCATTGAATACTCCAGGCTAATCCAGCTGCTTACCCCATTGACTACTGTCCTAAATGCTGCCTTGTTCCCATTTCTGAGTTCCTGTATCCTTGTCTTGTTCCTGAGCCCTTGTCCTGTTCCCTGCCTGCTTTGTATTGATCTCCTGGTACTGATCTTGGCCTAGTTAACCAGATTTACATTGTTTGCTGCCTGCATATAACCTTTTGCCCCATTTACTGGCTCTGCTTTTGCTTGCTGATTCCACAACTATTGTTTGTATGTATAATCAAGTTATGTGTGCACCTGTTGTTCTGTTTGCACCTATTTTATTAAAACTCACTTCACCTTAGCATGGCCTCTAGTCTCAGTTCAGCCGTTTGTGGCTATACCTGGTTACCCAGCCTTTAGGCTTCCAGTCTCTCCACAGTGACCATTCGTAGAGGGTGTGACAAAAGATTAAGATATTAGGGGAATATTTATCAAGGGTCTAATTTCGAATTGAAAAAACTTCGAAATTCAAATTCAAAAAGACCAACCAAAATAAAGTTGACGTTTTTTTTTTGGTCGAATAGGTCAGTTTTTGATTGAATAGGTTCGTATTCAGCCGAATTCGAATCATTCGAATCAAAGTCATAGCGCATTTTTTCCCCCCAAAGAAGACCCTTCAATTTTTCAAAGTCCAACAATTGACTCCAAATAGGTTCTAGGAGGTCCCCCATAGGCTAAAACAGCAATTTGGCAGGTTTTAGGTGGCGAATAGTTGAAGTCTAATTTTTAAAGCGACAGTACATGATAAGTTTCTATATTCGAATCTTTGAATTTTTTACAAATTCAAATCGAATTTGGACTATTCCCTTGTCGAAGTACACAAAAAATAGCCCATAATTTGATTTTTTTTCATTCGAAAATTCACCTCAACCTCGAATAAATCTGCCCCTGTGTGTCAAAGAGACAAAAGGATGGAGGTCTTTTTATCGACCATATTATGGTCACCTGCCTGAAAGGAAACAATGGCTATGGGTTACTATGCTCGGGCAAACTTCCTCATAAAAAAGTCATTATTTTTGCACCATAAAATGTCACCTTCAATCATGTCTACAAATATTCATATTAAAATTCTCATTGTAATAACGATTACATTATATATATATACATTATACATATTACATTTTTTTATACATTCGATTTTTTCTCATTCATGCAGGTGTTTACAGTTATTTTAAAGTGGCAATTTCCAACACATCTCATTGCCATTACAATTTCCTCATGGCCCCATTTGTTTTTCAGCTATAGTATGTTCAGCATTGTATATATCATGTTTCTGTGGTTCCCTGTACACTGCAATTTGACTTATTTGTGCAAATTAGATGTCAGAAATTATACTACATGCAATCTATTAAATAATGCAAATGAAATACTCATACGCATTCAATTTCAGTGTTTATAAACCATTTGCTGTATTTGGGCCCTATTTCTCTTCATCTATTTAAATATGATTTTTCAAGTGTCAGCCTTGTGGTATTGAAATGTAGGATTTAAATTAAAATATACCCATTCCCTCTAGAAAAACACAGTAATGAGGTCTGGCAAACATAGCAACATTAGCATTGCTGACTGAAGACAGTAATTGGTAGGTTTTTTTTCTCCACTGCTTGAAAACCATTCAGTGTTTCAAAGTGCTAAAAGAACCTAATTTTTACAAATGTATTTGTCCCAAAAACAGAAAATGTCATGTGGGTGAGGGCAGGACAATGTTTCTGTTCCCATTTATTATTGATTTTCTTTCTGAACCCTTTTAGCTGTCTCAGTCAAATCATATTTAGTCAAGTCAATATGATGTTAGAATTATAGTACCGGTATGTACCTTCTTGTTAGGAAGAAAAGGTGTTAGCAGATTTATCTGCTACTTAAAGTAAAGACATTAATAGTGGAAATGGGGGCCTATTCATAAAAGGGGGCAAAATATTTCTTGCCTGAAAGAACAGAGTACAAATAGGAAACAATGAATTTGTTAACTGGTTAAGTGCCAGTGTAGATCAATGTGCAAAATGACACAGTCCTTCCCTTGCATTGAAATCCCTTATGTTATACATTAGGGGTCTCCTACCTTTTATACCCATGAGCCACATGTAAAAAAGGTTGGAGCAACATAATCATGCAAAAAAATCAAAGGGGTGTGAAATATGGGGTGTGATTTGGCAATTGGTAGCCCCTATGTGAACTCATAGCTTATCGGAGGCTCTGTTTGGCAGTACAAATGGTTTTTATGCAACTAAAGCTTGCCTTCAACTAGGAAATAAAAAATAAGCTAATAACCTGCTTTGAGGAACATCCAAGGAGTTGGAGAGCAACATGTTGCTGGTGAGCCACTGGTTGGGGTCACTGTTATAGATCCTCTACCCTAATCTTGCAAAGTGCCTTTGCCAAAACAACAAATTCGTTTTCATCATTATTTTACACCACCGTGCAAAAATCATTTGAAATCAATGAGCAATGTTAAAGAAAGCCAACAAGTAGAAAAAGAGCAATGCATGGCTTTCCAAAAACACTGGTTTCTAGGCACATTTCTAATAGCAACATGTACAGGTATATCGTATTTGCCTGCAACTACTCTGTAGTAAAATACTTGTATTCAACTTTACAACTGCACACATTTTTTAAGAGTAAACACACCAGTTTATATGCAGCTTTATAAAGACACAGCACACCATCATCCTTGAGAAAATTGGGATACAACGAATCACATTGGGAAACAGATTTGACAGACATTTTCTGCTAAATTGTAAGTGCAATATTTCTACTGTATCTTTCAGGACCTGGCTTCCAGTATCCTAAGCACCGCTCACTCACTCATTTCTGTTGTGCAGGCTCTGCAACCAGGACCCTCCAACGCTGCCAAAGAAACAGTAACAGTTGTTTACTCATTCACACACACATACATACATTCATATTTCTTTTGAGGTGATTTTTGGAAATGTTATCAAAATACCCAAATTTTAGGAAAGCTTTGCTGCTTTGTGCTTTGGAGTAGAAAGACATGCATACCTAATTAAGATTCGGGGGAATATGTTCTTTCCAAAAATATATGGTTTTCTGGAGTAAACATACTTTTTTGCACCCTTTCTCCTGATAAATTTTAGGATAGAATTGCAGCTTGGTAGTTTGGAGTAACCATTTTGGATTTGTCAGAATCTTTCCAATAAGATGTGCAGCATTTTGTGTTCCACAAAAAATTCGAAGTGTGTTCTTAAAAATTCGAAGTGTTTTTTTATTCTAATCCTTCACTCGAGCTAAGTAAATGTGCCCCCTGATGTCATGAGTACTCGCCCATAAGGAGGAATTGGATGGAATAGAACACCCATTTGTAAGAGCCCTAAAAAAGCTAAATGTCCTCTATGACATAATAAATTCAACTCATTGTTTGTTCTTATGGGCATTGCATAATGCTTTTGCTAACTATATTTTGTACTTAAAAATAAAAGGACATAAAATAATGTATAAATTGTTACATGTAAAATATCGTTATCTGACCTTGACTAGATTTGTCTGCTGTCCACCTATAACCTTTGCTTCTTTGTTAGCTTTCCATATTTCTGGACCCTTCCCACACATTTCTGGTGTGTTTCTGAAATTCTGTGGCAGATTTATCAATTTTCAAAGTTTTGAGTTTTTTTCAAGATTCATTAAAAGAATTATTTATTCACGGAAAAACAGACAATTGTATCATATTTACCATGATTTCCCTTTCCTGGACAACTCCATGCTCAATGGGTAAAGTCCTTCCACACCTGTTCCCATCAGAAAGACCCTCCCCTCCCCTCTAAGCTTTTAGATAGCTACCAGAAAAGACATGAAGTTATCCAGGAAAGGGAAATAATGGTAAATATGATCTTGTGAACTATCAAATTGATCATAGAGAAAGCAAGGAATAATAAAAAGTTTAAAAATTAATCTCACACTCTAACTAAAATAGAGAACTAAAAAAATCTTTTGATTTTTAATATGATTACATATGAGTTCAAGTGGGTTTGCCAGAATCACTCAGTGTGTGTCTTGTCACATGTATATGGTGTTGTATGTAGTATTTATGTGTGAGAGATACAGGTGGGTTTTTTTATCTTGGAATATGAACTGCAGACTCTAAGGGGGGAACTTGCAGCTCTGAATGGGCCGGCAAAAGTGGGAGAGTAAAGGAGGCTCGAGGAGCAACCATTGGCAAGGGCCACTGTAGTGGGGGGGGGGTGGAGAAGGGACAGTGGAGGCTAATGAGGGAGACAGGTTTGTGACAGTCAAGAGGGGAAGTAGGGGATGGAAGGGTAGGGGGGTTGGTCCACAGCTCATCCAAAGCAACAGATTTGCTGTGGAGGACAGCTCTAAACTGGCATGTATGAAGTAAGGCTGACTCTCAGAGCAACCTGGAAGGCAGTGTCTCTAATACAGGCGCCAAGCGGTGGGGGGAGTGCAAAGAAGGATAGGAAGGATTTAGTTATAGGAGATTCAATTATTAGAAAGGTGGATAGGGTAATCTGTCGTAAGGACCCTATCATGCTGAATGGTCTGCTGCTTGCCTGGTGCTAGGGTTTGGCAGTGTGGACAGGTTTTTGGGAGGGGCTGGGGAAGACCTGGCAGTCTTGGTACAAATAGATACCAATGGCAACGTTAGAGTAGATGGTGAAGGCCTCAAGAATGATTTAAAAAAAAACTAGGTGTAAGGTTGAGGGCGAGGACATCCAAGGTAATTTTTGTTAGAGATATTACCTGTGCCACAAGCTTAGGGGATCTTAGGGAGATTAATGTGTGGCTGAGAGATTGATGTAGGGAGGAGGGTTTTGTGTTTTTTGAGGACTAGGCTGATTTCTTGATCGGCTACAGGCTTTTTGCCAGGGATAGGCTGCACCTCAATGACGAGTGTGCAGCTGCTTTGGGGGAGAAGATGGCTAGATGTTTGGAGAAGATTTTAAACTATACATTGTTTCAGAGGGACATAGACAATAGAAAAGGAGGACGGTATGTCTGTTTGGTAGGCAGCATTTAAAAGGTAATATAAAGGAGAAGGTGGTGTTAGAAAATGAGGGGGCTGAAGTTTTCACTGATTGTAAAGAGTCCAGCAAATTAATTATAGGAGTATGTTATAGACCCGCTAATGGAAGAGAGGAAGAGGAGGATAAGCTCCTGATGCAAATAGGAAAGGCTACTAGTTTGGGAAAAGTAATGAAAATGGGTGATTTTAATCACCCAGATATTGTTTGAAGCAACAGTACTGCCAGGACAGTTAATGGGAACGAGTTTATAAATTTGATACATGACAATTTTATGGCACAAGTTGTTAAAGATCCAACCAGAAAAAACACTTTACTGGATCTAGTGATCTCTAATGACCCAGAACATATAGCAAATAATTTAACCCCTGGGTAATAGTGACCATAATGGGTTCTCATTTAATGTCTGGTGCAAAATAAAATATACACTGGGGCAACAAAAACCCTGAATTTCAGAAAAGATAATTTTAGCTCCTTAAGGACTGCCTTTCAGAGCACATATTGAGGTACAGATGCAGCCACTTTGGTTTGTCTGTTTGACACAGAATAACTAAACACAGATATCCCATTTATCTCATTTAACACAGAAAACTGTGTCACAACAACCCATCTAATTAAAGCATTCACCATTGTGAACAATGGAGCTTTGGTATGCTAATGAAAAGGTTAAATGCATTAAATGAGTTAAGATGACTTAAGATAACACAGTTTCTTCAATTACCCCTGAGTCATGACGCATTTAACTCACAAATCCAAGTGGCTTCATCTGTAGTATGTCTTCTGCTAAAAACACAGAACAGAAATGGTTGTCATTTAAAATTATATTAAATTCTTACTGTTCTCAATTTATTCCCTTTTGGGTGGTGACACATGTGGCTATTCGGGGAGATTAGTCACCCATCGACAAATCTCCTCTTCTTCAGGTGACTAATCTCTTCGAAATGCCTTCCCACCAGCTAGAATGTGAATCACCGGCAGGATGGCACTTGGATTGCTTGGGTTTTCCGAAGTCGCCCGAAGTATCCTCGTGAGGCTGCGCGATTTATTTCTCAACTGAAACAGTTGAGTACAGTATTTTTATCCCACAAGACTAACTGGTCACAATTGTAAGATGCGCCGGGAGATCGTTCCAACCTTTTAACTCCCGGCACGTCCCTCCGGGTTCCTGCTCTAGTGACACTGGCGTCCGACGCAGAGCGTCTTGACGCCAGCGTCGTGACGTGGAGCATCATGACATCATGAATGTGCGTTAAATTTGAATTTTGGCGCCAAAGACAGTCCACCATTTTGTAATGCCCAAGCTGGTTCCAGTTCTACTGTTCTTGCTGAAGCGTTGTTTGTGATTTTGGATTCCTGGTTTTTGACTTTTGCCCTACCCTTGACTACGATTTCTGCCTGAATTCCACTACGTCTTCTCTTCAACCCTGCCGGTACCTCACTTATAGTTTTGTTATGCACTTCCTTGTTGGTTTTCCGCAGCAGAAAGCCCAGGGCCCCAAAAGGGCGTTGTGAACACCAGAACCCACCTGTGTGTTCGCAAGGTACAGTCACCAAACAAGGTTCCTGATAACCTGGTCATTACAACAATGTTATGATTGTACTTTATAACCAGTTAATGAAAACTTGAGCTTTTGTTAGATCAATTATTTCAAATGACTACCTTTGCTGTTTTTGAGGCTGCGGTTATGTTTCTCTTAAATTGAAGGTGGCTGTTTATGCAGTGACTACAATTTCCAACAGTTAAAAAACTTATTGCTTTTGTACTGCATTTCTGTTAGATACTCATTCGGCTCAGCACTAAAGAGGAAAAAAGGTTTTAAATCATTCAGAGTTTCTTTAGCATTGTTATAATAACATGAAGAATATGCTTTTTAAAGCAAGAAAAAGGGTGGAATGTATACAGTTTATGAATCTCTGGCATTTATACAGTTCTGTCATGTTTTTTCTTTTACTGTTACAAGTGTAACAACAGAAGCAGGCTTCTAGCAAAATGCAGTTAGTAACTTGAATCAGAGTTGGGAAAAATGCATATATTATCCAAAAAGTTAGCTGATTTATTTCTGTGTGTTCATAAGAATTTACAGTGCAGGAAGGTTTAATGAGCTGCTTAAAACAGCTATAAGGAGAAATAAGAATAAATGTTTGTTCAATAGCAGGATGTTAAGAAAACTGTCCCTCCAGGCCTCATTAATGACAGAAACCAACCCCCCCCTGCAGAGAAAAATATACAAATAAGCATGGGAGAGGAACAAACTGACAAGCATTTACAGAACAAAAAGTGAAAGGGCAACTTTAATGCAGAAGACACTGCTGCTTGTTAATAATATAGTTGCAAATGCAATGCTTAATTGACAGTACAATAATGCAAATAAAAAAGCAAGTTCTGAAGTGCAGTACCTGTTTTATATTGTAATTGAATCCAATTTAAGTGTATTCCTGCATCACCCATACAGAATTTACTGCCTTTCATCCTACATTATACTAAAGGAATGATGTGGTTATATAGATGCTTGTAATGATATTTTGCTTGTGTCATCATAAACTCTGGGAAATATTGAGGAAGCCACCATGACACATTAAATAGCAAAAGCACAGTTGGCACCAAGATAAGAGTTGCTCTTGTGTCATCGTCAACATTTGTTTAGATAACACTATTTAACAGTATCAGAACTGCAGAATAAAACAACCAATTTAGAGGGCCTGTTTATAAGAGCTTTCAATCCTATGAACTAATGTAGCTTTATGAAAGTTAACAGAATAAACTGGTATATTTACCCTTGATAATGTTATTTAGGTATCTTATACCCCTGCTTCCATCTCAAGCACAAATCCAATCAATTTAAAGTGTGGGTAAAGAATAACATTAGGCGCAAACTCTGCTGCAACGGTGCCTTTATTCACCAACACACGACATGTTTCAAGCTTAGCGTTCTTTTTCAAGTGTATACCAAAACATAGTGATGAAATCCATTAATACCTTCAACCCCTCCCACCTACAGTTTTCATTGGTTAAACGGCAATTGCTGGGAAGATTTTCAGCCTAGCCGAATCAAAAATGTGTGAAAGTCCTTGTGTAGAGTCTGTGTGGGAAACAGTTCATTCCAAAGTGATGTGGTCCTTCATGTTCAATGATCCATTGGTTCCTAAGTTGTGTAAACTAGGGATGTTTTGCCGCAGAAATGACGCCCATAGACTTGTACGGCGTTGTGCGTCAAAAAAAAAGAAACAAGTCAAAAAAAATTTGGCGCGCAACAGAATTTTTTTTAACGCCCATAGACTTTAATGGGCGTCGGCGACATTTCGTCAGCGGTGAATTTTTGGCGAAACGAAATGGGTCAAGTTCGCCCATCCCTAGTGTAAACTACAAGTATTTTATGAATAAGTGCATTATACACTTAACCCATGCACTGCCCTTCATTGGGCCTGCTAGAGGCACAATGAGCCGAACACCTGTTATGTAAAGGTTATTCTATAGCTCAGTCGGCTGCACTTAGGGGGCACATTTACTAAGGGTTGAATATCGAGGGTTAATAAACCCTCGAATTCGTCTCTCGAACTAAAATCCTTCGAATTCGAATATCGAATTCGAAGGATTTTAGCACAAATCGATTCGAACGATTTTACTCGATCAATCGAAGGATTTTTCTTCGATCAAAAAAAGCTTAGAAAAGTGATGGGGAAGGTCCCCATAGGTTAACATTGTACCTTGGTAGGTTTAAACTGCCGAAGTATGTAGTCGAAGTTTTTTTTTAAAGAGACAGTACTTCGACTATTGAATGGTCGAATAGTTGAACGATTTTTACTTCGAATCGTTCGAGTTGAAGTCGATGGTCGTAGTAGCATATTCGATGGTCAAAGTAACCAAAAAATACTTTGAAATTCAAAGTTTTTTTCATTCGAATCCTTCACTCGAGCTTAGTAAATGTGCCCCTTAGTTTAATATGTTGCTAAATACCTATTAAGCAAACATTGTAACAAACACTATTATTGAAGCTGCCATACAATAAATGTAACACCTTAAATTTCTACATGTATCTACATGTGGTGTCAAAGTTCAAAGGCAGCTTTATCTGTTAAAAGAAGGAAACAGAATTAGTATCCAATACTACAGGAAGCAAGCCACACTCCATTGGTCATTTAAACTTATTATTTGTTTGTGAAAGTTCTCATTCATCCAGGTCATGGTATATCTATAGAAATAAGTCAAATCAACTGGACTGTTTTTTTTGTTCTTGAAGATGTTTCACCAGTCATCCAACTGGCTTTCTCAATTCATAATAACTTGTACGTAGGATCTTGCTTCGATTTATATCCTCTGGAATGTTGCTCCAATCAGCATAATCTGTTTATCACAATCCACAATGATGTCATTAAGTTAGGTGTTGAATGTATTAGCAAGATTGAAGCTTTGATGTGTTATTAAACCTTCCAAGAAAACAAAGAGAAAAGTTTTATTTTTACGTCAATAATTATATACAGTACAGGTATATGATCCGTTATCCAGAAAACTCGAAATTATGGAAAGGTGGTCTCCCATAGACTTCATTATAATCATTAATTTTCAATTGATTATAATCATATAATTTGATTTCCTTTTCCCTTGTAGTAATGAAACAGTACCTTGTGCTTGATTTGGAGGCAAATCAATCCTATTGGGTTTAAGTAATCTTTAAATGATTTTTATTAGACTTACGTTATGGAGATCCAAATGACGGAAAGATTCCTTACCTGAAAAAACCCCAGGTCCCAAGCATTCTGAATAACAGGTCCCATACATATTGGTATATTTATAAAAAGAAATTGCAATGACAAATATGATTGAATAAGGTTGATTCTGAATTTTCTTCTTTTTGGACCATTGTTATTGTTATTGGCCTTCAAGGAAAGCATTAATTATCTATTTCACGTGAATCATTTCTTACAGAATTGCAATGATTCCTATACTGTATATCCCAAGCAAGAGAGATAATAAGAAAAGGCAACTACAATTTCTCATATATCTTTTGCACCCTGAGAAATTTGCCTCGTCACTTTGTTTAGTCTCCTAACTATTCTGTGCAAACAACTGGCTAGGTACAGAAAAAAAACTGCAAAAAGCTTCTAACATAATGAAAGGAACCAAGCTGCAAATCCATTTTTACACACTGCTGCCAATACTGCTCATTATTTGGATGAATCTGGCTGGCTAAGATTCAGAATGAGTTGATTTTGGACTGAATTCCTTATGGAAGCTACAGTATAATATACAGCTTTTTCTACTGTTGTAATACATAGTAAGTAAGGTTGAAAAAAGACACATGTCCATCGAGTTCAACTTTTTTTTTTTTTTATTAACTACCTATCTGCCAGTTGATCCAGAGGAAGGCAAAAAAAAAAAAACCCACCTGAAGCCTCTCCAATTTGCCTTAGAGGGGGAAAAATTCCTTCCTGACTCCAAAATAGCAATCGGACTTGTCCCTGGATCAACTTGGACTATGAGCTATTTCCCATAACCCTGTATTCCTTTACTTGCTAAAAAGCTATCTAACCCCTTCTTAAAGCTATCTAATGTATCAGCCTGTACAACTGATTCAGGGAGAGAATTCCACATCTTCACAGCTCTCACTGTAAAAAACCCCTTCCGAATATTTAGGCGGAACCTCTTTTCTTCTAATCGGAATGGGTGACCTCGTGTCAGATGGAAAGACCTACTGGTAAATAAAGCATTAGAGAGATTATTATATGATCCCCTTATATATTTATACATAGTCATCATATCACCTCTTAAGCGCCTCTTCTCCAGCGTGAATATCCCCAATTTGGCCAGTCTTTCCTCATAGCTAAGATTTTCAATACCTTTTACCAGCTTAGTTGCTTGCTACAGCCAAGTTTATCATCTACAAGGACTCCAAGGTCCTTTTCCATAATGGGTTTGCCTAGTGCAGTCCCATTAAGGGTATAAGTGGCTTGGATATTTTTACATCCCAGGTGCATGACTTTACATTTATCAACATTGAATCTCATTTGCCATTTAGCTGCCCAGATTGCCAGTTTTTCAAGATCCTGTTGCAAGGATGCCACATCCTGGATGGAATTAATTGGGCTGGATAATTTTGTGTCATCTGCAAACACTGATACATTACTTACAACACCCTCCCCTAAGTCATTAATGAACAAGTTAAATAAAAGTGGACCCAATACTGAGCCCTGGGGGACCCCACTAAGAACATTGCTCCAAGTAGAGAATGTCCCATTAACAACCACCCTCTGTACCCGATCCTGTAGCCAGTTTCCTATCCATGTGCAAACGCCTTCATTAAGCCCAACAGTCGTTTGTGGGGCACAGTATCAAATGCTTTGGCAAAATCCAAATAGATCTACTGCCCCCCCACTGTCCAGAATCTTACTTACCACATCAGAAAAAGCAATCAAATTTGTCTGACATGACCTATCCTTCATAAAGCCATGCTGATTGTTGCTCATAATGCCATTCATTAGGACAAAATTTTGAATGTGATCCCTTAACAAGCCTTCAAATAATTTGCCTACCACAGATGTCAAGCTTACTGGCCTATAATTGCCAGGCTGAGATCGTAATCCCTTTTTAAATATATCCCTTTTTCTCCAATCCATAGGCACCATACCAGATGACAGTGAATCTGAGAAAATCAGAAATAAGGGCTGGTCTAAAACTGAACTAAGCTCTCTTAGAACCCGGGGGTGTATACCATCAGGCCCTGGAGCCTTGTTTACATTAATTTGTATTAAAGCTTTTTGAATCATATCTTGAGTCAGCCACTGACTAGATTGAGCTGAACCATTTGTGCAGTTATTAAGTGAGCCTGTGAACCCAGACTCCTCTGGGAGTCTGAAGAAAAGAACTGATTTAATACATTTGCCTTATCTGTATCTGTTACAACCATACTGGTATGGTAAAGTACTTTTTACTCACAAGGCCATGTTTCACATGGAAAAGACTTGGATTATTTACTAAAACAGCAGACAGTGCAAAAAAAGTCTGAAATTGGTGTTAAATAATGGAATTTTTACCAGTTCTACAAGGAGAAAGGATTTGGGCAATTCATTTTACTCATGTTAACTCATGTATGCACAAACCTGATGTAAGGGGTTGTAGATCAAGACTTTTAGAATTATGTCAACCAAACATCTTACAGGCAGAGGACAATGGCAATCATATGATTTAAAGTAACACATTTATATCATTCAAATCATCTTTGGCTATTATATTTCTGTTTATACCCAGTTTTTATTTCTCCAATTACTACATTGGAAACCTGCTGCATTGTGGATAAAAAAAATGTGGCAAATCCAAAAAATTTTCTTTGCACATTTGACCTTTTTTTTTATTCTAAAATGTTTTATTAAATTTTGAAAGCATACGAAAAAAAAAGAAACACAACCCATACAAAACATAACATGCCCCCACCAAAAAACAAAAAACCCAACCACGGCGACCAGGGTTATTATACTATAGAGCTATTAACAATCGAAATACCGATCTCAATCACTCTAACCCCCCAATCAAAATAAATCTCATTAATCATGTAGTAATGTGAAGAGTAATGGATCATTCTCATATGCCATGAGAGCCAAATTTTATCATATGGCTCCATATAATTTTGTAGAATATCATTAACCGCTATCTGTATTATCCTGGTTTTAAGAGATGCCAGGGGTATATTTGGTTTTCTCCAATTACTAGCTATATTTATTCTGGATGCCATGAGAATGTGATGCCACAGTCTATATGCTGCTTTAGAAATGTTCTTTGGTTTCATTCCCAGTAGCATAACAATAACAATAACATCAATAAGCTGAGCTACCAAAGCAATCCCACCAAATATGAGCCATAGTTCCTCTTTCTGTACAACCCCGAAAACAACGCGGGTCGTACACAGGATACATCCTATGCAGTCTACCTGAAACTAAATATAATGTATGTAGCAGTTTTACATAATAGTTACACAAATACTTCCTTGATTTGCCATCAGACTACAATTTGACCATTGTTGGGTTTAAAGCTGTACACCAAAAATTTTAAAGAGTTCACAAACTCTTTAAAATCCTGTAATGGTATTTTTTGATAATATAGCCATAATACCTGATGTGTAACATATGGGTAAAGTAGATCATTTTCAATTTGAACCCAAAGAGGGGCCAAAGAGCCTGCATGTATATGAGTCCATTGGGCCAACCTAGCTGCCTGATAATACTTTATAACATTTGGAACTGAAAGGCCTCCATTTGTTATATGCAAATATAAGATCTGTCTTGGAATTCGTGGATACTTATTTTGCCATATAAAATTATTAACATGTGATTGAAACTAGTCAGCTAGTGGACCCTTAATTGGCAAAGTTCAAAATAGGTACAAAATTTTAGGTATTAACCCCCTTTTTAATGCAATGTTTCCTCCCTATCCAGGATATATGATGTTTATCCCATTGCAACAGGTTTTGTATAAGAGATTTAAATATAGAGGGAAAGTTAGCCTTTGGGAAGTCTCACTCCCAAATATTGTAAACATTCAGACAGTATTTTAAATCCAAAATTAAGCTCTATTAGTTTAATTACATGTTTTGGAATATTACAAAGCAGCATTTCTTTTGTCTTGATTGATTGTAAACCTTGTTATACTTTTGCAAATGTCGTAAGCATGTTCATTAAATTTGGCAAAGATATGAGAGGATTGGTTAAATGTACTAAAAGATCATCAGCAAACAAGGAAAACTTATATTCTCTCCCTTTAATTGTAATACCTCTGATGTCCACATTGTTTCTAATAGCTCTTGCCATTGTTTCTAATAGCTCTTGTTTCTAATAGCTCTTGCCATTGTTTCTAATAGCTCTTGTTTCTAATAGCTCTTGCAAGAGCAAATAAATCTGGTGAAAGCGGACAGCCCTGTCTAGTCCCCGGTTGAATGGTTATAGGACTTAGGTGAGTAGTAGAAGGTAAATTCAACTGAGCTATAGTACACCTTAAGTGTATTTATAACCTTGGGACCACAATCTAACAATTCCAAAATACCAAATGGATAATCTGGCCAATCTAACGTATCAAGCACCTTTTCGATATCTAATGCCAACAGACATAAAGGTTTTTTCGATTTATTTGCATATGCTGTTAAATTCAGTGTTTTACGAATATTATCAGGCACCTGCCTAGTAGGGATAGAACCAATATGGTCCTTATGAATTATTGAGGTTAACATTTTATTCAATTGAGCTACCAATATTGTAGCCAGAAGTTTAATTTCAACATTGAGTATTGATATTGGTCTATAGTTATTTAAAGAGAATAAGTCTTTATTTGGTTTTGGTATAACCGATATTCTAGCTTCATTCATTTCTGAAGGAAGGGGTTTCCCATCACAAATATATTGATAAAGTTTATGTAAATGTAAAATGATTTGATCGTTCCAAACAAGTGATCTCTGAATTTAAAATGTGTTTAATTTCCTATGTAAGTGGACTTGGGGCATATTTCTTTTTCTAAGTATTTATTGATTATCTTTATCTTCCCTTTTCATTTTGTAGAATACAGTTGTTGATAGTAATTAGTAAACATTTTTGCCATTTTATCCAGGTTAGATGAAATTTGCCCATCGGCTAGGCGAACCTTGTAAACTGCATTTCTACTGTGGCCAGCTTTTAACAAATTAGCCAACATTTTATCTGGTTTGTTGGCATACCAATAAAATTTAAACTTCGTTCTACAGATTGCTTTTTCAGCTTTTGCAATTTGGCATGCCTTCAATTTTTGTCTTGTTTCCTCAATAAGCTTTCTATTACAAACTGTAGGGTGAAGTCTATTGGCCTGTTCCAGAAATAAAAGTTATGCTTCTATTCTCAACTGTATCTGTATTCTTTCCTTTTTCTTTTTAGAAGTGTATTTAATTAAACATCCCCTAATGAAAGTCTTATAGGCTACCCATATAGGTGATGCGTCCGATTTACATTGTTCACTAAAAAATATTTCAGATTCTTGAGTTATTAATTTAATGCATTCATTCTGCTAGCAAACTTTTATTCAGTCTCCAGGGCGGGCGTGTTATTGAAAGAGTTTGCAACTCCAATACTGACACCACTAAGTTGTGGTCAGACCAAGTTTGTTTGTACAAATTTTGATTCATGGAGTGCGCCAGCATTTATAGAGTTAACTAAAATATAATCAACTCTAGAATATCTATTGTGAGGGTGAGAATAAAAAGTCTAATCTCTTTTATTTCCATTCATTTCTCTCCATGTGTCGAATAAATTATAATCTTGAAGAAATTGATTAACTCTCTGTGTTATTCTTCTATAATGTGAAAGTGAAGTAGATGATGATCTGTCCAGTACATAATTAAAAGGTAGATTAAAATCCCCCTTCCATATTACTCTACTACGAAGAGGATAGGGTAAGTGTTTAAGCATAGATTTAAAAAAAAAAATTAAAAAAAAAATTAAAGGAGAATCAACCAGTGCATACGTTGACAAAATGACATATGTCTGGTCGTATAAAGTTTCCTGTATCATAATATACTGACCATTATCATCAATATTGGTTTTAGTGACAATAAACGGGACCTTGTTGCTAAAAAATATCGCCACACCCCTATGTTTGCTAGCTGCAGGGGAAAGAAAATAAGTAGAGTACTTTTTATGAAAAAAAATCTAGGCTACGAATTCTTTGTAAAGTCTTCAGAAGACACATTTGACCTTTTTAATAAATGACCCCTTTATTTAAAGGGGATGTAAAGACAAAAACTAAAATCCCATTTTTACTTTCTTAAAACCATCTCCAATATACTTTAATTAAAAAATGTGTACCGATCATACTTTCAAATGACAGGGGGGAGCCCCCCACTTTACTTCCCAGAACTCAAGCAGCTTTGTTTGTTTCCCTGTAACAGCTGTGTAGATTAGTATCCACAGACCCAGTGCAGTCTGTATATTCTGATTATTAATCAGTCTTCCTGTTTCGGCTTCTGGCAGATATTATTTGACTTTTATGACAATCCCTAAGCTTCCAACCTCCAAACTGAAGCCCAGACCACATTGAGCGTGTGCGTAGTCTTGGTATTGCAAAGATGTTTAACAAAGTTACAAGATGACAGCCCCTTGCACCAACTTTAAAAGCATAAATCATTGGTTTAACTGGGCTTCTGATACAGTAAGTTCATGTTTATATGTAGTATACAAAAGACAACATTTCTAACATTATTCTATTTTAGACTTTAGTTGCCCTTTAATTTTGCTGTCTTTATGAACAGTTATCATATTACTGATTAAAAGAGCATACTAGGATTTAAAGGCGAGTGGTTATTTAACACTGTATGGCAGATTCCTTCTAAGTTTTATACAATACACTCAACAATGGGAAAACATTTTCTGGTTATTATGATGCATTAACATGGTGATAATGATGCCCCAGTAGTGCTTCAGGCAGTCATCTATTATCATTACAAATACTTAACAATAAGTCACTTTTGTAAGTTTCCACATCATTTTGTTCTCTTTCTGTTGTTTTTGTTTATAACATTTTTATAATAATCCCCAGGCATATCATGGTTCCACTGTGGCACCTCACAAAGCCACAAATTTGCTAATGATCTAGTCATGCCGAATTTGTTGACAAATATTTGCTTCAGCAGAGTGTGACTTTCTTAAACTTGCAGGGGATGTCAAAGTCGTCCCCATCAAATACACATTTTATGTAAATTATATATATACAGATTTTGGTTTGGAATGCGAAATCTACATTTTCTATACTTTTTGAGTTTTACAAAATGGTAATAACTGAAGTTGAATAACTGAGTTGAAATATTATTTCAAAGATCATTCAAATAGTCATAGTGGTAGACCCAGAAAAAAAGGCATAAATATACATATTATGTACAGATACTGCAAACTTTCTTTCGACATCACACAGCTTACACATTGTGCAGTGGTACAACATGTCACAGCATTGGATTGGCATGGTAGGACATGATAATCAGTTTAGCCAAATGTCTTTACGAAGTTTGCCCTGCTGGTAAATTGTTCTTTCTGCAACTTTAACAGAAGTAAACATTCTTAACTCATGTTTGAGCAGACAGGGTTTGTTTTTCCTATCCAAGGATGAATGAAATGAAACCATGTTGTTTACAAGCCATTGAACACAGAAGGATACCCTTTGTAGAAAAAAAGACATTTTCTCATCATCTCTTGTAAAGTTTATAAATATCAGGTTCACTTGCTTTCCCACAGATCTGATGCTGGTATGTAGCAAGAACCACTTAAATATATTGTAGTTCATGTAGAAAAGTAGCAATTTGTATAGGATGTCTTAATGCTCTTTAATATAAACTGACATCTGAACAGAATTTTTCTCTGCCTTTGTATGGGTTCACACTTGTGTCCATGAATATGACCTACTAGGAGAATCTTGATTTACCATTCAGTCAAAGTTGCCAGTGAGGGTTCTCTAGAATATGTGCTCATAATAGTACACAATTCTTGAAATCAGGCTGAAAAGCAACATTGGCACTCACCAACAGTTGCTAGGAGTATGTGTGAGTGCAAGTATCTTGTTCCTTTGCTAATACTGTCAATACACACTCAATCTTAAATTCATTCTAGTGCTATGCATTTGTACTTGCATTCCTAAATGTGTATTTATCTTTCTAAGATTCTGATATGGGGGCACATGTACTAAAGTTTGAATTTTCTCTTCATCTAACTTCACCAAAGTTCACTTCAATTCGCCAGTTGTACTTTCACAACACCTCATATTTACAAAAATTTTTAAGTACACTTTTTCAAGAGAAATTGGGTAAATTTGCTCCTGGCATAAATTCTCTGTGAACATTTGCCAGTATATTTTTCACATACTATTGTAGTGAAAATGAGCTTGCAATAAGTGATGATAATGAATTTAAGTGGCTGCTCTATCTTTATGATGGCATTTCACAAGCCTGAACCTGGAGAAATTCTCTTTGCGAAAATACGTTCTTATGTTTTTAGTGTTTTGGAGAATTTTCACTGGAGAAAGTTCATCTGGAGAAGAGAGGTGAATTTACATCAATGCAAAGAGAATTTTCACCATTGCGAAGTTAATTCTCCCAAACTTGGTGGGGCACAGTTACTTAGCTCGCGTGAAGGAATAGAAGAAAAAAAACTTTGAATTTCGAATGTTTTTTTTGGGTACTTTGACCATCGAATGGGCTACTTCGACCTTCGACTACGACTTTGACTTTGAAGCGAACGATTCGAACTAAAAATCTTTCGACTATTTGACCATTCGATAGTCGAAAAACTTCGACCCCCTACTTCACCAAGTAAAACCTACCGAACATCAATATTAGCCTATGGGGAAGGTCCCCATAGGCTTTCTAACAATTTTCTGGTCAAAGGAAAAACGTTCAATCGATGGATTAAAATCCTTCGAATCGTTCGATTCGAAGGATTTAATCCTTCGATCGAACGATTTTTCCTTCGATCGAACGAATTGCGGTAAATCCTTTGACATTCGATATTCGAAGTTGAAGGATTTAACGTCGATAGTCGAATATCGAGGGTTAATTCTCCATTTAATAAATAGGCAATGTTGAGGGGAATCCCTTCCCAGTATTCACCTTATATGTCTTTAGATAAATGTTGCAATATTTACTGCTGGAAACTTTTAAAAGTTCTTTTCAAATTCTTTTATGGGAGAGAATTCAAAAATGTGTAATAGTTTTGGTCCAGATCTCTGTGGCAAAGAGATCAATACAATACATATTGTTGTAGTGTGATTATTGTCTATCCACACGGCTGGCAGTGCTCACTATACCTAGCAACGGCATCATCTTATTATTGGATAATTCCCTGACCTTTGTGGGGGCCTCTACTACCACAGACTGTGGACATGATTCCACAAAAACTTTTCTTATAAAGTGTCTGGGGGCTGGAGCTGTCACATGTGGCACTAGACTCTCCCGGAAGAATTTGATAGTAGGGACTCCATAACCTCTACCACTAATCCCACTTCAGGAAAACAGACTCCTGCAGGCCCTATTATAGCAGAGGATCTGTTCTGGTACAGGGTTTACAGTAAATTATTGGTAGTAATGTTGTTTATTGATCTTTTTGAAATATAATATTTTCCTTTCAAACTGTTACCATTATCAATGTGTACATAATGTAGACTTGCCCTGAATTACACTGCACCAATGAACCAGTATAAAGGAACCAGTATAAATGTATGAGATTAAAATGAACACGTTCTCCACACTTTTATTTACTTTGCTCTAAATCCAGTAAGTGTGTCAGCGCTGACCACAACTATGTCTTCACCAATGTAATATATCAATTCTTGGAACAGAGGCTGCTCTTACATGGATGCTTCATTTTTTAAACGGCAAAAGATATACGGTCTTCTGAGTCAGCAGGAAATGGATATATACCAGGAACAGACTGATTGTGTTAGATTCATCCAGAACATTGCACATCATCCAGTGAGGCTGGGCGAAAATGGCTTTATTCAAATGATTAAGCTTGTTGCTGCTGTGTTCTGCAGATTCACACATTCTCTTATTATTTCTTGACCTTCTGCCAAAAACTCCTACTTAAAGCAATAATTAGAATTAGTGATTCCAGAGCATGCTTCTGCACTCTTTACAAACAGAAATGAAATGTAGCCTTTGTGAAATCTGCAAATATGTTGAAGTTTGTTCTGCATATTGCAAACTGCATATATTTGCGATATTGTGATATTCACCATTCAGAGCCATTACATATGTTTTAGTCTTGTTTTTTTAAATGGAACTTCAGAAAATTAATTAAAGGGGATGTATGGTCCAAATTTTTAATCCCCTTTTGACTTTGGGGAGTGTATATAAGGATCTTTTCTTCAATTTATTAGTTTCCCGCAGCGCAATCAATCCCCCACATACTAGCTCATACTTCAAAAAATCCTTTTATACACTCCCCAAAGCCAAAGGGGGATTAAAAATTTGGACCATACATCCCCTTTAAGATACTTAATTTATGGTACAGGTATAAGATCTATTATCCAGAATGCTCAGTTTTTTTCCAGATGGGTGGCTTTCTGTAATTTGACCTTCAGTCTGCTGAAAATAATTTCAACATCAAATAAACCCAATAGGATTGTTTTGCCTACTTTAAAGGACCAGTAACATCGAAAAACATACGAAAAAAGAAATAACCGAAACTCTGCTTCCGCTCCTCTTCAGAAAAGGCGGCAGGACAGCGTTCCATCATGCGGCGCTCGATTTCTCTTCCCTGGCTATCTCCTATAAGGAAGGCAGGGAGGAGAAATTGAGCACCACACAATGGATCGTCGAAACGCTTTCAGAAGAGCGCAAGTGGAGTTTCGGTACGGTATTTCTCAATAAAGGCTTTGCGATTTTAAAGTTACTTTGTCTTGGTGTTTTTTTTTTCAATGTTTACTGACAAATTTTTTAATTTTTTTTTTATGTTACTGGTCCTTTAAGGATAAAGTATATCTTAGTTTGGACAAGTACACAGTACTGTTTTACTATTACAGAGAAAAAGGAAATCATTTTAAAAAATGTAAATTATTTGATTATAATGGAGTCTATGGCAGATGGCTTTCCCATATTTCAAAGATTTCTGGATAAATGGTTTCTGGATAACAGATCACATACCTATACAGTGATGCAACACACAGTGTGGCGTTTGAACCATGTACCAGTTACAATAATATAAATTGTATAGATACAAATAAAGTACATTTTTGTAACAAAATCTTCGTGATGCTGGACACAAATGTGCTTCATTTATTCTAGACTATTTCAGACTATATTTTATGTGCATAAGGCCATGTAGGTCACATGGAATCCTGCATTCTGAGACATTCTGTACTACTGTGGTTAGATTGTGATTAAAATAATTACATTTTCTATTTTTAGAAGAATATTATGTATTTGACCTCTTCATTTTCATATTAGCTGTCTTTGTGGCTAACTTGCACATTAATTTAACTTCCATATAGGCACTTGCCTGCCCTTAGACATAAAGGACTTAACAAATTAATTAAGTCTTCGTTGTAGCCCAGAATACCATATTGAAGCAGCTCATGATGAAGCCTAGGTCACACATTCATTATAATGCTGTAAGATGCAGTGTGCATGGAGATGGAATGGTATAACTAAAATAACAATGCATGAAAATTAAGATCATCGTCATGTTTAAAGTGATTGTGTTCTACAGTTTCAAAGGCAATCATGACTGTTCCCTTTAATTGTACTGTCCCTTGGAGAGGCATTAAAAAACAGAGTACAGGTATTGGGACCTATTATCAAAAATGCTTGTGACCTGGGGCTTTCAGGACAAGACATACTTTCATAATTTGGATCTCCATATCGATAAGGCTTCTTAAATATTATTTAAACATTAAATTAACCCAATAGGCTGGTTTTGCTTCCAATAAGGATTAATTATATGGGATCAAGTGCAAGGTTCTGTTTTATTACTACAGAGAAAAAGGAAATCGTTTTTAAAAATGTAAATAATGTGATTCAAATGGAGTCTACGAAGAGTTAATTGCGGTGGAGTTTTAAAAGTTTTTTAAATATATTAATAGTAAGAAGTTGCAGGTTGAGAGTGTTGCTCCATTATAGCAACTTTATAGCTGCACTAATGGCTCAGCTCAATCTAGTCAGTGGCTGACTCAGGATATGATTCATAAAGCTTTAATAAAAATTAATGTAAACAAGGCTCCAGGGCCTGATGGCATACACCCCTGGGTTCTAAGAGAGCTTAGTTCAGTTTTAGACCAGCCCCTATTTCTGATTTTCTCAGATTCACTTTCATCTGGTATGGTACCTATGGATTGGAGAAAAGCTGATGTTATTCCAATATTTAAAAAGGGATTACAATCTCATCCTGGCAATTATAGGCCAGTAAACTTGACATTAGTGATTGGGGAATTTGCGCCGCTTCGCTTCGCCGAAAAATTTGCGAATTCGCACGAAATTCACGAAATGGCGAAAAATTCACGAAAAGGCACCAGCATCTAGTTTTTGACGCTGGCGCCCGTTTTTGACGCCGGCATCTGTTTTTTTCGAAAAAAAATTTTTGACGCCGGCGAATTTTTTACGCGAATTTTCGCGGGCGTTTCGCGAATTTATTGGCTGGCGGCGATTCGCACAAATTCGCCGCAAATTCGCGCCTGGCCAATAAATTTGCGGTGGGCAAATTATTTGAAGGCTTGTTCACATTGAAAATTTTGTCCTAGTGAATGGCATTATGAGCAGCAATCAGCATGGCTTTATTAAGGATAGGTCATGTCAGACAAATTTGATTGCTTTTTATGATGAGGTAAGTAAGTTGCTGGACAGTGGGGAGCAGTAGATCTGTGATCTATTTGGATTTTGCCAAAGCATTTGATACTGTGCCCCAAAAATGACTGCTTTCTAAACTAAGGTCTGTTGGGCTTAATGAAGTCGTTTGCACATGGATAGGAAACTGGCTACAGCATCCGGTACAGAGGGTGGTTGTTAATGTTCTCTGCTTGGAGTAAGGTTCTTAGTGGGGTCCCTCAGGGCTCAGTATTGGGTCCACTTTTTATTTAACTTGTTCATTAATGACTTAGGGGAGGGTATTGTAAGTAATGTATCAGTGTTTGCAGATGACACAAAACTATCCAGTCCAATTAATTCCATCCAGGATGTGGCATCCTTGCAACAGGATCTTGAAAAACTGGCAATCTGCGCAGCTAAGTGGCAAATGAGATTCAATGTTGATAAATGTAAAGTCATACACCTGGGATGTAAAAATATCCAAGCCACTTATACCATTAATGGGACTGCATTAGGCAAATCCATTATGGAAAAGGACCTTGGAGTCCTTGTAGATGATAAACTTGGCTGTAGCAAACAATGCCAGTCAGCAGCATCAAGGGCAAATAAGGTCTTGAGCTGTATTAAAAGGGGCATAGAGTCACGGGAGGAGGGGGTCATTCTTCCACTGTATAGGCCCCATCTAGAATATGCCGTACAGTTTTGGTCTCCATCACTCAAACAGGACATTATTGTATTAGAGAGGGTACAGAGAAGGGCAACTAAGCTGGTAAAAGATATTGAAAATCTTAGCTATGAGGAAAGACTGGCCAAATTGGGGATGTTCACGATGGAGAAGAGGCGCTTAAAGGGCATGTAAAGGCAAAAATATAAAATCCCATTTTTACTTTCTTTAATGAAAAAGAAATCTATCTCCAATATACTTTAATTAAAAGATGTCTAAAGTTTTTATCATAAACCTGACTGTATGCAGTGCAATTCCCCCTTCTTTTACTGCTGTTGATAGGAATTGTCAGACGGTCCCCAACTGCTGTGCAGGTAAATGATCATACTTTCAAATGGCAGGGGGAGCCCCCCCACCTTACTTCCCAGAACTCGAGCAGCATTGTTGGATTCCCTGTAGAGATTTGTATCCAGAGACGCAGTGTAGTCTCTATATTATGATTTTTAATCAGTCTTGCTGTATTGGCTTCTATGGCAGATATTATTTGACTTGTGCTGTTTTGATAATTTATGACGATCCCTAAGCTTAACCTCCCAACTGAAGCCCAGACCACACTGAGCATGTGCGAGTCTTGATATTGCAGAAATGTCTAACAAAGTTACAAGATGACAGCCCCCTGCTCCAACTTTGAAAGCATAAATCATTTGTCTTATTAGGCTGCTGGTGCAGTAAGTTCATGTTTATATTTAGTATACATAATACAACATTTCTAACATTATTCTATTTTAGACTTTAGTTGCCCTTTAAGGGGTGATATGATAACTATGTATAAATATATAAGGGGATCATATAATAATCTCTCTAATGCTTTATTTACCAGTAGTTCTTTCCAGCTGACACAAGGTCACCCACTCCTATTAGAAGAAAGGAGGTTCCGCCTAAATATTCGGAAGGGGTTTTTTCCAGTGAGAGCTGTGAAGATGTGGAATTCTCTCCCTGAATCAGTTGTACAGGCTGATACATTAGATAGCTTTAAGAAGGGGTTGGGTGGCTTTTTAGCAAGTGAGGGAATAAGGGTTATGGAAGATAGCTCATAGTACAAGTTGATCCAGGGACTAGTCCGATTTTGAAGTCAGGAAGGAATTTTTTCCCCCTCTGAGACAAATTGGAGAGGCTTCAGATGGGTTTTTTTTGCCTTCCTCTGGATCAACTAGCAGTCAGGCAGATTAAAAAACGAAAAGGTTGAACTTGATGGACGTGTGTCTTTTTTCAACCTTACTTACTATGTTACTATGTAATTTGGAACTTCCTGGCAAATGAGTTAAATGATATAGTAGGCATGTGCTGGGAAGGACAGTAGAAGTGCAGCATTCAATAACTATTTCTGAATCACATTACAATTACAACTTTGCATGTTTGCCCTGCTCCTTACTCATGGGGCATAAAACAATGAATGCACTACGTACTATTCCATAGAAATTGCATGCTCATACCAATAGTCAGTATTCATTTATTCTTTCAAAGCTTGAGATAATATTTGATAAAATATTTGGTTTCCAGTATTATGGTGTGTGTGTGGGGGGGGGTGAGTTTAATTATTTTTAAAACAGAAAAATTCCAAATATATGCTTGCAGGTGCTCCTTAAATAAAAAGCATTCACAAAGAGTTATTTTAGATTTGAAAATTGAAAGGGAATTTTTTTTTTACATTTTCTTACCAAACTATATATTTTTTAGAAAACAATGACAATTATTTGTAGCCATAGTAATATAATATCTGTTAATTACATTTTAGAAGAAGCACTTTTATGAGCAGAGATATGTTGTCATACTGCATGACTTCAAGGCCTTGAGATCAGGGCACAAAGTGTAGAGGTTAACAGAATTTGGATCTGAGTTCCTGACTTTACTGGCAACGAAGTTTCAAGCATCCTTCTGTAAATCATCACTACCTAAGATCTATTTATTATCTTCCAGTCCAGTGAACAGCACTATTTGTTACACATGGATACCAACCATATTACAAGCTGAGCCCCAGGGATAAGAGACAGCAAACAGTGTGTACTTCTGGCATTTCTTGCACCAAGTATAATTGAGGTTGTTATTTCATAGTTACTTGGGTTGGCAATGTTATTCATAGATAACATACTCACTGGTCCCATCTATAATTGCACTCCTGTAATCTCACCAAACGAAACGTCTTCGGTAATTCGATAGTTGTCCTAATCACAAGAATATCTCAATGGACCATAGATTAGCAATAAAAAGAGCTGTTAGGTTAGGCATTTTTGCAATAAGATCATCTTCTCTCAACAGTCTATTAAGTCTATAAATCTTTAAACTATAAATATATTTAAGCACTGACTAGTTGTCACAGAAGATACAGTATAATTGCATTATGCAATGTTCTTGGGATAGGAAGCATGAGGGGGCAAATAACAATGACAAATTATTAACTACCAAAAAGAATCCTAAATGAATTAAAATATTTTATTTTTATACTGAACAATTCATTTAAGGCCACTGGGCAACATCCAAGGGGTTGAAGAATAACATTGTATCCAAAGGAAGAATGTGAGGACCTCCAATAATAAAGAAACTAATTTTTTTTTTTTTTAAAAAAGTAAAAAATTTATTAGGACATAAGACCTGAAGAATAACATGTTGCCCACGAGCCACTGGTTGGTGATCACTGCTATAAACTGATTCACCTGATTTACTTAATGAGTTTTTATATATAATATATATATATATATATATATATATATATATATATATATATATATATATATATATATATATATATATTTTTTTTTTTTTTTTTTTAGTATATATATACTATATATATATATATAGCACTACTTATATATACTGCAATGTAAAGACTACTAAAGCAGACAAATAAACTAACATAACAATATGTGTCTATGTGCTAGAGAACTCACTGCAAAAGACACTGCAAAGAAACTGCATAGCTGCAAAACAAAATCTAAAATGGAGTTAAATTTCCATTGTATTTCCCAGATCTAAGTGAAAAATTTTACTTTTTCTTCCCAAAAAAACAAAATCTCTGCTATTTGGTTATTAAATCACCAGTAAGAAAAAAAAAAAATAAGTTTGTAAGGAGAAGGATAACTTATGTTATGGAATGCAATGACAGGTTCAGAAAAAAATGAAATCTATATCAATTCTGTATTGTTCATGCATGCATTTAAAAGAAATACATGTAACGGTTATAATTTATATTATAATTTTCATCCCTTATTATTAACACTGACACATTTTTGCAGCACTTTAAAGAGATGTGGAGCTTACCTTTTCAGATCCCTAACACATTCATGCAACACATGCTAGGGGAATAAGGAGCTGATGCAGGAGAACATAAAAAGTTCTTGCATAAAGTCCCCAAATTAGAATCAAACTCAGCACCATAAACCAACATGAGTAAACACCTCCATCTTTGTGTAAAAATAATAATATATTGGAATGTATTCAGGGTCAGACTGGGGGGCCTGGGGCCCAACAGGGCTGGTGCTGCCAGACTCCCCTTTGTCTTTGCTGGACTCCCCTCCACCGCCGCCACCCCCCCCCTGCGTGTGCCACCCAGCGCCGCACATATTTGTTTTCCCTGTATCCCTCCGGTCCAGTCCGACCTTGAATGTATTCTTTAAACACAACAGCAATGAAAACAAAGTGTATGGTTATGCATAAATCTGGGAATTAGTTGCAAATCCACCCACAAATTTACACAGCTCATTAGGGAATCATGTTTTTGATGCACCCAACTCTAATTATAAAATAAATAATATAAGGGGTCAATACTACCTGCAGGAGAGGATACAAAGTGCATTAAACAGAGCAATCAGCAATGTTTTTTAACAATCAATCAATGAGCAGTATTAATAGCCAGATGTGCCCTACTCAAGTGGTGTCATGTATAGTGAAGAGGGAATCAATCCATGGGAAAATTCATGAAACCACAAAAATGGGTGAAATGCATTAAAGTCGAGGGGAGTTTTTTTCACTGCACAAATTTGTGGGGAAAGTTTCAGACATTTAGCAAAGATATTAATTAATTAATGTCAAAATGCAGAATTTCACTGCAAACCCATACCTGACCCTCATTAGCTCATCCTTATTAATGAACCTTTAACTACAACTTCCGTTCCTGCTCCTGTAGGACTTGTCTGACCCTGAACCTCACATTACAAGCTCCTTTTGATTTTACTTCTAATATTGACTCCAAGCATTTCTAAATCAACAACAACAGCTGTACTGCCACTGCAATTTTTCTTAAAGATTTGACTGACTGCCCTTAGCAAACCCCATCCTCACCTTTACCATTGATTGCTGGCATCCATACGTCCACTCTAATCCCCAGTTTTCAGTGCTTCCAGTGCAGTGACAATATGCAACAGGGACTCATAAACTCTAAATCATTTTCTCTAGCTTTAGTACTGACATACAGTAGAGTTAACATTGGCAATTGCAATCCATTTGCAGGAACTCACATTTATTTTGCATATTGTTTTGCATAGCTTGCATGTAACCAATTTAAAATAAAGGAATTCACTAAAACTCGAATTCATCTCAGTTATTTATGAAAACAAAGTTGAACAAACTCCCTTCCACAGAAAAAATTGGAGCGACAAAATGTTGCAACAAAATCAAGTGTCAATACGTATTTCTATTCCCCCTAAAAACCTCAACCATAAAAAAATTGAGGTTTAATAAATGGGCCCCAAATAGTTAGAACGAATAAGAAAAATGGGAAGTCAAATATATACAGAACTGCAGGAACATTGTTATGTCCATGAACAGTTTTTGTTATTCATTGCATTATCATTTAAATTTCAACAAACCTCAGAATAACTCAAAAAATACATTATCGAACATGATCAGGGTTCTGAATATGGGATTGTTGTAATCCTTCTTAAAGATTCATAAATCTGTTTGCTTTTTTTAGAAACATTTTTTTGCATCTCATACTTGTTTACATTTTAGACATTCAATACCTAACGTTGCATATGTAATTCTCCCTTGGCATTTAGCAACATAATGCACAGTCCGACCTCACCACTCAAAATGTCAATACTCTAGTTAGTGACATAATATCTTTCTATCTGACTCCAGTCTTTATAATATTCCAGTGAACAATAATAGTATACTCTACATTCATATATTAATTGCTTAAAGTTATACTGACACTAAAGAACTGCTCTTTAAAATATTCATGTGCATTAAAAAAATTTTTAACATAGGTAGGTCTGCTGTTGTACGTACAGGCATGGAATTTATTCGATGGACTGTGCAGGACCTTGGCATTTCCAGAAAATATTTATTTTCTGTAATTTGAAGCTATTAAAATGTGTTTCAGAGATGGATTGATAGAGGGTTTAAGACAGCAGAGCAATATGAGTAAATGCTGCTTACAAAAAAGCTAATCACTGACCTACAGACTTAATACATACTTCATTTGATTCCATGTGAAACTAAAAGTCTGCCCATACCACTAAAATCCAGGGGTGATTTCTGGGTTTTGGCTTGAATTTTCTGAATTGTGAAAGTTTAAAAGGTTATAGTTAGATAAGGTGTCCAATACCTGTAATGCTTACTGAAGCTCCTAGAACTTACTGTTATGCCAACCTGACTGTCCATTAGGATTTCTATCACTAACTGCAACACAAATATCCCCTTATTGAGGAATTGAATAGGTAATATAGGTAATTGAATAGGCAAAAAAATGTAAAGCTAAATTATAGAGCACATGCAAAGATAATGTTATGATTGTAATGGTTTTCAAAAAGGTTCAGTTTCTGGTGTTAGTATCCCCTTATGCTGTCCATTATTATAAATAGTTTTAAACTAGAAGTGGTTAAACTAGTGAGATAAAGAATTATGGGGAAGCTAGGGAAGAAGGGACAGTTGGATTAGTAAGGGGTCATGGGGAAGGAGTGAGGGGGGCATACAGTTTTCCAGCTAAGGAGGTCCCTCTGTTACAAGGAAAACAGATTACTAATTTAACATATAATTCTCCACTAAGTAATGCAAATTTAAAAAGTAAAAGTAGTAACCTCTGCTGTATGCTGGCAAATGCACGGAGTTTGTCAGGTAAAATGGGAGACCTAGAATTAATTGCATGCTCTAAAAGATATCATGGTGATTGGTATCACTGAGACCTGGTGGGAAGAAACATGTGACTGGACTGTGAATTTAAAGAGGGACAGATGGAGGGACAGATAGATTAAAAAGGGTGGAGGAGTTTGTTTGTATGTAAAGCCTGAATTAAAGCCATGCACTAAAGAAATAACCATAGCTGGCACTGGTGAGGGTGTAGAATCCCGCTGGGTAGAGATTTTGACTAGGCAAAGGGTTACAAAGACAATTATCATTGGTCTATGCTATAAACCACCTCATATAAGTGACGAGTATGAAGTCCAGCTACTTTTACAAATAGAAGCGGCTTCACAACTAGGTCAGGTTATTACTATGGGGGGCTTCAATGATACAGACATTGACTGGGGTAATGTGGTTTCCAAGACAGAAAAAGCTAGTAGGTTTGTAAATATGCTGAATGACAACTTTATTCCAATTCAAGAACCTACTGGGAATAACTCTCTTTTGGATCTTGTAATAACTAATAATACTGAACTCATTCTGTTGCAGAGGCAAAAAATGGAACATTTTCTAATCGGACCAGTGTTGTTGAGAAGTACCGCAGGGCTCTGTACTTGGCCCTTTGCTTTTCAACTTGTTTATTAATGACCTGGAGGTGGGCATTGAAAGTACTGTTTCTATTTTTGCAGATGATACTAAATTGTGCAGAACTATAGGTTCCATGCAGGATGCTGCCACTTTGCAGAAGGATTTGACTGAATAGTAAAACTGCAGCAAACTGGAAAATGAGGTTCAATGCTGATAAATGCAGGTTATGCACTTTGGCAAAAATAATATAAATGCAAGTTATACACTAAACGGCAGTGTGTTTTGAGCGTTTCCTTAACTGAGAAGGATCTAGGGGTTTTTGTAGATTACAATTCAGGGCAGTGTCATTCTGTGGACACTAAAACAAATAAAGTTCTGTCTTGCATAAAAAAGGGCATTAACTCAAGGGATGAAAACATACTGTAATTATGCCTCTTTATAGGTCCCTGGTAAGGCCTCATCTGGAGTATGCAGTGCAGTTTTGGACTCCAGTCCTTAAGAGGGATATAAATGAGCTGGAGAGAGTGCAGAGACGTGCAACTAAATTGGTTAGAGGGATGGAAGACTAGAAGATGTTAGACTGTCAAGGTTGGGGTTGTTTTTTCTGGAAAAAATGTGCTTGCGAGGGGACATGATTCACTTTACAAGTACATAAGAGGACATTATAGACACGTAGCAGGGGACCTTTTTACCCATAAAGAGGATCACCGTACCAGAGGCCACCCCTTTAGACTAGAAGAAAAGAACTTTCATTTGAAGCAACGTAGGTGGTTCTTCACAGTCAGGACAGTGAGGTTGTGGAATGCACTGTTGGGGGATGATGTGATGGCTGATTCTGTTTATGCTTTTAAGAATGGCTTGGATGATTTATTGGGCAGACATAATATCAAAGGCTATTGTGATACTAAACTCTATAATTAGTATAGATATGGGTATATATAATTTATGTGGAATTAGGGAGAGGTGTGTGTATGGATGCTGGGTTTTTATTTGGAGGGGTTGAACTTGAAGACCTGATGGGTTTTTTTTCAACCCAATTTAACTATGTATCTATGGCTATATTATTTTCTAGAATGTTATCTAAATCAAATTTGAGGTTATTAATTGAGCACAGAATAAATAGGCATGCCATGCAGACTTTTGTCAATATATTCATTAAACAAATAAAGAATTTAATGAATTCCAGCTAAACTAATATACCCCCAACAGCAAAACATGTAGGACTGGAAAATATCTGCACTTTTGGCAAAGAGGGAGTATATCTGACATACTTAGACTGTGCTTACCAAACTTAGTTGTGGATTTATACTATAATTAGATATTGATCACCTTGCTGTCCTACTGTACTTGTTGATCTACCGCATCCAGATTTCCAACCTAAAACTGAACATTGAGTTTATTAAATAACATTAAAAAGATATTCCCACCATACTACAGTATATTATAGTGTAATAAAAAAAAAGACTTCTAATGCATAAAATAGAAAGCATGTGTTGCCTATATCAACCTAATTAAATTCCAAGATCAATCTACATGGTGTATCACCCTAACATGTAATAAATACCAAACAATAACTAAACAATGAAACCACAAGGGTGAAGCTTGGAATGTTCATTAAAAACATCCCTATCCCATAAAAATAAATTAGAACAGCAGTTAGAGAGTGGCCCCTCCTATAACACTTAAATGAGTAAAACCGTCAGAAATTTATATAATCTCCTGAAACTGTTTCAAACATAAAGCCCTTTTGGCAGAACCTCCATTCTCAACTGCTTAGAGGAAATTGGATGGATTTAGAGACAGAAATGATGCCCACCGGAGATTATGGAGATCTGGCTGTGAGGTGGAGCCACATCTAGAAGTGGGAGCAAGCTAAGTATTGTTTGTATGTACACTAAAAGCACATGCTAACATTTTCAGGCAAGACTTCAGTTGCATTTAAGGTGAGATTATATTATTTTTTATTTCTTAATGTATGCAGTACAATAACCTATATCCTTGCCTTATGTATTAATTGGAGGACAAGCAAACAGCACACATACTGCTAGGATTTATGGATCTGGAGAACTCATAACACTAAGGGGCTGACAAACTACAAAATGACAAACATTTACAAACTACCTGGGTCTTAATTTTCCATTTTCTAACTGTTGCTCTATTTTGCTTTTATGGGATGGCAATGTTTTTAACCAATGGTGCCTTTAAGAATAACCTTTATTTATTGTTATTATTTTTTGTTTTTTGGTGTTTAAAAAAAACATCACTTGTGCTATCTGGCATCGATTATATTGAACCCAACAGGTAATAAACAAGTTTGTTTGTAAAGCACATTCCCCTGATTTCTGACCACAACTCAAATATAGGTGGGGGAGCAGTTTGTGACAGCATTCAGGTGCTGGGCATAGGCTGGCTTTGCACTTGGAATGCTTTATGGAGAAAAGGGTTTGACAAATTTGACCTTTACCTATATTCCTAAGTTGGAATGGCAAATGAATTTAAGGGGGAAATAAACTTTCCTTAAGTATAATCAATTTTATATGATTCCTACCACTGACTTGTGTTATTAATGGTAAGTCACAATCAGGAGTTATTTTAACAGTAACCTAACAAATCCCCAAGCCATTGACACATACAAAAAAAATCAATTTGTATGTATATGGTGATATAATGTTTGTGCATTATTTAGATATTACTAGACTTCGTTTTGCCTTATTTCATTATTACTTTCATAATGTCCTCGGTGTTATTTGCTATTGAAACCACGTAAATACAATTCCACTGTACTCAGAGTTTTGATCCAATCCTTTTTAAAACAAAACCTCTTTTGTATTTCACTTTTTCTGTATTTCCAATTTAGAAATGTTATTTTCCTAGTATAATTTTGGATATATATAGAGGGTTTAAAAAAATCACCCACAAAGCAAATAATGTAAAAAAAAGTTTTGTCAGTTTTAGTAATTTATTTTGTCAGAAATACTTAATCCTTTCTGTATCAAAAAGAACATTTGCTGCACTTACATTTTTTCTCTCCATACTGAAATCACATTTATTTTTACATTACATTTTGGGCATCAGACAATAACACTGTTTCCAGACAGTTCATCATCACTGCAGTTTTATGCCAGAAAAACTGTTTATCTTGCTCATCATTCTGATTTTTGCTGATCACAAATAGTTGATTTACTCATTATCAGAGACTTGAAATTGGCTGCAAATGTATCAGGCATATGTGCAGTTTGGTGAAAGATATGTTCTAGCAACCCATTATGAATTAGCTGTAGAAACAATTTTGTAGCATAAGGCTTTATGGCATCAGCCATCTTAATTTAAATTTTTCTGTTTGGGTTAAGTATTAGGAAGACATCTATGCAATATTCTGTGCAAAGTGATAATAATAACAATACATAACATAGTTAAATTACTAAACTATAGGGACCACAATTAATCACTATTTCAATTAAATCTTAAACCAGGTCATTCTCTTGAGTAATGGAAGGTATAATGTCAACATCAGTTTTATCGAAGCTGACATGATAACAAATTTGATTTTCATGCCATCGGTCAGATGCATGTTTTCTGTGTAAATTGTGTAATTTATCAGCCTACAAGAATAATTTTTACTAACTGGTTTTTGACCTAAGAAAATAGACCTAATCAAAAAAGGTGCAGCCATAGAATTTACAGCATTTAATTTTCAATTGACCCATTTATATTCTTACTTGAATTTGTAATGGCTTTGATGTTCATAAAATATGTCGTAATTAAAGTTGAATATTATGTATTGTAGACTAAAGATTTAAAGGTAAAATTATCTCTCACAAAAAAAGCTGTCCAAAACTATTGTATGGCATATCAAATTTAATGAAAATATATTTAGCAATGCAAAGTCGTAAAGCTAGTGACACATACTGTAGGTTGTTTTCTCCCCTAGCTGATCCAGTATCTGTCAGTGCACACACATACAGGGAGCGGAAGGCATTGGATAGGCCTTCTGCCAATGGGGTAGTGTTTCTTTCTAATTTTAGGTTAATTTCGGTAGAAAAATCTATTGTATTTGCCCTAACTACAAATTTGTCTGTAATAAACATTTTTTTTCTTATTGTCTTAGCCAGCCTTCAGGCAGCATTATGCAAACTGTGGTCTTCACATTGTTGTTAACTTGAAAACCTGGAGAGCACAGTATCAAAGGGATGCCTTAAGTATGTTGTGGAAGGAAATGGCCCTTCAGGACAGCAGTGTAGTCACACAATACAACAGTAATACAGTTTAATGGGGAGTCAATGGTCTAAGGGGAAAGATGGACTGGTGTATAAGAGAGGTGAAATGGGGAAGCCGATGTATTAGTGCCCTAGGCCCCAAGATGGAATGCAATATTGCAAAAAAAATCTAATAACATTGACCCATCTCGGAGCCAAAATAGAGAATAATCAAGATCTCATCTATTACAGAGAAAAGGTGAAAATTACACAGGCCAATTGTTACTTGAGTAACAAAATATGTTTTATTTTCCAGCACTTTCCATGGTCTTATCCCAGAAGTCAGTAGAATTCTCCAAAGTTTGCAATACCTTTTACCAGGCCAAAGCCACATTTACATAACAGTACCCAGCAATACTGATATTTTTTAATGCAAAATGGCCTGTTGTGTTTTAGTTACTCAGAAATGCCTTACACATTGCCTGATACCTGGAGGAAACCAGGGATAATTTACAGATCAAAACCACAAATGGATTGACAGATCAAACACTTATGAAGAGGACATCTACTATTACAGCACATTTTCAATCTAACTGTCTCTATATTACATATACCCTGAGAACTGACTCCACAGCTAAAAAACTTTATTAAGGGATTATTTATCAAAGGTCGAGTTTGCGAGATTTTTTTATACCTTGAATAAACTCAAACTCAGGTTCTAATTTATGAAGAAACCAAATGTAAAAAACCTGAATCAATGTAATCAGGGTGGAAAACTCAAATACTAGAAAAAAAAACTCAAAATCACTCAAATTTATCAAGTTTTTCAGCAAAAACCACTGAAAAAAACCCAAACATCATGAAGGCTACAAACATCTTTAAATGGTTCAAGGGACCTCTGTCATTTACTTCTATATAACCTTGGCAGGTTTTAACTTTTAACAGGTATTTACCCTCAAAAACTCAAATTTTTCTGAAAAAAAACATCATCAACCTTTAATAAATTACCCTCTAAGAGTTCCCTCAATTTTTGCCCTACAGTGTGATTTACTAAATGAGAGTATCAGTAAGTTTTACATAGATTACATTTCCTTAGTAGCTATACTATGCTTATTAAACATGCATGTTACTGCTGCCAGAATAGTTCCACCAAAATGCCCCATATAATGACATCACTTAATCATTAAGGCTTAACGCAACACTGGACCTCTCACCATATCAAATATTATTTTGCTTTTATTGGGCTACATATGGCTGCCTTGCAATTTCTTTTTTATATATATATTGACTTGCCTTTCAATGTGCCATAAATCAGACCCCAGTGAATATTCTTTAATGCCTAATATATTTGTCATAGCAAAGGTAATAAAGGCAGGGATACTTCTCATTAGTTACATAGATGACCTCTCACTAGTATGTACACTAATAAGGTTCATAAGCCTCATTTATTTAATCTAATGCAAAACTGTCAGCTGCTGTCATGCCTAGATGTCAGGTAGAAGTGGAAATCTCACTTTAGTGAATATAATGAGACACTGAGACAACTAACAATCAAAAGCCGAGACCTCCTCAAACCTAAAGTTGATATTTTAAGCAAGATGGAAAATCATAATTTTATATATAATTATACATATATTCAAGCAAGGGTGGTTAGTAGCATGCTGCAGTCATTAAGGCTTTCTTTAATTAGTTTTTCCTAGAAAAACCTCAGAAATGCACACTTGCATATTAATCTTATAGGGACCTTAGCATCAAATGTGAGCACTCCTCACATTTTTGTGTTTTAAAACACATTTTAAATGGCCTTAGCGCAGGGTCCCTTATTCTCTACTTTGGGTCCCTAAGGTGGGCTGGCTCCAGAGTTTGAAAACCTATGCCTTACTATACAGTGGAAAAAGATTTTTGTATATTTACGTTGCACAATTCTGAGCTAAATCTTCAAATGCTTTACAATGTCCTTAGTTTATATGCAATTCAGATGACACATCTTGTCTCGGCTGCACTATACTCCTAATAAAAACGACAATTTTTTAGATAATTTGTTTCCAATGATACACTTGAATTTATTTGTGAGGCTTTAGTAGATCACAATATGTGAGTAGTATCAGAATAGAATTAATGATTCTATAGCAATAAATAATTAATGCCTTTTGTGACTTATTATTTCTTTAAAATGTTTGTTGTGGATATTTATAAATACTTATTATGATTTAGGGGGTATTATCCTATTGTAAAAACTTGATGTAGAAATATATAGATAATCATGATTTTTCTGTTTATAGTCTATCCCATGCTATATTCACAAGAGACCCCTGCTCACTCCATATTCCTAGCTACAGAGGTCCTGGTCTTTCTTCACCTCACCACATTCATTAAATCTAAGGATTGTCAACGAAAAAATCCAGGAGTTACATCCCATCTTGGAACGTATAAGGAGAAGTTATTCAATGCTGTAGAGGTTTACAACGAGGAAGAGAGTGGGATCCTGCTCAATACACTGGCACAGAAGGAGAGTGGTACCATGAGGGAAAGTGGAGGGGGAAGTCCCAAGCTAAAATACCCATCCTTTGAAGTGCCTAATGGTCCTGTGTCTAGTTAAATGACTAATTGGATTACTCCCTTTGGATCATATTAAAATATATGTGTGTAATTAAGTGTGTAAAACCATGCACATTATACAATTTCCTTAATCACTAATAATTTTTTGGGCCAGCCAGTTTTTTTTAGAATTTTTAGTCTATTTATTGTAAAGGGGCAATAACAATGTATTCTGAATATGTATTAATTGGTAATTGGATTAATTTACCCACCATTTTTCTTTATTACCTTCCCCACATCTCTCTGTTATCTCTTAACTACTCAAAGGTTTCAAATGCAACTGATTAACTCTTTTTCTCACTGATGATAGCTTGCTGATTTCCCTTCAATCTCAAAAAATGGGAAAGTCATTGCTAATACTCCTAGATCTCTAAGCAGCTTTTGACAATATTAATCATCCTTCATCTCCTCCAGTCTCTTCACAAGTGACAGTACCTTTCTCTGTTTTTTCACTTATCTTTTAAATTACTCTTTTAGTGACCCTTATTCTTTCCTCTGTATACTTCCTCCCTTGGCCAACTAATCAATGCATTTGATTTCCAATACCACCTTTATCTAGGTACATACAGTAGTTAAATTGATTTGAAAAAAGACAACAGTCCATGACATTCAATTTTACAAAAGACCCCAAATTCACATTTATGTACACATACCTTTAGAGATCTGTGAAATAAGATCTATGTTTGCTTGTTAGCCATTTTTTCTTGAATGTCTAAACAATACTTTAAAATGAACCTAATACAGAAATGCTTCTCTTTCACCCATCCAGTATCCAAACATATCTATTACTATTAACGATTCACCCCATCTCCCCAGGCCTGGTGCCTTGGGAATATTCTTGATTTTGTTCTGTCCTTCACTCCTCGCTAACTATAACTAATGCCAACTATGTTGCTTTAATGACTAAATCATGGCACTTTCAATGAATATTTCTAAAATAAGATCCTTTTTTTACACAAGGTGCCATAAAAATTATGATTCAGTCTCAAATAATATCACTTATTGACGAATGTAACTCTCTGGTATTGATACTGTTTCCAGGCTCTCTACACAGTTGATGTCAGCATGGCAAAGCAGATATTAGGAATTACTCATTATGATAAAAATAGGAATCCAAGACATTGTCAACTATTTTTCTATAAATAACTTAAACCAATATTTTCATTTTTTCAACAGTAGTACAATTCCAGGTTTATCTTGTTTTTACTTTAATTCTCAAAATTAGGTGTATAACTACTCAAGAAATGAAAATTCCATGAAAGGATTCATAAACATAAAAAGATTAAGATGTTCATTTTATCTAATTTATTAAATGTAGATTCCTTTAAGCACAGTATATTAATTTAAAGAAAAGCACTATAGAGTAAAAATTTTCCCTTTTTAAAGTACTGTACAGTCAGTTCTTGAAAGACTAATATTAAAACAATATAATATATATATATATATATATATATATATATATATATATTGTATTTTGTAAATTATCTATATGACTTTAGCTAGAGTATTAATTAGACTTTTGGCTAGTATAATAGTAACTCTATTTCTACAAACTGTGAGCATCATATTTAAATTAGCTAAAAATGAATATATTTCTGAAATGTAATCAGGTATACTATGAACACTGCCTTTAGAAATCAGGAAGGCATTCTTGTGAATCCTGTAGGTTGATGCTGAAATGCTAACTTTAAGTGGAAATATTAGGATCTTTTAGACAAGGCCAGCGCCGGATTTCTTTGCCGGCCGCCCCTAGGCCTCGCGGTCTGACCAGGCGGCCGTGCGGTCCTAGCGCCCGCCTACACTTCCCCTTCCCAGCGCGCCGGCACACGTCCCCATAATGTGGCTGGGCGGCATGCTGCCCCTATTTTTTGCCGCCCTAGGCCCGGGCCTATGTGGCCTTGCCACAAATCCGGGCCTGGACAAGGCTCAACCAACATATATAATAAAAGGCACAGAATTTTTCTAGGTGCAGTATCTCATTGCAACCAACCAGATGTTTGTTTTTTAAATAGGTTACCAGTACATACTACCTGCTGATCGGTTGCTATAAGTGACGAGACCAGTAAAAAACGTAGCACCTTATATTTCTTAAGAAATATTAGTGCAGAATATTCATTAATTTGTATCCATTTGTGATTTTTTTTCTCAATTTACGCTGGATCATTGATCCCACTAAGTCACTATGATTCTTTTCATGCAGAATTAATTGCATTTCTATTTATTTGCAGACTGATATGATATTTCTTATCTCTATAGAATTGTTTCATTTTGTTTCATATTTACACATCTTGCATGCTCTATTTTACAGACTAATAACATCATCTTTGGATATAAGTCTTAACTGTAACTATATTAAAGTAAATATTAAAGTAAGACTTGATTAAAAATCAAGCTACTGGGTTATAAAGTAGAGCAACCAAAAGGGGTAAAAAGTAAGGTTTGAGAACTACTATGTGACTTTACAATGATAATGCACAAATGCAGTATGTATAAAAAAAATACCAAAAATACCAAAATACCAAGGCCTCTTTTAGATTCAACAGATGAATCTGTAGGTTCTCATGAAGACAGTCAGTTAAAGAGATACTGACACCAGAAATTAAACTTTTTTACATCTATCATAGTATTGGCTTTGTTTGCTACTTATAACTTTGCCATAAAGTATTTGCTCAAAGCTTTTACATTACCCATCTGTCTCCCCGTGCTCTTCTATGAGAGGGCTGCCATATTTGTGCAGCAGGAGTCCATTAGCATTAGAAACTTTAACTGACAGACTGAGATGGGACAGTCAGGTTGGCAAAAAAGTCAGGTTTAGGAACATCAAATAAAAATTATTTACAAAAACAGACCTCATAGGAAAAAATGATCAACATTACCTATGACATTAATGTACATTCATATTTTAAAAAGTAATTTTCACTTTAGTATCTTTCAGTATCACTTTAAAGGAGAAGGAAAGCTATGGAGGCATTTTATTGCCAATAGATTAGCTACAATAGTGCAAGCTATAACACTATATTTATTCTGTAGAATGTTTTACCATATCTGAGTAAAAAGCTCTAGAAACTCTCTGTTTGTTTAGGATAGGAGCTGCAGTATTAACATGGTGTGACATCACTTCCTGCCTGAGTCTCTCCCTGCTCTGGGCTCAGATTACAGTAGAGAAGGGAGGGGGGGAAGAGGAGCAAACTGAGCATGCTCTTGCCCAGGGCAATGAGGTTTAAGCTGAAGGCAGGAAGTCTGATACAGAAGCCCATGTGTACACAATAGAAGGAAAGAAATGCAGTGTTTCTTTTGACAGGGGACTCAGAGCAGCACTACTTTGGGGGTTTACTGGTATATTTAGATGGACCTTTCTGATAAGGCTTACTTAGTTTTAACCTTTCCTTCTCCTTTAAAACTTAAACTCTGTATAGACACCAAGAAATGCATGGTAGGTTGAACTTCCCACTAAAATTGTTGGTAGATGACAGACTCTGATGTGGTCATGTGACATATCTCAATGATTAATATATTACAGCCCTAATTAATAGAAGGCACTAGTAGAAAGTGTACTGTACTAGAAAAATATTTGTCAATATCACAGTAAAGTACAGATCCCTTACAGTAAATATCTAATGTAATGTAACTGACAAGTTATCATATTGTGATATGCAACCTTTGCAAAATAAATGACAACATGAGGAAAAAATGCAAAGCATTGACATCTTCTTAAAGGGTCAATAAATGCAAATTGCAACCATTATTGGCCCTTTTATCTCACAGATCTATGCATTATCGAGAGTCAGCTTAAACAATATTACCAGAACTCTACTAGATCTAAACACACTAGAGTCTTACAACTTTATGTCGACAGTTTAATGTAATGATGTAGGATGGAAAATGGCACATATTATGAAAAGGAGAATCTGGAGACTTACAATCACATCGAAAATTAGATTAATTAACCATAATTAAATAAACCGTAATGCTAGTAGTAGTAGTAGAACCCTAGTGCATGTGGTTTTACCCTTCAGTTAATCAGAAAACTTCTGCCAATGCAGATCTTGACTGATGCCCTTTTTTCAATGTATTTTGCACAGAAAAAAAGTTGCCACAAAAAAGCCCTTTGGCTTCAATGTATTTTGCACAAGGCAAAAAGGAACCACAAAAAAAAGGCCAATGACTCCAATCCTTTTTAAGGTTTTTCAGGGACGGAAAATGGGACAGTTTTGCTTATCACTACCTGATATCATTACAGAACAGAGAAGCACACCTATCAGCTCCTTAGAAAGGAGAGTGCTTGAAAAGAGGGGGCACCTAAAAATGACCATTATAACAACTTCCATTATGACCATTAAGAAATCATACAGCTTTCATATGATGATTATGTAAAAAAACAAGGGAGAAAATCAGTTTTCTCACTGAACTTTTTTTAGTATTTAGGGACTGATAAATTAGCTCCCAATAAATCATAACCGGGCATTACAAATTCTTTAACATGTTCTTCATGCATATTGTTAATATCTGAGTGTAATGATCTGGATGGGTGATTAGGCTCAATTATTGAGCTGAGCTCCTCATTAAGCAGAATAGTTTTATATACTGTAGTTAAATTGAGTTGAAAAAAGATCAAAGTCCTTCAAGTTCAATCTCTCTCCAAATGAACCCCAGTGCACATATATACACAAATTCATACTGACTGATCAATACACTCACATATATAAACTATTTATACCATTATCTATACTAATTGTTTATCTTAGTTTTACAATAGCCTTTGATATTTTGCTTTTTCAAGAAATCATCCAAGCCACTCATAAAGGTAATAACATAATCTGCTCAAACGTTTCTAATAATGTTTAAAGCAGTCTGACTAGTAAATATCTGTTACTTTGGTGATGTTGCCAAACATTGAGCTGGGGATATTGGGCTTATCCTATCAATTAGCCCTTGGGCCTTGATCACAACAATGGGAATGCTGGCCTTCAGAATTTTAAACCTGTCCGATTTTCCTGTGGGCTGGCCCCGTGCACGGAAAGACAGAGCTTTATCAGCTAATGTATGACCCCCTTTATTGTCTAATAAATCCTAATATCAGTACTTTCTGCTTATGATTTTTTTTTTGGCTTAAATGCATTATAACCATTCTAATGCAGCCATGTATAACAAAATATGTGATGTTTTAACTAGAATGTCTCTTCGGCTTTCTGAACATTGGAACAGATTGCTTTTCATGCTGTTTATGTTGGCTGTTATCTCAAAAAAAATGTATTACAATGTAACTGGCTGTTGGTCCATTTTTCATTAAGTATGGTAACTAACTTTAGGGGGTTATCCAAATTTTCTTTATCATGAGCCTTATTTTTTGTATTAACTACTGTAGGCACATTACTATTATTATCATGCTTAATTTATATAGAGTTGACATGTGTTTTGCAATCATTTACAAAGAATGTGGGTTATTCAGATAAGTTCCTTATCATGTGCACATGCAGGCTAAGACTATGGTCTAGCACAAAAGTCCAAATCAGCGTCCAAGGTACAGTTGTGCTAGATACGGATCTGGCTCTTAGGTATCCCTTTTGGGAATCAAATTAACACTTTAGTAATCATATCAGGCATTATATCATAACCCTACTCATCTTAAAAACTTGAACAAGGTTGAGCGCCAGGAACCATTTATGTATTCATAGCAGCACATTTTGCATTGGGTATGTGTATATATATGCTTGTCATCTTCACTGAATTCTTCTTATATAATTTTTAATTTATTTTTTAATTTTTTAATTTTTATTTATTTATTCTGCTCATATCACTACTTGTATCTCTTAACCCCAATAACTTTTGTCTGTTAGGCCTACTCTGATTTAGTGTTTTTAATAAATAACTCAAACACATGGTGTCCATGTCCATATGGTGAGCCAGAGATATTTTTATTGCCCCCTAACTTGGTTTAGTGTCTGTACAACTCTGCCCTTTGATTGTGGTTAATTGATTAATTAGTCAATTAGTCTCTTGCATTTTCAATCAGCTGCATACAAATTCAGGCCCAGTATAGGGGATTACAATGTAATTTCTCCTACCGCACAATCCTGCAACTGGTGGTGCGTTTCTTCCGTTGACCCTGCCAGGTCCACGACTGCATTAACCAGTGTGTGTGCGGATCCGTTTTCTATACACATCCAGAATAGGGGATGGCACTAGTGTTAGGGGCATGATGCTAGTGTTAACATTTCCTAAGTGCTAATATTTCATAATGGCACGAAATGGCAGTTATACAAGGCAGTTGGACAAGGCATTGACAAGGCAAAGGGAACTGGATTCCCCTGCAATCAACAGTGAACCAGCTGGGATAAGAAAAAACAGATTTGTTTGTACCTGTTAGTACATCTCCTTTTTTTTTTTTTACACAATTGCTTCCTAAAACATTTTACGCCACCTCCCTCATCACAAAGCTATAGAAATATCAGCCTCTCTACTTTCCTCTCCTTCCTTCTCCATACATGAAGTTTATAAATTACTCTGTTTAGCTGTTCCAGGTAACTAGTAACTACTCTTCTTCATACAAACTAAGAACTTACAAATCCCGATCTCACTTAGTATATCTCTCCTTTCTATTGCTGGCAGCCGGGGATATTTCCCCCAATCCATGCCCTTACCACATCCCAGTTATATCAAGGCCACGCTGTATATTCCAATGTCACAGAACTATTATCCCTATACCCAAGAACCCAGCTAAAGGAACATCAAAAAAATGTTAAATTGTTTTAAAGTAATAAAAATATAATGCAGTGTTGCCCTGCACTAGTAAAACTGCTGTGTTTGCAGATGTGTAACAATAGGGGCAGCCATTAAAAGGAGAAAAGACGAGCAGATGAGCTCTGTAGAACATAATGGTGTTATCTGCTATCCACTATTTAACCTGTGCCATATAGCCTTTTTTTAATTTCCACCATTGCTACACAGCAGCTTGTTAATATGAACTATATTAGTGTTTCTGAAGCAAACAGATCAGTGCAGATCAACAGTAAATGCTATTTCTATTACTTTAAAACACTCGCAGTTTTTGGTGTTACTGTTCCTTTAATCTTTCTTGTGCTCTCTGGAACACCCTATCCGTTTGCAACAAACTTACCGGTATACACAACTATTTCATTGCCAATTCCTTTAACCTTCTTGCACTTACGTAAACCTGGCTTTCTCCTATTGACACTGTTTCACCTGCTGCCCTGTCCTACGGGGGCCTAAACCTTACTCATACTCCCATTCCTGGAAACAGACCTGGGTATGGGGTAGAATTGCTTCTCTTTCCCTGCTGAACTCTTCCACCTGTTCCTTCCTATCATTCTCCTCATTTGAGGCTCACTGCATTAGGCTCTTTTCTCCTGTTTCAGTTCACATTGACCTCCTGGACCAACCGCACAATTTTTGGACAACTTTGCTGCCTGGCTTCTATACTTTCTTTCATCTAACACCCCATCCATCTTATTAAGTGACTTTAATACACCTGTTAACAATATAAACAACACTTCTGTTGCTAAACTTCTTACTCACTAGCATCCTCCCTAGGCTTATCTCTGTGCTTTGACTCCCCCCTTACTCCAATGGTAACGCTCTGGATCTTATATTTACCAGACTTTGTTCAACCACCAATTTTATTAACTCACAGTTTCCCCTCTCTGATCACAATATACTCACATTTCAACTCTCACTAACTCCCTCCTCACCCCCTGCTATTCCCCTAACACGTACCTACTGTGACTTGCAAGCTGTAGACGTGACACATCTCTCTTCTTCCTATGACTCTCCTCACTCTAATATCTTAGCCATCTCATGTTCTAATGTGACTACCTCTGTCTACTATATCACTCTCATCACTGCCATTAATGAGCTTGCTTCTACAAAAACTAAATGTGCTAGACCCAAACCACTTCAACCTTGGCATACTGCTCATACAAAAGCTCCCCAGAGACACTCACGCACACGAGTATCGCTGGGGCAAATCCCGCTTAGTATCAGACTTTTGGAACTACAAATCTGCCTAGCGCTCCTATAACATCAGCCTTTCCCAAGCCAAACAAACATATTTTACTTCACTCATTAACACCCTTTCTAAAAAAAAAAACTGGCACAACTTTTCTCCACCTTTAACACTCTTCTTTCCCCTTCTCCACCCCCTTCGTGCACATCTGTATCTGTTCAAGATATTGC